>NC_080791.1:15120604-15435664 GCF_028018385.1 Neofelis nebulosa
GGATCAGATCCATGGACTTTCTGAGGGGGGGTGGGGGGGTGGTCTCTGGACCCTAGGTTAGTTATGAACCCTACTCTAAAGTACTGGGGCCTTTGCTTTGTGTCCATGGCTCAGGCTCTCTCCAAGGCTCAGGCTCAGCTGGTTTACTCCTCTCGAACAGCTGAGAAGCTCCCCTGTTCATCCAAACAAAATGCAACAGAAAACCCTGCAGAGCATCGCCATTATTAAGGTCCCTCAAGCAGCTTTAACAGGTTTCTCCCCCCCTCCCCGCTGAGCTGAGAAAATCACCAGGAAACAACCAAGGCCCCAGCTGGCCATCAGGAGGCCACTCCCGGTGCCCTGAAAAGAAGCGTCTAGATCTTGACCCTCTTCTGGGCCTGAGCACCTTGGCTAGCAGCAGGAGGAGGGGCCGGGCAGAGGGAAGGATGGTCTCGGCTGCCAGGGAAATCCTGTCCCCACTCTCCTCCCTCCAAGTCAACAAATATGCATTGAGCGTCCATGCCATTACGTGGCACTGTGGCAGGCCTGGGGGACACGCATGCTGTGAGACAGGGTCCCTGCCTCTTGGAAGGAGGGGGAGAGGGGAGGGGGACAGAGACACCTGCAGGAACCCCATGAAAATGTGGAGGATCTGAGCAGTGTCGCACAGAGGTATTAGGAGAAATTACCTTTGACTGAGGGTATCTGGGGAGGCGCCATCCATCCATTCAACGAGCGTTTATTGAGCACCTGTTATGTGCCAGGCTTTGTACTGGGTTCCAACAGTGAACAGGACAAACCAGACCTCAAGGAGTTTCCTGGTAGCGGTGAGCACAGACAAGACTAGCAATCCTGGCACAGGATGGCAAGTACTATGCTGGGGAAATGCATACGGGACACAGCGGGACTTAGGTGGGCACCCCAGGCCATGCCGCCTGCTAGAGCAGAGACAGCCGTACGTAGGGCAGACCCCAGGAAGCAAAGTGGTGTGATGCACCTGCAAGACTGTCCTTGCCCCTGCCTTCTCCTCACCCCCTTCCTGGGAAAACCTGCCTGTCTGAGTACAGGACGCAGTGGCTCTCGTCTGCGGGATGCCCGTTAGCCCATTAGCCACTCTGGAGCGCACAGACTGGGCTGGCAGTGGTTGACAGTGAGAATCAGACATCACTCCACTTTCCCACCCCCACCCATGGTGGGAAGAGGACCCCTCCCCACACTGAATTCTGCAGAGCAGAGACCCAGCTCATCATCATACCCCATCAATGGCCTGCTTGGGCAACCGTGCAAGACGGCTCCCAGTCTCTGTCCGAACACCCCCCAGCTGCCCTCTGGGGCACCGGGTCCCTGCTCCATGGCAGGGGCTGATCTTTTCTTTGCCTCCCAGTATCCTCAGGACTTTTCTCCCCTCCAGTTTTCATCTTTTTAAATGGAGAGAGTGAGAGAGAGAGAGAGCGAGCTGGGGAGGGGCGGGGGGAGGGGGACACAGAATCTGAAGCAGGCTCCAGGTTCCAAGCTGTCAGCACAGTGCGATCCCATGAACTGCGTGACCATGACCTGAGCTGAAGTCAGACGCTTAACTGACTGAGCCACCCAGGCGCCCCCCTCCCTGCAATACCCTCCAGTATTACAGACCTACTCAAAGTTCCTCCCAGCAACTCTCCAGGGTCACCTGACTTCTAAGGACAAAGGATGCCATGCAGCCCTAACGATGATGTGCCCTGAGACACCAGTCGGTGGGTGAGGAGACATTTGAAACAGGTGTGGGGGATGAAGGGCAGTGTCTGGTGTCCCAGAAGTCACACGATGCAGCCCGCCACCTTCTCCTCCTTCTGTCTTACGGGACTTGACACTGAAGCCAGCCCTGGCCCCTGGCCCCTGCACCAGCCTCCGTGCACAATCCCCAGCCCTAGCTCATCAAATAACGAAGCAGATAAATTTTATAATGCACAGCATTACACCAGGATATACAATAAAACGCGAAAGACAAATAACGAGGTGCAAGTTATAATGAAGAAAAAGCCTGCAGTCAGAGACATCCGTGTATGAATTATTGACTAAGGTTTTACACTCTCAAGGATGTGTGGAGGAATATTTTCCATCAAAGATTTGCATAATTCACTCGTATAAACCTGGGTAGAATATAGAGTGAGATTTTACATCAACAAGTCAGGCCTTGCATTGCAGATGCCTCCATTTTTTTTTTTTTTTTTCTGAAGGATTGAAATGCAAGGGTGTGGGGGCAGGGCCACATGGGCTACCTCTGCTCTCCCCACGGTGAATGGCCAGAGACGGGGGCCGGGGACCCCTGAGTGGGCCAAGCCCTGAGGCCTTCCTGGAGAAGAAGAGGTTTGAGGAAGTCGGAGGAAAAGAAGAATCTTCTTCCGGTAGGAGCACTTCAAAGCTCTGCACCAGATCGAGAAACTTGTAGCACATCCCTGTTTTGTTCTCCAGGCAGGGCTGCCCTAGCCTGTCCAGGGCATGTGTGGGGATCATAAAGGCACCCCTCTGGCTGGATGCAACCCGGTGCCAAGAACCGTAGTCTGGCCAGTGGGAAAAGACCTGGGCTTCAGGCTCCACTTGCCCCTTAGGCCCTGCACCTTTGAGCAGTGCACAACCTGTGCATCCGTACATGCCAGTCCCACCCCAGGGAGTCTTCCCAATCATGTTTGTTTAAAGAGACAGACATGGGGGCAACTAGAGAAAAGAGGGCCTCGGGAGATCCTGGATAGGTCTCAGAGCCCACTTGGTCCTTTAGCCCTGGGGCGGGGGTGGGTTCCTTTCAACCACGGTTATTGTAGTGAGTATCGGCTCAGTACAACCCAACGCTCTCCTCACGGCCTCAAAGCTCAGAGCATGTTCAGAGGAGCCCATCTAAGAAGAGGAGGCTCTTCTGTGGCCCCCCCCACCCAGCTTGAAGGGGTTGGGGGCTAGGCAGGCGTGGGCCCTACTTGTGTCTTCACCAAGTACGGAGCCTTTAATATAGTATAGTCAACCTCAGGTTCACCACCTGTGGTATGAAGACAGGCCACCTCCCTGCAGAGTTGTTTTGGGGGCCAATAAGTCCGTATACGTGAAGGGCCTGCCACGTACCAGCTGCTGGAGAAACCTGGGTACTATTCCCATCCCAGGGCTCTCAGGCCCCTCCCTCTGCTGTTCCAAGACAAGCCCCAGATAAACGCATGCACCTCTTAAGATGTCACTTGCCAGACTATTCCACAGAATCACAGAGACCTAGATTTGCAGAACCCAAGTAACGTTCGATATGGCAGTTACCAGCCACATGTGGCTCCTGGGTGCTTGAAATGTGGCTCCCACGAACTGAGATGTGCTGTGAATGTACGGCTCGCGCTGGGCTTCGAAAACGTAGGAAGAAAAAGAATAATGCAAACTGTATCCTCAAGAATGTCGCACTGGTTACATGTTAATATTTTAGAGACACTGAGTTAAATGAAACACAGTTGACTCTTGAACAACGCAGGTTTGGACTGCATGGGTCCACTTACAGGCGGATGTTAAAAAATAAATACAGTCCAGCACTGTGAATGTATTTTCTCTTCCTTACGATCTTCTTAGTAACATTTTCTTTTCTCTAGGTGACTTTATTGTTAAGGACACAGTCTATAATACACACGACATGCACAATGTGTGTTAATGGACTGTTTATGTAATGGTAAGGTTTCTGGTCAACAGTAGGCGATTAGCAGTTAAGTTCTGGGGAACCCAAAAGTTATATGCGGATTTTTTGGCTGCTTTGAGGGGTCGGCACCCTTACCCCCTGCATCGTTCAAGAGTCAACTGCAAACTATTACTATGAATCTCAGTTGTTTCTTTTTTCACTTTTTGAACGTGGGTGGGACAATGAGAAGAGTTCAAGTTACACAGGTGACTCGACTTTGTTCCTGCTGAGTGACCCAGACCCTTTGTTCTACAAAAGAAGAAACTGAGGCCATACAGGGAAGTGATTTGCTTACGGTCACACCGCTAGGAAACCGCAGTGTATCTGAAGGGAGGGCCGATGGGAGAGGGGAAGCTCGCCACACAGGGCTGGAACACTGATGGCAGATGCTGGGAGAGAGATTCCCCAGTTCTTTAGCATCACAAGGACAGCCCCAGGTGACTCATGAAACAGGACAGCTCGTCCCGGGCACTCGACGGAGGACATTAACAAGCTGGAGTGTGACCAGGAAGATGGGCACATCGCAGACTGTGAAATCTGAAGAGTGGCCGAAAACCGGGGGTCTGTAACTTGCGGGGAGGGGCATGGGAACAAGACACAATGGTTCTTGATAAAGGGGGAAGGACAGACGTCCTGTATGGCCGAAGAAAGAATTTTCTGGTAGTTTTGCTGTTTAGGGAAAGTGTTGCAATGGGAGGCAGTGATCCCCTGCACCAGAAGTAGGCAACCCTGGGCAAAGGCAGAGGAGACCCAAGCAGGACCAGAGGACCTCGCCCTTGGGAGTGTCTGGGTCTCTGGAGAGAGGGAAAAATGTCTGGGTCTCTGGGAATCTGGCTCACTGTTCTGGGAGGCAGTTCTATGATCCACTATACTCTCCTTGCCTACAGGAGTCTGCAGCCCTCTGTCCTCGGCAAGAAGCAGACAACCTGCCTCCTCTCTTCTCTCTGCCCTGCACGGTCTCCCTGCCAACACCAGAACGGAGAACTCTACCGCTGCTCCTCTTCCCCAGCCTTGTCCCCGGCCTCCAAGGGCCACAGTGCCCTCCTGTGCCCACACACTGGGGGCCCATCTGCTCTCCTCTTCCCTCCCCCTCCCTCTTGCCTCTTGCTCCGGATGGCAAGGTCTCTCTGCTCCACTGATTCACGGTCACCAACACGACTGAACCTAAACACTCACTGCTCTGTGCCCCAGGGGGCTTTCTGGGTTGAAGGCAGCCCCCCCTCACCCCCCCTGCCCTTAAGGATTCCCTAGAGAGATGTTCATGTTCAGTCACCTACCCACAGGAGCACAGATACACGCACACACACAAGCAGTGATAAGAGCACACCCCAAAGTCACCAACACAGTCAACTGTGCTCTGACATCCTTACCATATACTCATACCTGGCGTCACATACACATAACACGATGCGGTTGTCGGCTGCATGTCGATACCCTGATGTTGCCTAAGGTACATCTACCCACAGCCCTCCATTACATAAGTGCCCCCGCCGTCCACACACACACATACACACACACACACACACACTTTTATGATTACCTTTCACCGGGAACTGTGCTGGGAGTATTCTAGTACTTTAACTGTATTAACTCAGGGGACGTAGGTCCTGTCAATACTCCCGGCTCCAAAGCCTGGGTCCCGACGTGTTTCTTGACTAAGCGCTATGGCCTCCCCGGGCCCGTGATGCCCACGATGGAGCGGGCGATAAGCCGCGTGCTTTGCCTCTTGGCTTTACCGCTCAGGGATTCCCCCCTCAGCAGCAACCATGAGAAGTCTGATTATCCTCATTTTTCACATGAGGAGACCAAGGCTTTCAGAAGGCACTTCTTCCCTCTCTAAGTCCCCGCTACTGTGGTTGCAGGGGACGGCCACCTCTTACTGTCTGTCTGCCATGCACGCACACGGCATCTGGCCTTGGAAAGTGGAATTTGGCTGGCGCCGAGGGGCTGTGGCTCCTCTGTGGTGGGCAGCCCCAGCAGGACACTCCCGGGCAGGCATCAGGGACTGCAGCTTTGGGGGCACAGCAGGGGAGGAAGAGAAGGGATTGTATGCACAGGGCTGAGTCCTGTGTGACAAATGCTAATAGCAGCCACATAGGCAACATGATGAGCCAATGGGACACAGGAGGCTTTAATGAGATACAATTTCTCTGCTTTCCCGCAGTGTAATTCAATTAACAGCCAGGAAAACCTAATTTCTTTTTACAAAGAGGGGTGCAGGGGGAGATTCTCTGGGGACTCGGGAACAGGGAGGGGCTGGGCGGAGAGGCATCGAGGAGACCCATGTAGGCCAGCCGCCTCTAATACACAGCCCCTTCCAATACGGCCCCTTTAGGCGGAGAGGGAGAGGGCGGGCCATTTCCCTGAGGTCCTATAGGAAGTCCTGTGTGCACTGAGCCAGTTTTGTCCAAAGCGTTACAGTCCCCGCGCCCGGTACGCTGCCTGGCACCACACGTGGCCAAATCAGAGCAACTCTGGTCGAGGCCACAGATGACATCCAGGGCCCCTTCCCTGATACCCCATGTCATTGCACTTGTCCCTCCTGTGGGCATAGGGCATCCCCGGCACGGTGCGCGTCTTAGACGGCAGCGTCCTGGGATCCTTGTCTCTGGCTGTGAGACTCCCCAGGGCGGAAGCATCTCTGTTCAGGGCTCAGCATATCTGTGGAAAGCTCCCACGCGCAAGGCACCTCTCTTGTTCCCTGCCAGTGCCCCGGGCCCACCTGCTTGGGTCCGCAGTCAGACTCGCTCCAGGGCAGGGAGGAACCTTGTCGGGCCTTTGGTGCCCAGGCCGCTGCTTTACAGCCATGCCGAAATTTCAGATTTTCTCCTCCTGGTTCCTCTGGGGCCTTCTTGGCAGGCGTCACGGAGAGGAGAAAGGCACCAGGCTGGGCGGAATCCCCCACCCCCCACCCCCCCCCCACCCCCCCACCCCCGCCTCGCTCCGGGACCCTCCTGGGGCAGCAAGCCGAGGGGAGAGGAAATCAATTTCAGAAACAAGACAGTTGTCAGAATCCGATGTAACCGGTTCCCGTCTGTGAAATTACTCGCAGGCCGGCTCCTGTCACCCCCGAGGTCCTGCCCGGACCAGCTGCTATTTACATTTTAATTTGATGCGAGAGGCTGATAGATTTTTAAAACACCGCGAGACAGCTCTGCTTCCTTGCTCACCCCCAGCCTCCACAGAATTTCCCACCAACCCCAGGCTTGGAGATGGGGCTCTGGGGCCCCTAGACTCTGCCATGGGGACTGTGAACTCTGCATCTATTTGGCCCCTCCCTCACTTGCAGTTGACCCCTTGTCTGGGGCCCTACTTCCCAGGCTGGGGAAAGTTCCTGGCAAGTTTGCATAGATCTTGAGCAGCCTTTGCAAGGAGCTTAATTCTTGTTAAGGAGGGGGCCTGGCGGGGGGGGGGGGGTGTCTCAGCCCCTACATTACCGGTGAGGAAGTGGAGGCTCAGAGAGGTTAAGTGGTTTGTCTGAGGTCACACAGCTGGTGAATGGCAGGAAGGAGGCCAAGCCCCAAGTCCCCTGACAATTCGTCAGCTCCCTTTCCTTTGGTTCCGTTCCAGCCTTCTCCTTCTGCCTGCTTGATTTTTCTCCCACTCTGGGCTTTATCCCAAGAGTGGGGAGCTGGCGGGGGGGGGGTGCGGTGCGGATGATGTAGTGCCGATGAATCCCGGGGGAGTGCAGGAGCCCGGGATCTGGAGCGGGGCTGGGCTGGTGGGGCCAGGAGGCCAGGCCAGGTGGGGCTGGCCGTGAGTCAGGCATCCTCTGTCTCCGTCTCCCTCCCTCTCTTCCGCCTGGTGAGCGGAGCTCAGCTGGTATTTCTGACAAGTCCCCAAGCCACCAGGGAGGGAAGATTCAGTTATGAATACCCAAAGGAGAGGAACAGTGTGTGTGGGAAGGGGAATGTGGAAGACACAGAACGGGAATGCCACCGGCTGCTGGGAGAGGCCCGATAACATGTGGAAAAGGCACGGAGTGTCACATTCCGAGACGAAGGACGGGCACCTCTCCATGTCACTCCTGGACCGGAGTATGTAGTCCCCACGGTGTTTTACGTTCCCGAGGCCTGCACCGTCCGGGGCTTTTCACGTGCATAAACTCACGTCATCCTCACAACCACCTTATCTTGGTTCCCACGTTTCAAATGGGGAGACTGAGGCTCAGAGAAGTAAACCGCCCAAGGTCACACAGCTAGTAAGTGGCAGAGCCAGGACTCGCCCCAGGGGCCCGTGGTTTTACCCACGATGCGACACCGGCCAGAGAAGGGCAGTAGACAGGCAACCGGGTTGTCAGCACTGGGGTGGGGGGCAAAGAGCCCAGCTTCTTCGAAGAGAAATGTGGTCACATTTGGGGGCAAGAAGATTGGTCTGGGAACCAGGAGACTAAGGGGTTGGGCTATTTTGCTCTCCTAGGTGGGGGGCCTGGGGGAGAGGGTGCAGGAGGTCCTCAGGGCTGGCTGCACATACGAATTACCTGGAAAGCTTCAAAAAAATACTTGTTGCACAGTCCCCATGCTCAGAGGCTCTGGTTTAATTGGTGCAGGGTGGAGGCCGGGGTGGGGGGGACTTGTCACACATGGTTTGGGGAGGAACCGTGGGGCTGGATGGGCCTCATCTTCCACCTCTGGTTCCTCCTCTGTGGCAGGGAGGACAATCTTAAAGCCAATAGGATTGGAGGCAGGGCGGCAAAGTCCTGCTTTTCTTCACCGTCTCCAAGGAAGAAGCTTTCCTTTTCCAGGAAGTCCTTCTGAGAGTCTAACTGAAATGTCTTCAGGATTTGCACAGAGCTTCTCCCTAGTTAGGAAGCTCTGGGCACGCTAAAATGCTTTTTTTGGATATCCCCCTCTTTGCCCTCTGAGAGAAGATTTTCCAGGGGACAGGAGATACCCCCCCCCCCCCGAGGGCTCTTGAGAGCTCTGTAAACCCACTTGTCAGAGGAGAAGGGAGCCTCCTGGCTCAGCAGCTCTCATCTTTTGTTTCTGGAAGGATTACATGTACCCATCTGAGGTGAGTGGGCCCCTCCTTCCCCCCATCCAGCCCACTCCCCTTCCTCCCCCCTAGGCTTGTGTCTCCTCCTTGTTAACAAGATCGTGACAAGAACACAAGAACGTAGCCCTGTTTGGAGGTGTGAGATAAGCTGCCACAAAGGGGCATTGTTGGTGCTCGGGGTGGCGGGGCGGGTGGTGGCTCTTTCAGCTCAGCCAGGCAGCAGCTCCAGGCTTCCCCAGAGAAGAGCTGGTGTGTGTGTGTGTGGTGGGGGTGGGGGGGGGCGGGTACCTTCTGGTGCCTGCTTTGTTTTCTCCCTTCTTAAAGAGCCAGGGCCGTGGCGTTGTTAATTTGATTGCACCCACTTGGGCTGCATGTCTCCCCTGATTTGCCAAGCTCCACCTGAAGCATGAGATGAATTCAAATTGCATGGAAGCAATCAGCTTCGCTCTGAGGGGTGGTGGGGAGACGCCTGGGGAGCCGGGGGCCCGTGGGACCCTAGCTGCCCACCGCCTGCGTGCGTGCGGGCACAGCTGGCAGGGTCGGCGTGTGTGTGAAGGGCTGGGCTGAGGGTCGTGAAGGGCGGCATCTGTGAGATTTGGACCGCAAACCTGCTCCTGCTCCAGGGTGGTCTCGGTGGAGACCCACCGGGCCTCGCTTTCTCCGGCTATAAAATGGGGTCAGGCAGTTCTTCTTTGGCTCCTTGCCAAGGAGTACAAAGCGGACTTGGGGAGTATTCTCACGTCAGGGTGGGAACCCGCTTCTCCCCCGTCTCTGGCCTTCCTTCTCCAGAATGTTGGGAAAATGATCGCTCATAATAAAAATAGCTAACACTTACGGAATGCTTATTACGTGCCATGCGCCTCGATTAATGAATTATCTCATTAAATTCTGCGGCCCGACTCCCCCACCGTTCTAGAAGGTGGGAGGCGTTTTTATTCCCATTTTCGAGATGCGAGAACACTCGACTCTGAAACTACCCTGAACATCGGAACGCTTTCAGGAACAAAAGGAGGTGGTGCCAACTTGAGTTACTTGGAAAGTACTTCCAGGTCATCGCCGCGAGAGCACCCTAAACCAGGAGTCAGCAAACTTTCTGTGTGTAGGGCCAGCCGGTAAACATTTTAGGCTTTGCAGGCCCTAGGTCTCTGTTCAGATGACTCAGCCCTGCCACCGTAGCTCGAAAGCGGCCGTGGACGGTAAGACGGGAGGAACGGGAGAGGCTGCGTTCCAGCAAAACTGGAAGCCGGCCAGGCTTGGCCCCAGCCCCGGTGTGCTGACCCCACCCCGGCCCTAGAGTTCGGCACACAGGAGTTTCTGGTTGGGACACCGGTTGCCTTGAGACAAGGACAGCCGCGGGATGTTGGAAGGGAGGGCGTCTCGCCTTGCAGACTTCTGGAAAGCACACGTGTGTCGAATACATCACCGGGCATGGGTACTGGTATGGCCTGAACGGTGTCCCCCGCAAAGGGATACGTCAAGTCCCCAGGAGAGACGGGCGCGGAGGAAAAGTGGTGTAAGGACTCCCAGGGAGAGGCCGGGGCGCTGCACCCACAACTCGAGGGCTGCGGGGAGTCCCCCAGGAGGCAAGGAAGGACCCTCCCCAGAGGCTGCAGAGACGGCACGGCCCTGCCGACATCTTGATTTTGCATTTTTAGCCTCCCTGGATTGCGAGAGAACCCATTTCTGGTTTTTTAGGCCCCCTGGTTCGCGCTCCTAGGAAACAAACACAGGGATCCAGCGCGGGAGAGAGATCTTCCCGCCAAGTGCCAGGGAGGAGAGGCCGCGTCTCTCCTCGGTGGAGCTGGAGGGGACTTTCCACCCCCTGCACCGTGGGGAGCCCGCTCCCCGTTACACTCCCACCCCACGTGCGGGCTGGCGGTAGGCAAGCAGGTTCAAGGGTCTGTGAGGGCCACACACACTCGACCCCTACCCCCAACCCCAGAGATAGACATTCACTCAGTGAGCGCTCCGTGACTGCTGAATAATGAATGAACGGCGGCAGGCCTGGGCACGAGCAGACGTGAGCTGGAGAAAATCTTCAGAAACTCCATCTGGCCGTGTCTCGAGCCTCTGCAGACCTGAGAGGCCAGACGCAAGCCCGGTGCTCCTGGGCTGGAGGCCCCGAGGACCGGGCAGGGATGGGGGAGGGGGAGGGGTTCTGGGGGGATTCTCCAGTCTGCCCGCCAGTCTCCTCCTTTCTGGCCCAGGACAGGACACCGGCCAGCTACACACAGACTCGTGAGTCACCGTAGGGGGGTGGGCACTGCATCTGGGCCAGCAGGCTGCTCTAGGTAGAAACCCTGGCAGTGTGGCAGCCAGTATCCGGCTGCCTCAGAGCCGTCCCACCTTGCCCTGGCCACAGCGAACACACCCGCCCTCCATTCTCATCTCCTGTATTTCTACTGGTGGCACCACGGTGCTTCTCATCGTGGCTTCAGGCCTTGGCTCTCCCGGCGCCTTGGTCCAACTCATCATCAATGCCTGGTGCTTGTTCCTTTGTAATGACTGTTAGATCCCCTGCTCAAGATCCTAGCATCACTTCCAGATGTCGGTGCCACTCTTTCCACGAGAGCTCTCTCCCTGATCCCAGGCTGCCACCCTGTCATTAGAGTTTCTCCTCGCGGCCTTCCACACGGCTTCCTACCCCAGGGCCTTTGCTCATGCTATTCCTTCCACCACCTCTTCTTTAAGGCTCAAGTCCCACTCCTCTAGAAAGCTCTGTCTGACCATGCCTGTCCACGGTGGGGTTTTCCTTCCGGGACCTAACATTGCACCGATTGCCCCAGACCCCTTGCACGTGATCTTGCCTTGTTTCCAGCTCCCTCACTAGTCTGTCAGTTCCTTGGGGGGCAGGAGTGGTGATTTATCAGGAAGTGCATGTTTGCTGCTTGACTGACCCAACGATTTACTCTGCTCCTACCATGCGGAGAGGCTTCGATCATAACGGGGAGAGCAGATCTGGGCTCCTCACTTAGGGTGGGGTTTGGAGGCACTGCTTCAGCTCTTTGCCGGCCTGCTTCTTATCCAGTAAACTGAGCCACCCAGTGATAACCCCAGCTCCCTTGTGTCTCAAAGTGTTTACTGTACCTTGATTAGCACGCAGGACGCACATAATCCTTTGTTAATCAGATCTGCTGGAGCTGAACATAGGGAAGGCCTTGAATGACACCTCAGAGCCCAGACCCATCCGGATGCTCTCCCGTGGTCACGGTCACAGGGACTGCCCGCCCCCACTGCCTAAAGCCTCTAATGAGGGTGCAGGGGCCCCAAAGAGCCTGGGGACAAGACGTCCCCAGTCCAAGCACTTTCACATTGGGAGCGGAGGTTGTACATGGGCAAGGTCACTCCCTCCTCCTATCCCTTCAGTAAAACACTCCTCCACTTGTCAGGGGGCCCGGCTTGTCATGGTGATGAGGGGAGGAGAGGTCAGGGAAGGGGGCTGTCCCACGTGGAGACTGTCATTCTACCCTGACACCTGTGCAGAGGACCCTTCGGGGGCTAGGTTTGGCATGTGATGTGACTTGCTCCAATGACACAGCTGGCCTCTTGAGGTCGGTAAGATCTCCCACGTTTCTTTGGTTCAGACTTGTCTTTTTCTGTAAACCCTGAACGTGGCCCATTTGTTGAGCTCTGTTAATGCCTTAGGGGCTGAGGGAAGGGGAGAGAAGGATTGTGATTTCTCTTAACAGAGGAGCAAACAGAGTCCAGGGAGATGAAGTGACTGGCCCCAGGTCACCCAGGGTGTAATGGGGGACACTGAGATAAGAGATCAGGACTCCCATCTCCCTGCTCAGGGCCTTCCTGTCCCCTGAGCCATCCACTCATTTCGGCATCCCTGGGTCTTGCACAGGGTGGGGAGAGCCTGGGCGGGCCCCTGGCTGCGTACCCCTGGGGAGGGTCTAGGGGCGGGGATTGCAGGACGGAGCCTGGCCTGGTGACAGGACGTGTCCAACCTCTCCGCTCACCCCTGTTTGAGGAAGCAGGAGACAAAGTGCCGCTCCTCACTCTATGAAGTTGAAGATCAATAAGGCCAAAGAGCCCGCTGGATAATTATTGCCATGGAAATCACGGCAATGGCTCATTCCCTCCTCCCCTCCCCTCCCCTCCGTCTCTCCCTCCTTTACTAGAGGCTGGGAGGCCAGGCCCCAGGCTTGCAGAGACCCTAGGCTTGGCACACACCAGGGTGGTGCTCCCTCGGCTGCCTTGAGGCTGGGCAGGTGAGGCTGACTGGTGACCAGCACTGGGGTGGGCAGGGTAGGTAATGTGCCCAAACTCCCCAGCTGTGGCAGGGCCAGCGTCGGACCCAGGCCGGTGTGACTCAGCAGCCGAGCACTGTGCTTCTCTGCCACCTGCCACTCTGCTTTCCTGCCTCGTCCCCTGACTGCCGAACTGGCAGAGAGGCTATCCTACCCACCCTTCGGCCAATCAGGGAGGCTCATCGGGGCAGAGGGAAGCACCAAGGGGGTGACCTGTGACCCTGCGTGACGGGACCAGACCTCTGGGCTGGGGTCAGTTGGCCTGTTGTCCCCAGCAGGGCAGGCCAGAGTGGGCAGAGGCCTCTGCTGAGCTAGATGCCAGAGGCAGGCATTCCCACAGAGGGCCCGGCCTGCAAGGGACTCCAGCCTGGTGAGGACACAGGCCCTCCCGCCAGGGAGCACAGAGGAAAACCTTGGGCCAGGTACTTGGCCTCCTCATGCCTGTTTCTTCTTGTGTGCAGAGAGGGCCCTTCTGAGTATGTGTGTGGACATCCCAATCCACACGTCCCGGGGCCTTCTGCGTGCCCTGCAAACAGCCGTCCCTTAGGCCTCGGGGTCATGCTGCTGGCAGGGAGTCAGGTCCCTGGGAGGACAGACTGAGGAAGACACTGTGGAAGATCCTAGAAGTCAGCTCGGGGCATTCCCTGGAATGTGGTCCAGAAAGGGAGTTGTGGGCTCTGGGGAGTCATTTCCTTTGGCCATAGACTCCTTGCCCTGTGGGAGGGGCAGGGGCTCTGAGGTCAGAGGAGGCCTTCTAGAGCCGTGCTGCTTCTGCCCGACAAGAAAGTCTTTCCTTTGGGCAAATTTGAAATTAGGATCATCTCGGGTCATTGGATACACCAGACTTTGCATCCCGCCCTCTGTACTGCACCAACGGTCAACCGCTACCTGGGCCTGGGACCCCCCTTTCCCGGGTGGGCTCCCTCCACTCCTCCAGTCCCCACTTGGGCTCCATTCTCCGTTCTCCTGCCTTCCAGTGACTCTGCGGCCGGGTGTGTGCCTGTGGAGGGCTCTTGGATCTGGCTTTAATTGGTCTGACATTTTGCTAAACAAACAAATCAAAACTCAGACCAAACAGAGAGCCCTTATGGGTTTAATTGGCCATGGGTTCTGCCTTGGCCCAATCACTGGAGCCTTTACAAAGTGGAGGGGAGTCTGGGGGATATAACGGAACCTGTCTAATCAGGGAACCTGCTGCCTAAGAGGGCTTCTGAGTCCAGGGAGGCACTGCCGTGTGGTGGCACAACATCAAAACACAAGCAGCCCCTTGCGCTCCAGACTAAGCAGCCTGGCTTTGTACCTGCCTCTCCATAAAGCATTCCCTTTGAAGATGGTTTATTTTTTTTTTCCTGTGTGCCCGCTGGAGCAGGGACTGCCTCCTCCTCCTCCTTTTGGTCATTATCTCTCTCTCTCTTTTGCATTTTAAAAAGGAGATAAAAGGTAGCTGGGTGTGGTATTTTCTTCTGTTAACTGCATTTATTCAACCAAGTTCTGAGAGGAGGTCTGGTGTCCCGAAAGGACCATGTGCACACTGCTAGAGTCATGGATCGTCTGAGCCGGAGAGGACGTTGGGATCGGTTAGCGACTAGTTGCTAGTGTGGGCCTCTTCTTGTACAGACGAGAAAACCGAGGCTCAGAGGCGGTAAGGGATGGCTCTTGGAGACGTGGCTGGTGGGTCACGGGGCCAGGACCAGCATCCGGTCTTCCGGCTGCAGATCTTTGCTCTTCCTACCAAAGCGTGAGTCCACAGAGGCAAGCTCTGGTCTCAGCTGGGACTGTATGTGCCAGTGACCTTGATCCAGTGCCCTACCTTCTTTAGGAAGGAGCTTTTGCCTGCTGACCTCACAGGCAAGGCAGGGGAAGAACTTTGTAAACTATTAAGTGCTGGCCTTGTGAAAGCGGCAAGACTGGCCTGGACGCTCAGGCAAACACGGGCTTAGCTCACACCAGCACTCTGGGGACGAGGAGGGCCCGGTTGGTTGCCAACAGGGATGTCCGGGGGTTGGAAAACCACCTGCCCACTCTAACATGCCCTTAGCAACCCAGGGCCCTGAGGATAGGCTCTGCATGGCAATCCTGTAAGCATCAGCTCTGGAATGCCAACTCCCATCAAAAGTCCATGCTACTGGGGCGCCTGGGTGGCTCAGTCGGTGGAGTGTCCGACTTGGGCTCAGGTCATGATCTCGCGGTCCGTGGGTTCGAGCCCCGCGTCGGGCTCTGTGCTGACAGCTCAGAGCCCGGAGCCTGTTTCGGATCCTGTGTCCCCCTCTCTCTCCGCCCCACCCCTGCTTGTGCTCTGTCTCTCTCTGTCTTTCAAAAGTGAATCAACATAAAAAAAAAATTAAAAAAAAAAAGTCCATGCTACTTAGAAAGAAAATACCTAGCTTCCAAAAACCACAAGCACCTGGCATTTCATTTTCCCTGTCCTTCCTCCTTCCAGGGTGTGGCAGGCACCTAAGTTCCAGCTCAGCAGACGACACTCGTGGCCTTCGTTGCCTCCATGCCCCGCGCTATGCCTTTTCCTCTGGCATGGGATACCTCCGCCACTGTCCGTTCCTGCCAGAATCCTTGTGTTCTTCCAGCCCCACTTAGAGACTACTGCTTTTGTGGAGCTTTTCTTGACACTCCCTCGTTCACCCCAAAGTTAAAATTGATTTCTCCATCCCTGATTCTCTTTGTATCACTTTGCAGCCTTTGGAGGCATTTATTTTGTGCACTATAGTCATTTGGGGTATAGGTCTACCTCCTCCTCGAGATTCTAAATTCCCTGAAAGCAGCAACGGTGTCTTACTCATCACTAGATTTTCAGCACCTAAAACTAATGATGACTAACGATTATCGCATGCATATTTTGTGCCACGTACTGTATCGATTGCTGTGAGCACACGTCTCGTGTGAACCTTCCTGATGAATAAAAAGTATTGTAACCTCAAACTTAGGAGGAAATTGGGGCTTGCAGGGATCACTGTCCAAGACTTCATAGCTCTCGGGGGGCAGACCTGAGATTCGAACCCTGATCTGCCTGGTTCTAAAGTCTATGCTCGTAGTCACAGAGTTTTATTGATGTATTTAGTGAGTGCTCAGTGGAGATCTACTGAGTTATCATTGGAAGCTGTAGGGGTCCATGGTGTAGACACTTCCCAACAGAAACCAGCCACAAATGATGCTTTTTATAACGTATGTCCCTTTGATGTGTTTACTTTCTTTTTGTCTAAAGTGGGGATTAAGGTCAATAAAAAAGCGTGAGGTCTGATAAGGTGGAGCCATATTGGGTCAACATTTTCTCGAGTGTGTTAGAGGCACTGAGGCTGGCCTGGAAATGGGCTTTGAGGGAGGCCTGGAAATGGCAGGTCTCTGTGGCCAGCTCTGCAAGTGGGTGGGGGGAGCACTGGTGGTGCTGTGTCCGAGATGGATCAGGGACGGCTGGGAATGGCTTGCCCTCCAGCAGTCTCATTGATGACCCATGCGCCCGGCTCTTTTAGCTTCCAGGGCCCTTCCAGGGCCCTTTTAGCTGAAGTCAGAGCGGGGAGATGGGAGAAGGCCCAGGGAGAACGGAGGAGGAAAGGACAGAGCAGCACGGGGGGACGTGCGAGGGGAGTAGCTGGGGGTCGGCTACCTGGAACAGTATGGCTGTGTACACGCAGCAGGGTTTAGCTCCGAGACAGTCCCCGAAGAAAACTGGGAACACCCGTGCCCCACCCCAGCGTGCACCCCCGTTCCTCAACATTGTCACTCTGTCACAGGTAATCTTCCGGCAGCTGAGTAGTGTGTATGTAGCATGATTCGGGCTGCTGCAGAAGGGTAGACAGACCCTCCAGCCCCAGACAGAGGCCCTGTCGCGCTCATTCCGCTCATACCCACTGCCCTCGGGCCTCAGTTGCCCCTGGCCCTGCGCCTCCTGTCTTGCTGGCATTCGGGGCAGCACGGGGGCCCCCGGCATGGCTGGGGCAGGTCACTGGGGAGCATGGGATACAAGGGGGCGTCTGCGACACAGAAAGCGTGTCAGGAAAAGGCCATCTGAGGAGCACGCGAGCGTGAGGGGGGTGAGACGGCACAGCTGGAAGGCAGCCTGGCGGCTGAGGGCGGTGGCGGGGCAGAGGCTGTGTGAGGAGGTGCTGACAGACACCGACTCACAGGCGGTGGGGAGGGAGGTGCGGCGAGCGGGAAAATGTGACCCGAGGTGTTGGTGAGACAGCAGATGTGAGAAAGGCATGTGCGTGTGCCTCGCTGTGGAAGGAAGCAAAGGAAAGCGACAAGGCGGCTGAGATTAGGGAGCAGGTCCGTGTGTGTGTGTGTGTGTGTGTGTGTGTGTGTGTGTGTGATTTTGTGTTGCACATGCTCGCAAGGCTGGATTTACAAAATGTGCTTCCTCTGAGTATCTCTGGGTGTCACATAGCTGCTTCCTGGGTTGTGCAGTGCGGACAGCACAGAAAAAATGCAGGCCCTGGGAGGTGAGGTGAGTTGCTCAGGGTCCCCCCCCCAGGACACCAGGGACGGCCTGACGTGAACTGAGTCTCTTCACACAGCCCGCCTGACTGCCGCATCACCCATCACCCAGGTCCCTCTTGTCCCACCAACCGTGCGCCACAAAGCCACAGCCAGGCTCGTCTGGTAGGATGCCCTAGTTTAGAGAAAACAAGAGCAAAAAAGGCGGGGGGGGGGAAGCCTAAGGGTCTGGGCTCCCTCCTCTCTGCCTCTGACAGTGGCCAGATAAGGATCAAATACCAGGGATGGTTCCAGAAGGAGCCCGCTATTCCTCTCACCTCACGCAGGCAGAATTAGCGACGTCCGCCCCGGCTGAGGGATGTAGATTGATTGCCTGGTGTTATTAAGGACAAAGTGCTTTTTGATAGTGTGAGGAAGCAGCTCCCCAGGGCGGGGATTCCGGCGCTCGGAGCTCCCTGAGCATCGATCGCTGGGGCTCCCCTGTCTTGTGCTGAGCTGAACACGGGCGCCGGCAGGCGATAAGGAAGCTATGATCCTCAGCCGAGGGACCCCACACCGGGCAGTCGTTCCCACACCTACCCCGCAGGGACTGTTAGTACGAGTAACAAAACTGCTAAGTTTTCCGCAGCGTGCCGGGGGCCAGCGACCGTACTGGCTGCTTGACATATGTTATCGGACTCACGCTCGACACGGAACGTAACAGGCAAAGGTACTACCACGGTTTTCATCTTCTCTGTCGGGAAAACGAGGCACGGCGAGGCCAGGCAAGCTCGTCAAGGTCACAATACATACAACGTGGCGCCCAGACTCACGCTTGGCTTCGGTCTGGTGTTACAACGCAGGCTCCCACTGCTGTCCCTCGCGGCCCACGGTCCGTGGCCCGACCCAGAGCCAGATGGACACCGTTCCCCTGACGCGATACCTGGGGGCCCATGATACAGACCCCTACGAGTGTCAAGGGATAGGCTCATCTGGTAGGAATATTCGGCTATGATCCTCAGGAATATTCTGGAATATTCTGGAATATTCAGGAATATTCTGGGCTTCCGAGGCCCACGAGGCCAGCTCTAGGTCCGGGGATTTGGAAACCATAGAGCATCTAGTGATGCGTCTTGTTGCTCTTTTGGCTTCCCCCAACTATCTTCCCCTTTCTGTGATCAGTTCCCGTGTTACTCAGACAGTGTGGTCGGGTGGGTGGGCTGGAAATAAACCTCGGGCCCGGGGAAGAAGCTGGAGCCTAGACAGGTGAGGTGACCTGGCCAAGGTCCCAAGGCTCATCCCGTAGGACTCGGAGCCCAAGGTTTTCCACCCACAGGCCTTTCCCCCACACTGTGTATGAGGTATCCTCCTTTCTAGGCCATAGACACGTTACACACAGCAGGTATGTATTGAGCGGCAGAGGTTAAGTGTTTGATAGGATCGTGCAGTTGGAACTGCCAACCTGCGGAGCAAAGAGCACAGAATGGGACCCGGTACTCGGGTTCAGCAAACCAGGAGCTTATCACGACGGCAGTGGAGTGAGCTGGGGCTGCTCAGGGAGAGGACCTTGTTTTAGATGAGCGGGGGTCCCGAGCGCACGTCCGACTGGGAGCCCTCCCTGCCTCCCGCCCACATCTGGAACAGCGGCAGCCGGGCCGGGAGGCTGGGTGGGTGCGGAGACGGGCCCCGGCCTGTGGTCGGGGGGCTGGGAGGGCCGCGTGCGGGCAGGACTCACTCTTGACGGTGAGGAACATGGATTTGCTGATGTCGGTGCCCACGCCGTTGCTGGCCTGGCAGAGGTAGTAGCCCATGTCCTCTTCCAGGACGTGGCGGATCAGCAGCGAGCTGTTGGCCAGGATCTGGGTGCGGCCGGTGAGGGGCACCGGGTGGTACTGCTGCGGGCTCCCGCTCCCTGGAAGGAGACGGCCGTTAGGGGGCTGGTTCCCCGGGCGAGCGGGCAAACGATCTGGGCCGGGAAGGGCTGCCCCAAGGGATGCCCTCATGGCCTTCTCTTGCTGCTCTAGGCCTATTTTGTGGCATCCCGAAGGACTCCTCTGGGCGACAGGAAGAGCCTCACAGAGGCCGGGCCCTGCCCCGGCTCTCAGGTAAGGAGGTGGAGTTGGGAGCCTCAGCTCAATGCCCACCTGGGCACTGAGCTTCGGGGCTGCACTTGGAGAGGAAGAGTTGTTTTCAGGCCGCTTGGCCACAGGCAAAGGGAAGATGGAACCCTCCAGTGGCAGTCGCCTGGTCTTGGATAGAGGCCAGCCGTCCTCCAAGGGGGGCTTTGTGGTACCTCCTCCCCATTCCCCCAGTATCAGTGGTGGGCATGGTCCACAACAAGAGGCTGGCATGGGACCTAGATACCAGATGTACCCCTAGGATGAGGAAGGGCTCCAAGAAGGACCATAATCCCAGCATAAGTTGACTGGTGACAAGCGGGAGAGTCAAGGAGGTTCCAGGTCCCCGGGGCAGGGTGGGGAGGGCTGGGGAAAGCAGGCAGACGTGGAGTTCTAGGGCTGGATGGGGGGAGGGGAGAGATCAATCGGAGGGGACAAGAGGAAATTTGGAGTCGGCACGACCGTCGTTCCTGGTCTGCAGAGCCCTAGGGGTGGCTGAGGATAATCTCCAGAGCAAGTATAGCCTGGCGTCCCATTAAAGCTCAGAACCCGGCTCCCGCCACCCCTCTGCACCCCCGCCAAGGCTGGGAGTTGTGTGCAGGAAACAGGCCCAAGTCCCTTCTCCCCATTCCCTGACCGTGCTCGGAGACGCTGGCTGGCCAGGGGCTCACCCTTGGCATGCTTCCACATGACCTTGGGCGGGGGGTAGCCATCCACTGAGCAGTTGAGCACACCAGCTTTGCCATAGATGCCGTCCTGGTTGTTCGGCTGCACCACAAATCGAGGGGGCACTGCGGAAAGAGGGAAGGCGGGGAGAAACAGATCATCTGTCTCTAAAGGGTCTTCTAGAGCTTTGGGTACCTTCCATTCTGTGCCAGCCCCGTCTGGACCATCATCAAGCCGGCAGCAGGCAACTCTGAAACCCAAGATGCTGAGGGCTTTTGCTGAGCACCGGGAGTCCTGAGTCCCCGGCTCTGACTCTGTCAATGACTAGCTGAACAAGGGTCTTCTCCTCCCCCAAGCGTCTTCCGGGTCCTGGCCCGGAAATTAAGAGACTTGGATTTCTTGATCTCTAAGGCTTCCCAATGGAGCCAACGTTCCCTCAGCCTGTGATTCAGGGCTCGAATCTAGAGAGACTGTCAGCAGCGGACCGAGCTGGACCCTCCCTCCCTCACCACCGGCCTCTCTGCTCACCACGCACGATGAGCTGGCGCTCCCGGCTCACGGTGGCCGCCGCATTGCTGGCGATGCACGTGTAGTTGCCGTTGTGCTTGAGGGAGACGCTGGAGATCTGCAGGGAGCTCATGAATTCCTTGCTCTCGATGGTCACGCCCGAGCCTGAGATGATCACCTGTCCATCCTTCCTCCAGGTGATACGGATGGGCATGTCCCCCGAGGATACCACGCAGGGGATGTAGAGCAGCTGGCCGATGGAGGCAGGTGGGAACTCAAAGGGCTGGATCAGAGGGGGCACTGGGAAGGCAAGGGGGAGTGCTG
This sequence comes from Neofelis nebulosa, assembly GCF_028018385.1. Classification (NCBI taxonomy): domain Eukaryota; kingdom Metazoa; phylum Chordata; class Mammalia; order Carnivora; family Felidae; genus Neofelis; species Neofelis nebulosa. The sequence continues at coordinate 15,141,550 of NC_080791.1, forward strand.
CTGTCAGCTCCCAGCCCCTCTCGCCCCAGCCTGGCCAGCAGCACGGGTTCCCTGCCCCACCCCGACTCCTCCTGACCCCGGGGCTGGGAACAGAGTTCCCGGGGGCACCAGGGCCTTGTTCTATACACTCAGGATCCCTTGGGGTGCCATTGTCCCTTGGTGCCCATCCCCTCGCCCACTCAGGCCTGGACCCACTGTCTCTGTGTAGGGCACTGGCTGGCTGGCATTAATCCTGATCCTCAGATTTTCCCCGGAATTTGGTGATGATTCACGTGCCTCTTGATTCCCATCTGCCTGTGGACACAGCTTGGCTTTCACCCTGACGGCCCTGCTGCTCCTCGATGGCCCTGTGTCACTTTCTCATCCCAAAGATGCATCGGCTCTCTGGGGGCCTGGGATCGACAGGGTTGCCGTGCCCCGAATGTTGGGGGTGGAGGAAGGGTGGCTCTGAGACTGTCCCCTGTGCATGCCCCACAGCTGTGCATCTAAACCCGGGGTGCTGCCTGCTGGCCTCCTCCTGCCGAGGTGCCGTCACCCGCCCCAGCCCTGTCCGCTGTCATCAAGTGTTAGCACAGGTGAGGGGAAGCCCTCGTCACTGGTTGCTGTGTCTGCCTTACACTCAACCTCTCACCACCAATAACGTGGTGTGGGCTTAACTGTCTCCAGTTTACAGATGAGAAAACTGAGGCTCGGAATGGAGAAGTAATTTGCCCTGGTCATCCAGCTCCTAAGAGGTGACAGTGGGATTTGGGACCTGGTCTGCCTGCTCTCAGAATCCAAGCTCTCTCCCTTATGCTGCCTGGGTGCCTCTCTGAGAAAGCCCCAGACAAGCCCAGCCCAATGACCCTTTTGTCTCATCCGTGAGCTCCCTTTGGGTGGCAGGGAGGAGCAGAGAGAGAGTCCTGTCATTTGTGAGGCAAGCAGTTTGCTGTTTGTCCCGCTAAGTGGCATCCACACAGCCTCCCTCTCCCCCCACCCCATCCCCCGAGATCCAGCCCGCCCCACCGCCCACATCTTGGCCCCTGTGGGGCCTGTCTGGAGCCTGAGCTGCCGTGAGAGGGATCCTCCTTTCTCAGCTCTGGCTAGAGCACCAGCCATTATCTTTATGATAACTCAATTAGGCCACAGTGACTTCCCCAGCAAGTGGGGGGAGAAGGGAGAGAAGGAGACAGACAATTAGCTTAACAAGGATGAGCACCCAGTAGATGAGATCTCCTTTCTGCAGTCAAATAATTAAATTACAAGGCTGTCCACAGTCCTCTGGCCTTCTCCCAGGCACCAGCCCCACCCCCTAGGGAAGCCTGCCACTTTCCACGCTAGGCCCACTCACAGTGGCCATCAGCAAGGGCGAGCCCTGGGGGGAAAGGAGGGGTAGCATCCTATGCTACATGCATGCCGGAGGCCCTCCCTGCACCCTAAACATTCTCAGGGCTCGGCAGAGAGCTGCCGCAGCAGAGAGGCCTGGTGTGGGCATGGAATAACCTTTGGCAGCCCTTTGGATCCCTCGGAAAGTTCTTGATCAAGAGCCTAGGTCCAGAGGAAGCGACATTTAGGAGGGATATTGCCCCCATGACCTCTGGGAATAGAGCCATACCCTTCAGCCGGGTATGAACCTTCCCAATGTCATCTCCCACCTCACCCTTCATGCGACCACAGGGGCTCCATCAATGCACCACAAACACCCACCACTCCCACCCTTAGCTCGTGCCTGGGTGAACACCGCTGGGCATTTGTCCTTATTTCCCACCGTGTGCTCCACCAAGGGGCCACATCCAGGCCCAAAGTCCAGCCAGGTTTTCTGGGGCTTTGGTCATTGTCTGGATCTCCCCATCCCCGTCTCCCCTGGGTTGGGGCCTTGCCCCAGTATTCTGGATAGTTTGCTGGGCCTTGGGTATCTCCACATAGATTTCTCTAGAACCCTGACTCTGGTAACAGCCTAATGCCCATTGCTGAGATTTCCCAGAGGTCTCTCTCTTGAGCTCCGCTGATCTCCCGCCCTACCCCCTGGCTTGTTCGGGTGCCGAGATCAGACCGAGGCTTCTGGCCTCACTGGACTTTTTGATGAAATCGCGGCAGAGACCCTGATATGCCTCCAATCTATTTCCTTAGGCCAAACAGCACCGGTCCTGGTCCAGTTCTCCTTCCCACAGAGGCCCAAAGCCAGAGCCCACAGCACCCAGTGTGCACCTTCACCATGAGAGCTGTCACATGGCGGTGAGGTGGTGGTTTGCACTGCCACCTTCCCTGGGGGGCTGGAGCTCCTTTAGGGCAGTAACTAGGACTGATTTTCCTGGCAAAATGCATGGTGGGGGGGGGGGCGGTAAGAACGAATGTATGTTCGGATATTATTTCCTGGGTTGATTTTAGAAGTTGAACTGCCAGGTGGGCAAGGGGTGGGGAGAACACAGGAGAGGGGTCCATCCAGAAAAAGACGGGGGTTCTATGCCATTCCTCAAGACGCTGCACTTATGCTATGGGGTTTTGGAACCACGAGCTTGTCCCTTGGTCCTTCCTGGGGGTCAGGCCCTTGCTATCACAGCCCCAGAACTGGCTCCTATGCACACTTGACCATGACCAAGGGGAGACAGGCTGCAGTGACGGGCTGCGGAGGAGGACGTGTGGACAAAGCAAGGTGCCGGGAGGTTCCGCCAAGGGAGGAGAGGGCCGAGGGTTGTCCAGTCTGAAGGACTGTGCCCTGGGGATGGGCGGTCAAGTGCTACCTTTCCACTGAGAACAGAGCAAGTAGAGAGCAAAAGATTGAAGTCAGGCAGGGAGGTTTAGCGCAAGGAAGGGGAAGACTCTCTCTCAGTAAGAAGGGATTTGGATAATGGAACAAGTTACTAAGGCAGGTTAATTCATTAATTAACTAATTCATCTAATATTTATGAAATGCCTACTCTGTGAAGGCATTATTATGCTCTGTGTGGGCTGGGGAAAGTAGAAACATGCTTCAAATACAGATAGAGCCCCCAGGAGCTCATCGTTTGCTAAGGAAGGCAGGATATTTCCCTCAGTGATTATTGGACAAGCCCCACTGGAATATACAGATGCTGAACTCTGAGCAGCGAGACATATCATCTGGCTGGGTGACCGCAGCCTCACGGAAGAGGTGGCATTTGGACGGAGAGTTAAAGGACCCGCCTGCTGTCAAAAGGACATGGGGTGAGAGAGAGGGGAAAGGCTGAGCCATGGGGCAGAGGCCACCCGGGGGCTGTCATTCCCTTCTGGCCTTCGGGAACAATGTGGATGGTTACTGAGAGGCCAGTGGAGGAGACAGTGGCCAATATCCATCGGGGGAGGGGGCGGTTAGACATCCACATGGACTGGCCAGAGATGTCCTGTGGGAGGCAGATGACCAGGCAACTCACCAGAGATCGGGGGCGGGCTCCTGGCCCCCCTCCACCCTTTGCCCCTGCTGCAGGCCAACAGGGCAGGTGCGACGGTGTGGTTGATACGTGTCCCCTTAGGAACCTTTCGGTGGAAGTGCTAGGGGCTAGAGCTGCTCACAGAATTTCTTGGCTCCAGGCGACTATTCCGATACCCCCATAACTGCAGGCGCAGTGGGAGGAAGAAGAAAGTCTAGGGATCCTGGCTCCTTCACGGGCTCGCCGGCCACCAGGAGGGGCCCTGTGAGCGAGAGGCTCTGAGAAGTAGTGTGTGTGGGCCCTGTGATGGGTACGTGGGCAGCTGAGCTGACGTGGGGCTGCTTTCTGACCTGTGAGTCCGTAATGTCTCCCCCAGCGCTCAGAGGTGGGCATGAGCTAATCGAATGTGTGGGTGTCCATTTCTGCCTCTGGGAAAGCAAGCCTCAGCGACGGCGGGGGTGGGGGGTGGGGTGGGTGGTGACCACCTCTGTGGCAGCAATGATCAGAGACCTCTTGAGTGCTGACTGCGTGAAGGCCCCCCTCCTGGCCCTGAGCCCCAGCATATCCCCAGCACCCAGCCGGAACATAGGCGACACAGACACCATGTGTCCCACGGTCCTGTCTCGGGAAAGCCCTGCTCTGGCCACAGTCATCTTTGGTAAGAGGGCGACTCTGCTCTGAGAGAGGCGGGGCCGGAGCAAGGTGCTACAGTGGCAAAGAGGCCAGAGGGCAGAGTGGCTGGGGAGGTACAGTGGTCATGGCAGGTCCAGGAGGTGTCCGGCCGCCATAAAGCCTTTATGGCCAGCTGCTTGGGAGTGTTGCACAGACACGGGTGTGCTGACCACTGGCCCAGACTGTAAATACTCTATGGTGTCTCTCATCACCCATCTTTTTTTTTTTAACGTTTATTCATTTTTGAGACAGAGACAGAGCATGAACGGGGAGGGTCAGAGAGAGGGAGACACAGAATCTGAAACAGGCTCCAGGCTCTGAGCTGTCAGCACAGAGCCCGACGCGGGGCTCGAACTCACGGACCGGGAGATCATGACCTGAGCCGAAGTCGGCCGCCCAACCGACTGAGCCACCCAGGCGCCCTTCTCATCATCCATCTTTGAGACTGATCCTTCTTATTTACTGCACCTGTTCAGCAGAGAGCAGAAACTGGGGAAAGTTGGAGTGGGTGCCTCTGTGGCCCGGAGCTGGGGAGCGAGCCATGCCTAGCAGCTGGGGGCCAGACTCTGCTTTCCGTTAAGTGACCGGAGGCCAGTCACTTCCCCACCACCACCCTGCCTCTGCCCCTGGGCCTCAGTTTCTTCATGTGAAAAGTGGAGGAGTTGGGCCAAGTAATCTCTAAAGCCTCTATATTTTAGGAATAATAATAACTTCGCTTCCGTGTTTTTTCCCCACAACCCTCTCTTCTCAGGAAGGCCTCCCCTGACCACCCTATTTAAAATCGCAAACCACTCCCCCTCCCTTTGGCACTCTCATCCGTGCTCCCTATTCGACACGGGGCATCTTTTACACACGTTATGCATTTTCCATTTGCCCGCCAGAATGGAAGCTCCCTGAGGGCAGGGATTTTTGTCTGTCTCGAGTATAGCTGTGTTCCTAGGATAGTGCCCAGAATCTAGAGGCAGCACAATAAATGTCACTGAATCAGTAGATGCTGTTTCCACATCACCATCATCACCTTGACTACTGTCATCATCTTGAGCTCTGTCCAGTGGAGGACGCTTGCTCCTATGTGCCAGGGCCCCTCTGCTGAGGAATAGGGCCACTGGCAGCGGCTTTCTTGATGCCCCCTTCTCCCAAGTGCCACTGGGCTACCTGCCCCTGTGGAACCTGCTCTGTCCCCTTCCTGTGGAAGCTGGCGGGTTCCTTCCAAACCTCCACCTCTGCTGATAGCAGGCAAGTGGCTAGGTGACTGGCCCTTAAGGCCCACCCTATGATCACAGAAACCCCCAACCCATTCACAAAGGTAGAAGGGGCCCTCTTCCAAAGGCTCCAAACACGTGGCAGGCACTGGTTAGAGCAGCGGGGGGCAGGGGCATTTGGGAATGAGAGTATGTGGGTGTCTTTTCCTGTTAGCTCTCCACGGGGACCTGGTACTATCTTCTGGTCCCGGCCTTGCTTAGCATGGGCAGAAAGCCCCTTGTGCCCTTGTTTTCGTTCCAAAGGCCCTCAGAGGCTCAGATTTGGGGATGGAGATGTCCTCTCACTGAGCCGGAGCCAAGGAGCCCCAGTTGCAGCCTGCCTTCTTAGTTAATTAAACATTCAGCCCGCGTGCCCAGAGATGCTTTTATGCTACATTATTTTTCAGCTACAGGGGGCCCTAAAGACATCAAATCTAGGTTGGATCTATGTGCCCTCCTCTTAGCATCCTGCCAAGGATGTCTCTGGATGCCCAGAGACAAGCACTTGCCTTCCCTGCAGCCCTGCTCTCCCCCCACCAGTCAGTGTCACAGGCACCAAATCCTCACTGTCTCCCCTCGGCCCTCCCACCTCGCTGGGCCATGGCAGGCGGACTCGGGCAATATTTCATCTGGTTCCACTTACAGCCACCTTTCGTGGCTCAGGAATGATGCCTGACGGGAGGGTAGGGGCAGAGCAAACATTTGTGCACGTGTGGCTGCCAGCGTGCGTGTGTGTGTGTATGCGCCTGCAAGGGTGGACAGGTTAATGTATATTAACCTATGTGTGTGCACATTTGTTGCACGGACACGCGTATAGTATGTGCTAATAAGCACATGCGTGCACATGCGTGCACAAAGATCTCTGCACATGTGTGTGCACGCATGTCTGGTGTGTTATGCTCTCAGCCCAGCGTTTGAAAAATTCATCAGAATACAAGCAGTCCCAGAAGGAATGGAGTCAGCGGTTGCTTTTCCAGCTCATGGAGCAGCGTGGGTTTTTGCCCCTTCCCGCCTGCAAGCCCATGACCCCACAGGGAGGCGGCGGGGGGGGGGGGAGCGACTTCCGCTCGATCCCACGCATCCGGTGCCCTGTCCCACCTCCGCCTTGCCCTCGTCTACACTCCGGGTCTCTGCTCTGATCCTCTGAGGGGGATGCGTGTCCCAGCCAGGTCGCAGCAGCGGGCAGAGTGCCGCCTCTGGGCCTGTCCCTCCTCACCCAGACTCACGTCATGGCGGTTCCACACCCAGGGCCACCGCCTCCACCTTCCTCCTCGAGTAGCTCTTGGAACAGCACATCAGCTAATCAAGCCGTGTGCTCCTAATCAGCTCTGATGGGTTCTTCTGCAAAAGTGCATTCTAATGAGGTGGGGGGGAGGGAGCCAGGGGGTGGGAGGGTGAAGGGCCGGAGCTTTCAGAGTGGCAGGGGCCTGGGGTCCCGGAGACCCTCACACAAATGCTGCTTCTTGGTCTGGAGAGAAAACAAGGGACGACACACCCCTCCTAGGGCTGGATTTTCAGACTGTGAGGGCGGGGAAGAGGGAATGTGTGCACATGTGTCCCTACTCTGTACACACACATGCCCTGTTTGAAGAATGCCAGGCTTTGTGCTGGGTGTGGGGGACACACGTGCCTGGGCTCTGCCCTCTAGTATCTCTCTCTCTCTCTCTCTCACACGAGCACACACACACACACACACACACACACACACACACACACTCACTTTCCTCTTGTCGCTCAGCACAATCACAACAGGCCCAGAGAGTCGCTGAGACGGAATGCATCAGATTCAATTCATTAGGACTGATCGCTCCCTGAATGGGGTTGAATAATTGATGAGCAGAAGCAGCTTTCAGGATGCTCGGCGTACTCCGAGGCTCGCTGGAGCCCTGTTATTTTTTTTTTTAAGCCAACAAACCCGGCCAAATGCTCACTGGTGCGGGCGGGCGAAGGGAGTGGAGCAAAGGTTAGATGTTTTAATATGTGATGTTTACAATGTAAACTCTCGGTCCACTGCGTGTAACGGAAATGGATACGGCCGCCCTGGATGCTGGGAGGGGGTAGGCAGGCTGTGCTGTATTCAGCGGCCACCAAGCTGGGGATGTGGCCTGGGGTGTTGGGGGGGGGGGGTGGTGAGGCTCCCGCCAGCACGAGTCCCCAACCCGGGCAGAGGCATTAGGCTGAGGCGGGGCCGGGGTGCCCCTCAGTCTAGCTGGGGTGCAGCGGCAGGAGGCAGGGAGGCGGAAGGCCCATGCCGTCAAGGTCTCCTGTCACCTCCCCGGGCCTGAATTGGCCACAGCCCCATCGTTCCCGGGGCACAACGTGAGGCTTCCCGGCAAGCTACTCCAACCCAGGCTACTGTCTCCGTCGCAGTTGGGGAAATGCTCACTGTCTGGCACTGTGACAGGTGGTGGGTGCACAAGGATGTATGTGACACGGTCCCTGTGCATTGACGAGCATGAGCCCCGGTGACAAGGAGCAAGGGAGAGAGGTATTGACCACGCCTTTCGCTGCTAGTGTTCAGTTTTCTGGCTGTCCACCAGACATTTCCACACGGATCTGCCATTACCACCAATTCTGGAAGGGGTCACAGCTTAATGTGTCTGTCTCCCCAGATTCTTCTTTCGCCCAGACTTCCCTCTTCCTGTCGACAAAGCCTTTATTCGATCTTGCTCCAGAAGTCTGGGACCCACTGCGGCCTTCCCCTGTGCCCGGGTCCCTCCTTAGGCCGGGACCCTCCTCCCCTGCCATTTCTTCCTGCCAATGGGCCCCGGGAGCCACACCAGCTTTCTTCTCCTGGTTCATGTGTCCCATGGGATACAGAGGGGGCCTCCCCTCCCTGCTGCCCTGGGGTGACACAGATGCCCAGGTGACAGGGGCTCTCAGCACCCTCAGGGACCTCCTCTCTCTTTCAGACTTCCTCTCGGGGTCCCAGAAGTCCTCTTTCTTTATTCCTGAGGTGGAGTGGGGCCAATGTTCCCTCCTCCCCGTCTGCCCTCCCCCCAGCTCTGGGTAAGAGCCCGGGGCCTGGAGTTACACAGGCCTGGGCAAAATTTTGGTTCCAGATGACAGTTTACGTACTTCTTGGCGCCCCTCGGCCTTTTCTGCCTTGGGAATTGGGGATAAGATGGTTCCTGCCTTAGACAAGTGGGCAGGGGTGGGGTTAAATGAAACAGGGCAAGGAGAGCATCCGGCCAGAGTGACTGGGGTGCGGGGGGCCCCCCACAGTGATAGCTGTCTTATTACGACCAAGATTGCCGTCTGGGGCTGGAGACCCGGATGGTGGCCCAGGGACCATAGCGCTTCTCTCCTGCCTCCCACGTGGAGCCCCAGGCGACATCTCTGTGCTCCCAGAGCCTCAGGCTCTCCCAGTGCTCGAACTCACCTTGACCCTAAACCATTTCAGCCAATCACCAACTCTGTCCTCCCAGCCCAGCCGCCTGGCTTTTCCAGACCCCTCCACAGCCAGGCCTGGCAGGACCCACTTCCCTATCCTGTCCCCGAGCAACCAGGCCCCCCTGCTCCTACTCACTGCCCAGAAGGTCTCCAGGCCTGGGAGTTCCAAAGAACGTATCTGGGAGGGCGCTTCGTCCACACACCCACACGGCCCCAGAGCCAAGGGGACAGTCGTCAGTTACTCACACGTTCCTTCGTTTCCTTAGTTCGGTTCATCCGTTCACTTAATCCACAGGCGTTTACTGAACGGCCACCAGGGATCAGACACTGCGCTGAGTACCCTTGCATAAAACGTATCCCAACCGAGTGAGAAAGAAGGGCCTGGGCTGGAGGAGGTTTCCAAAGTCCCAGGCGGTGCTTTGTAGACCTCAAGCGGTATTAGCAGGTGGAAGCTACTGGCCGGTCCCGTAAAAGCAGCCTGAGCTGGCCAAGCTGTGCCCCAGGAGGGAGTCAGGGCACCCACTATGTGTCCCCTCCACCAGCGTCCTGCCGCTTCTGCTCTCCTGGCTCCTGCCTCTCACCCCTTCTTGTTGGACTGAGTTCTCGCTGGCTCCCTGCTGACGTCATGTGGCTCCCCATTGCCCACCATCTCTGCCCAGGGCCTCTCGTCCAGACGGTGACCAGGCCCCTCTCTGTGTGTCACTGTTCCCCCGCCACCCCCCATGCCTCGTGGATCAGACCCGCATTGTCCTGTAGACTGCGGAGGGATCCTAGGTGCACAGGTACTCCTGACCTTCTCTGTCTCCCTCCAGTCTTCCACGCTGCCCCCTTTCTCCCAAACACCCGGTCGGGACTCTCTCTTCCTCCACCTTCCACTGGGTGCTCAGGACTGCCTGAGCACCCAGCCAGGGAGGCACCCACAGTCCTGGGTGACCAAGTGGTCTCTGGGTCTGGGGAGGGGGCCTACCTTTGACGGCCACGTGGACACTCTGGCTGATGGACAGCTGGGGCTGGATGAGAACGCTGCACAGGTACTCGCCCTCGTCCATGCCCTTCTGAACATCGGTCAGCTTCAGGGTCCCGTTCTCGAACACCACCTGGCGGTGGTTGTCGGGCAGCAGTAGGGCGTCCTTATACCACTTGATGGAGTAGTAGGGGTAGCCGATGACCCTGCAGTTGATAAGGGTGTCCCGCCCGGCGACAGCTGTGATGTTCTTCATCGCCCGGATGCTGGGGGGGCCTGGGCAGGAGTCAGGAGGGACAGGGGGTGTGGTTAGCCAGGGACAGCCGGAAGCTGCCCTGGGACTCTCTTCTCAGTTGCTTGGCTCTGAAACTATCGGGGGATGGAAATTCAGGGGGGAGGGAGGGAAGCCTTTACTGCAAGGCTCAAGGCAGAGGCTGGACTGGGGCGGGGGCAGTCTTGGTCCCTCCAGGACTCCCCGTTAAGAGCTTCAAAGAGGTGCAAACAGACACGCTCCATTCGTGCCTGGGGCCAGAATCCATCCCTCTGATGGGACGGGCTGTGTGAGCCAAGGGAAGCCTCGGCAGGAAGTGACCGGGATTTGGGAGGACGGTCCTCATTTACAAGATTCAGATTTGGGGGTCCCAGTGGACTTGTGGCGATTTGGCTATTTTCATTCAACTTGCTCATCATGGTCTGGAACCAAAAAGGATCTTGTATACGTTATATATTTAAAAGACAGTAGGAAGGTCTTCGTTGGATGAGCTGATGACTTTTTTCCAAACAGGTTAAGCGCATTTTGTGGGTCCCTGAGAAGGGGCCTTAAATGAGGGGCTCTGATCGCACTGACTGTGGGGAGGGGGTGTCTTCAGCTGGGTTGCCAGGCAGGTGGCAATGTGGGAGTGGTAAAGAGGGCTCAGAGGCCACCAGGCAGGGTCAGTGCTGGAGTGGGTACAAGAAACTCCAGGCTTCAGGTGCCTCCTGAGAAGACGAGGGACTGGACCAGGGGATCCCGGGACCCTGTAGCTCTAAGCTTTCCCATGTGAAGAAGGCAGGAGGGTGGCCAATGGGAGCCCACCTTTCTCATGTGGGGTGGGAGACCTGACACAGGTGAATTTAGTGGGAACCGCTGCTCCCCTTCCTGTGCCCATGGCAGCCACCCGTGCCCCTCCCTCCTCCTCCTCCTGTGCCCTTGGGTTAGGAGTCCCTGGAGGGGCCAGATGAGGACCGTCTCACCCACAGGGCCACAAAGCTTCTGAGGGGGCCCTTCTCACCACAGTGACTTGGAGAGCTGAGATATGGGGATGATCATCTGAGGACTGCTTCCCCCACTCCTGGGGGTGTCTGCCATGGGGCACCCCCGCCCAGCCCGAGCCTCCTGCTCTTGATGGCTTGGGCCTCGGTGGGGAAGAGGGGATGGCAAACTGGGGGGAAGACGGTGTGCTTGCTCCCGGCTGCTTACGCCTCCTGCAGCATTCGAGGGCTGGCTCGGTGGGAGGACGCTGGGAGCACGGCTCTGATGGACACCCCCATCAAAGGTCAAGCCTGGCCCCACTGCCCCATCCTTGTCCTTGTCCTTACAAGGCCCTGGTAGGGCTGATGGTTGCCATGGGGTGTGTCGTGTACCCGGGGCCAGAGAGTCTTGATGGGGAGGGTTGGGGTAGGGGGCAGGTCCCACTGGAGGAGGAGAAGGGGGAGGAGGAGGGGACAAGAATGCAAAGGGTGGGGGTGACCGTACCCCCCCCCCCCACACACACACGCACACACACACACACAAGGATGATGGGGTTGTGGAGGGCGGGGAAGAGGGGAGAAAGAGAGGAGAGAGACCTCTACTAAAATCAAAATGACAGTTAATAATAAGTACTAATCACCACAAGAATGATGGTAACCACAGAGATGGCAAAGGAACTCAAAAGCCTATTCTGATATTTAAATGTAGACAGGCACCTCTTACGTTTATTCGCGCCTGATATTCAGCACTGCCCACCGAGTTCCGCGCCGTGCACCGGTACACGCCCCCGTCGCGGATCTGGGGGCCCGTGACGTTCATGTGGCTGATGGTGGTGCCGTCGGACATGGTGTGCTGGTTGGTGCGGTGGCTCCCGTCCCGCACGATGGGCTCGTCGTCCAGGGCCCAGGTGACGGTGGGGGGCGGGGCGCCCTTGGCCGCACACATCAGCGAGAACTGCTCCCCGGGGTTGACCACCTTCTCGCTGAAGGACGAGACAATGCGGGGCGTGCCATCTGCGGGGAGAGAGGAGCCCCCCCTCCTGAGGGTCACGGAGCCACAGAGAGACCGCCAGCCAGGCCACCCCGCCCTGGCAGAAGGGGAGGAGGCAAAGCGGATGCTGACGACAATGATCACGACAGAGCTCCCATGGACACCGACGCATGTGCTATCCACACAGCCCTGTGACGCGCCCATTGCTACCGCCCACGATTCAGGACTCCTGGATTTGAATCCTCCTGCGGCCACTCGTGAGCTCTGTGTCTTTGGGGAAGCTGCTCAACTTCTCTGAATCTTCCCATTTCTTATCTGTGGAGGATGGAGATATTGGGGACAGCCACTCTATCCCCCTCATACTGATGCTGGGAGGTCGAAACGGACGACCGCGTTAAAGATGCTTTGCGGGGCGCTTTTGTAAGTGCTCAGTGAATGTCAGCTCCTGTCGCCTTTTCTTTTCCTGCCTCTCGCCTCCCTGCGTCAGTAAAGACGACGGGGCTCAAGAACCCCGTGTGGAACCAGGACCTGACTGGGCCAGACCCGCAGAGTCTGATTCCAGCCCTCATTCCAGCAGGTGGGAGCTGGGGTGCTGTGGTCCTGTTAGCAAAGAGCCTGAAGTTTGAGGCTTAGCTGCTGCCCAGAGGCACTGGTGCATGTGTGTGGCTGGAACTTAAGTCTCGCCTAGCTCAGTAACCCTGGACAGGACAATCAACCCTGCCGCCCTACCTTCCTCCAGGGAACAGGAGGCACGTAATTCCTGACCCTGGCCATCCTTCCACACGGGGTCGTTGGAAAGGATTAAAGTACGTGTTATGCACTTTAGCAAGTAAAAACCGAAACAAACATTTAGAAAAAGGTGAGGCAAATGTAACACGCTGTTTTACATCCCACCCACATTTCACACTAAGATGCTGACGTTAATCTGGTCTGCCAGTCCCCAGCTCCATTTCTGGGGGAGACTTTTACCTAAAATACGGAAAGGGCGTGGCACCTGGCAGAACCTGGGACTGCACACTAGGGGTCACAGCCGTCGCAAACCCCCCCCCCCCCCCGCCACTTCCTTTCCTGAACTCTCTCCCTTTCTGGCTGCCCCTCCCTCCCCACTCTCTGCCCTTCCCACCAGCCTCATTTCCCACATCCCTACTCCGGACCGGCCATCGACGGCTGTCCTCTGAGAAAATGCGCAGTGTGGGGAGTCAGTTAGTCAGGAAGTTCCCAGAGATGTAAGGGGCCCATCTTGAACTGGTCTGTGCCTGCCTTCTGTGCTTCCTCGTGAGGAAGAGAGGCCAGGATCTGGCTGGACAAGAAGAGGCAGGGGCTGAGGGAGGGCGGCACTTTACTGGGTACTGTCCTGGGGTGAGGGATAAGGGGATGCCTAGTCCCACGGCTAGGAATGAGGACCTACAGGCTGTGACAGATAGACCTGTGGGGCTTGCCTGGGTTTGGTGCCTTTGTTACTACAGTGAAAAATCCTTGGAAGCAATAGGATTGAGGGTTTTTTTTTTGTTGTTGTTGCTTTTGTAGCAACAAAGGAGCCGGGAAACCACTAAATTTATTGGTGAGGATAGGGTCTCTGCTAACCCCCACTGTATCTTTCTTTGTGCAGATAAGAAAAAGATGCCTCCTGTGTGTGGTCACAGCCTGGTGCCAGGGCTCACGGCTTGGCAAGTGGGATTCAAGCTGGATTTCAGTCCTTACTCTTGGTCCGGCCCTCTGGGTTGGGCGCTTTGTGCAGTGAACAACCTGGGCAACCATACATATGTGCCAGGTGAGGAACCCTGGGTGGTAGTAAGTAGCTTTACAGGGAGAGAGAAGCAAGTGAAAACCCAGGTCTGTGATAAGAAACACAGCCTGCTGTGAAGAAGCCTCGGTCATGGAGAGGATTCAAAAACCCATGAGGCTGGCAAGAAAGGCAGAGAATGGAGAGAGAAGGACAGCTAGAAAAAGAGGGCTCAGGGAAGAAGGCAGAGGAGGGGCCAAAGGTAGTGACTCCTGGTGGGCGGTCCCGGGACCTCGGTGAGACTGAAAGCCTTTGAGGTCCTAAAGAACACTCCTTTAATAGTACGATTCTGGCGATTTTGGAGGGCAGGGGCTAGATGGTCCAGTGGTTAAGAGACTTGAGTTCAGATCCCAACTCTTGACTCTTGGCAGAGCTGAATGACCTCGGGCAAATGACTGAAGCCTCAGTTTCCTCAACTATAAAAATAGGGAACTTAAAAAAAAAAAAAAAAGCATCTCCCCACAGGGCCCGTGGGAGGAGGAGCTAAGCCAGGCACCTGCCTGGACGGATGTCTGCTATCAGGAGGGGAGGGAGGCAGCCTGGGGCAGGGCACCTCCCGGCCAGGCCCCGGGGGTCCTGAACCCAACCCTGTGCTGGCTGCCCCGGCTCACCCTCCAGCACAATGATGGCGAAGTCCTGCGCGGTCTGGGCCTTGCGGGTGGCGAAGCACTGGTAGGCCCCAGAGTGGCTCTTCTGGGCCGAGGTGATGAGCAGGGTCTCGTTGCTGAGCCCGCGGATGGAGACGGCCTCGTCGGGCAGCACCAGCTCAGTGTTGCGGTACCAGCGGATGGTGAACTCCGGGGAGCCCAGCAGGGCACAGGACAGGATGACCGTGCTGCCAATGCCGGTCTTCAGCTTCTTTGGTGTCAGGGTCACGTGAAGGGGGTCTGGGCCAAGCCAGCAGGGGAGGGGGGAGGGGGAAAGGTGAGGGGAGGAAAAGAAAAGAGAAAGGGCTTATCGTGGAGCAGTGTGGCTGGGGGTGGGCTGGGGGAGGCCCTGGTTCTGTCTCCAGACTCCTGGTGAGGGGGACCGGGCCAAGTGAATTCCCTCTCTAGACCTCAGTTTACCTGTCTGTCAAATGTCAGCATCAGGCCAGGTGGGGCCGGGGAGCACCCTTCAGCTCATAAGGAGGACAGGAGATCGGCTGGCTCGTCATCTCCCCTGACCCCCGCCCCAGACACCAGGGAGGCCCCTGGGGCCCTGCCACCTGTCTCTCACACCCATACAAGCAACCAGTTTACATGCGCCAGGACTCTGCTCTTCACCCCCCCCCCCCCCCCGTCCCGCTGCAGGCCCCCAGCTCCCAGCCCACAACCATCCTCCTCCCTCCCTGCGTCCCTCTATCTGTTCTCTGTGCTGTGGCTGGCCACTGCCCTGCTTGGAATGGCCACGGTGCCCAACAACTCCATGTGGCATTCAAGGCCACCGGGGCCCCTGAGGACCTGCCCCCCCTTCTCAGCTCCACATTCCTCGAGCAGCAGCGCCCTGTCTGGGCACCCTGGGCTATTTCTTGCCCCAGAGCCTCCACCTAGAGCATTCTTTGTCCCCTTTGCCTAAGGCCTACTCACCCTTCACACTGTGCTCAGGACATCTCTGCCAGGAAGGCTTCCTAGATACCACTCCCGTCCCAGGCTGGGTCAGGACCCCTCTTCTGGGCCTCCCTGTGTGTAGCTAGGACCACACGAAGCACGTGGTCTCTTAATCACTTGTCTGTGTCTGTCTCTCCCTCTGGGTGGTGAGCACTTGAGAGCAGAACAACGTCTCACCTTCCATCTCTGCCCCAGGCTGGCCTCTCTCCCCAGATCCCCGTGGGCTTGGGGTTCTCTATAGGAGAACCCTATACAGGACCCCCCGTGACATAGCCTGGAGGATAGGGGACCCCAGCCTGGCTGGGCGGGGTGTAGTCAAAGTGCACAGGAGTCTGCTCACGCTGAGTTCTCCCGCTCTCCCCAAGTCCCTGCCCTGGAAACGCCAGTGCACACAAGGCAGGTAGCATCCCATGCGTCCCAGTCCCCAGCTGGGGCTCCCACCTTGCTGCCCTGCACACTTGGAGACAAGATGGGCAGGGGCTTGGGGGGCAGAATGGGGGTGTGTGTGTGAAAAGCATGCTTTCCTGTCTATGGCCCCGGCAGAGAGGGGCAGTCAGAGAGGACAGACGGCAGAGAAAAGTTATGTCATTTTCCCTTGAACCTGGCTGTCCAGCTGAGCCCAGTGTGGGAGGAAGATGGGCAGCTGAGTGTCAGAGGGGGAATGAGGTGCACCTACATGTACGAGCCAGCTGGGGTGTGCCCATGGCTGGGGGCGGCCACTCGTATGTCCGGGCGCGTGTGCCCAGATGTGAGCATGTTGACGAGTAGCATGGGTACCTGTGTGATGTGTATGGGTACGGTAGACGTGGGCATGTACGTACGGAGAAACGGGCATGTGAACGTTCAACCCACCTGCCTGAACGTGTGTGTACATGTGCGTGTGTCTACGTGTGTATGTGAGTATCTGCTCGCCTATGTGTCCTGAGGCGGGAGCTGTGAACACTACATTACCCAGAGTCAGGCTTGCTAATTTTCCGAGGACTCAGGGGTGTGCTGCCCTCCTGACCTGTGCCCTGAGACAGCGTGTGTGTATGTATGTGAGCATGAAATGAGAGAGAGAGAGAGAGAGAGAGAGAGAGAGAGAGAGAGAGAGAGAGTGTGTGTGTGTGTGTGTGTGTGTGTGTAGCAGGAGGGTGGGGAACAGGGGGGAAGGCATATTGAATGATTTGGCACAATACTTAGGGCAAGGAGTGGGGTATCAGCCCTGGTCCCTCCCCCTGTCTGCCCTGCTGGCTGGGGCACGTTAGCACGTGAGGAGCCCCCGTCCCCTGAAACGGGGCTCTAACCCGAGCATCTGCATCATGCACCGTCACTCCCAGAGTGTTTCCTGAGGCTCCTGCTCTTCCTGCTTCACATGTGTTCACATGTGGGGGGACTTCTTCCCAGCACTGCATGCGGATGATAAATGTACCCCGACTGTCAAGATGCCCTCGTCTATGGGAAGGAGATGGGGTCACATCTGAGCTGAGGACGACAGGAGACCAGACCCGGGAGGCCAGCCCGGCGGGGAGAACATCCGGGGGTCTGCAGACCTGCAGCTCTATGCTCTTGACATGGGTGGGGGTGGGGGTGGGGGTGGGGGTGGGGCGGGAGGGGTGGGGGTGGGGGTGGGGGTGGGGCGGGAGGGCTTCCCTGCTCTCAATCTTTATGACGGAGGGAACTTCTCTGCAGGATGGGAGCTGGATCCTCTCTGGATGGCCTCCTCCCACTGCCCAGGTTGAGTGACCCTCACGATGCCGTTCAGTACAACATTCAGGGCCTCAGGCTGTGTTGTTGCTCTGCAGGAGTGAGATTCCCCAAGGGTCTCCAAATCCCAGGCAACCTACTGCCCACGCCCTTCCTGCAGCCCAGACAGCAGGCAACTCAGAGAGTCGGCCTCTGGATTCCAGGGCTGGAAGGGGCCTCTCCACTTTGCCGACGGGGAGCCCCAGGCCAGGTCACACGAGGCGGGGGGGGGGAGGGGTTCTCTGGCACCGGCCCCTCTGCCCACCTGGGGGCTCAGCAGCAGCAGGGGTCTGCTAAGTCTTTCCACTCTCCCCAGGGGCTCGCTGGACCCCAGGAGGCCCGGGGATCTGGGATGGGGGAAGGAAAAGGCAGGACCAGAGCCGATGCCCCGCTGGTAGGTCCTGGGAAAGTTGCCTTGGTCAGTTATGCCTGTGTCTGATCTGATTGATCAGTGCCCTGCTCAATTATTGCTAAATATTCTGAATATTGTCTCTGATGAGATACATACATCCTGTCTAGTGGATTAACATCAGCACTGTTTAGACTAGTTCAGACACTCCCTTCTCCCAACAGGCCAGGAAGTCCTGTGAGCTCACTACGGTCACTGTCACCCTCATGGTTCCTTCTTACCCTCGTGACCTCAGGAGGCAGGAAGCTCCCGGGATCATTATCCCATTTTGTGGAAGAGGACACTGTGGTGGTGATCACCGTTATGTGATTTGCCCAAAGTCGGTTACCATCTGATAAAGCCAGAACCAGGGGCGCCTGGGTGGCTCAGTCGATTAAGTGTCTGACTTCGGCTCGGGTCATGATCTCATGGCTCGTGAGTTCGAGCCCCATGTCAAGCTCTGTGCTGACAGCTCAGAGCCTGGAGCCTGCTTCTGTGTGTGTCTTTCTCTCAGCACCTCCCTCACCCCCCACTCATGCTCTGTCTGTCTCTCTCAAAAATAAATAAACATTAAAAAAAAAAAAATTAATACCAGAGCTAAAAGCAGACCTTCTGATTTCAAGCCCAGAGTTTTCTGGGATGTGAAACTGTCTTCCCAAACCAGGGGATTATCCCCTGGGGTCGGCCAGAGGCAGGTGCGGTCCCTCCCTGTCACACTGCAGTGTTCTCAAAGGTTACTGGGGCTGGAACAGGGGCTTCCCCCACTCACCAATGACTGTGAGGGTGCCTGTGGCCTCTGCTGAGCCAAAGGTGTTGGTGACCTCACAAATGTAGGTGCCGCTGTCCTCAGTCCGCAGGTCACTGATGGTCAACCCTGTGATGCGTTTGGTCCAGCGGCTGTCGGCCGGGAGGGGGCGGCCGTCCTTGAGCCAGCGGATGGCAGGGATGGGGTAGCCGGAGGCCGTGCAGGGCAGCTCCACGGTGTGACCGGCCCACACTTCCTGGGAATGGAAGCCGTCCAGGATGGTGGGGATCGACTCGGCAGGGTCTGGAAGGCAGAGAGCATCAGTGGCCCTGGCGAGGCCTGAACAGGATGAATTGGGGGTGGGGATGGGGAGGCAAGCCCCCAAACAGGCACCTGCTACCCCCGGATGGCCCGGTGTGGACAAGACCTCCTGATGTCCCCTGGGCCTCGGACTCTGGCCCAAGCTCTCCTACTCGGGCCAGACATAGGTCCTGAGAACCATGACTGGAAGCAGGGGCTTGTGGGGGAAGAGGCTGGGGAGGGCAGACTAGGCTAGAGTGACAGACAGACAGATGGAACAACGGAAACAGCGAGAGGTGCAGAGAAGGAGAGGGTGTGTGTGAGAGCTCCCTTCACAGAAACAGTGCCTGGAGTCTGGCCCAGACCCAGGAGCAGTCATACATACCCTGTGACACGAGAATCAGGACTTCTCGAGTTTGCGATTCTTGTTAAGTCTTGCTCTGGGCCTCAGACTGGACTGGGGGTGCCCTTCAGCGATGCGGGGACAATCTGCCCTGTCCTGTCTCCTCCCACCCGCAATCCTGGCAAACTCAGAGAAGGCCGTGCATTTCCATCTGCACCCAGAAGGATCCAGAAGTTAAGCCTTCTGCAAACTACACCTGCCATCCCAAACGATTCTCTATTTTCCATTCTCATACCAAGAGAAACCAGTGGCTGCCGGACCCGTGGCCCTGAACCGCAGAAGACCCGGGCCCCTGGCTGGCAGGGTTCTGTGTGTGATGCTGTGACATTTCTGAGTGGTGATCTGGCTGCTCACAGCCTCGTCCTTACCCTCAGAGGCCTCCCCGAGTTTTCTGCCTTGGGGGACCTCCTCCTGCTATAAAACCTGCATAGGCTCCCCTCTACCTCCATGATACAACTCACACTTCTTATCTTGAGTTAGGCCTGCTATGATGTGGGGTCCGGTCCCGGCCAGGCCCCTGGCCTAGGCTGCCCTCACCTACCTCCTTGTGGCAGTGGTTTCCCACTGGTGTCCTGCTGTGTCCCCACACTGCCCTCCCCGCCGGATGCCCAGCCTCCCGCTCTGCTCGGCCGACGCCTCTTCATCTTTCACAAACCAGCTTCCATGTCGCCCCTTCTGGATGCCCTCCTCCCCCCGCCACTCTCATTGCGTCCCCATAGACTTTCTCTCTCTTTTATTTTCAAACAACCTTTTCTTGTTGTAATGAAAGGGCGAAAAAATGTAACACACGCACACGGCAAAACTTCAGAAAGTAGAGAGAGGCATGAGGGCATGAGTGTGAGAGGGAGGCTCCCTCGCCCCTGCCCTCAGCCACCTCATCTCCCTCCCCAGAGGCCCCCACTGTTGCCGCTTTGCCCGCGGCCCTTTGCAACAGCGGTTAGCACCGGGCCACGTATCTGTCTTCTGCAGGAGACCGCCAGCATCTTGAGACAGTGGTGATCCATTGTATCTCCCGTGCCTGCAGAGCGCAGGGCCGTGGCCGTTGAACCACGGATGTCGGGAAGAGGATGAATGGGGGCACTCGGGCACAGGGCGGGCCAGTGGGCTGATTTGCCAGCTTGCAGAGTTTTTATAGGCTCGTAGACTAGGAGAGCTGGCTTAGCAGTGTTGGAGACCACAGACAGGGGAGGACCCTGAGACCAGAGAGGCGCGGTGACCTATCCAGGATCACACTGCAGAGCCTAGATCACCGGCCATGGTCTCCCTGACCCTTGCTGAGAAAATGGAGCCGGAGATGGAATCATCTAATACTGACTTTTGCTCCAGAGCGAACGGTGAGAGCGGCAGACGCTCCCCCTGGCCCCTCCTTGACTGATGGCAAATTTCTCCCGTCATCGGCGCATCTCCCTTGGAGAAGTGTTGGGCTAGGAATGCTCTCTGGGGGAAAGACTTTCTCCAAGACTCTCTACTCCCTCCCTACCGTTCGTAGCTCTTCCGAGGGAGCCTGGGCTGAGGATCAGGACAGCGCAGTGCCGGTGCGGGTCACGGATAAACTGTGTGACCGTGGGTGAGTCCTGTTGTGTCCCAGAGCCAAAGAGCTTGGCCGAGCGAAACCACTATGCAGATGTGCCCGGCAATTACTGTTTGGCACCCGCCCTCCCTCCCCACCAGCGTCTGCGGCCTCTTCCCCACACAACCCTGTGGGAACGGTCGGGATAAACAAACCCGGTGCCAGGCAAGAATTACTCAATGTGACACTTAATTGATGCAAAATACACAAATTCCGTGGCACAGCGCAGAATTTACAAGCGGAGGGGCCGACGGGGCGGTGGAGGAAGGGGCGGGGGGAGGGAATTAATCACCGAGTCTCAGGCGTGAAATTAAATTCTGAGGGAAAGAAACCTCTTTCATTACTCCGGAGCCGAAGTAAAATGCTGCGGCGTGTACGGGCGATAGCCCGGGGGGATCGGGCGCTGCCGGGGCTGGTGCGGGGCTGGGGGAGACAGATGGCTGGGCCCCGAGAACTCTCCGGGGGTGTGCCGGGGCTGGAGGGCTGGGGGCGCCCCGGGGAGGCTGCTGGGACCTCCCCCCGGTCGGAGGAGCAGCGCTGCCCTGGAAAGGCACCCCGAACACGGCTTCTGCACCTGACTTCCCACTCCCCGAGCTGAGGCGCCCTGGGCTAGTCCGCCAGCCTCTCTGGTCACTGGTTTCCTCTTTATAAATGCAGATAATGTCTATTCCACGGAGTTAATGCTCGCGGAAGCTCCTGGTAAACGCTAAACAAGCACGTACATGCATAGAATGGTTGTTTCGGGGGTGTGTTATAGGGGGCTCTGGCTACTCTTGTCACTGCCTCCTTCACCTTGGACAATACAGAAAAATGGCCCTCCTCCCCTTCCCCAACACAGGCACTTTGGAAGGGAGGAGGAATACTAACGCAGCAACAAGAGGCCACTGCCAAAACACAGCGCTCCCTGCGGGGCAGAGCCCAGACTAAGCCTTTTCCATCTGGTATCTATTCTTCCCAACAACCCCCAGGGGCGGGGTATGTTTTGTCGCTCCCATTTTACAGATAAGGAAGCTGAGGTTTGAGACGTCCCTTCCCTTCGTTGGGCCAACTTGCACGTGGTGAGGCTAAGCCTAAACCTTGGGCTGGATTCAGAGTCCTTCCTTCCCGCCCTCTGTATCGAGCTCTGCGAGGACTGAGGGGATGGTGGAGGCCCTCGTCCGATGACCATCAGAGACACTCTGCCACGTGGGTCCTTCTGCTCCTTCCTCTCGCCTTAGGGCCTGGGCAGACAGGGGCAGCCGTCCCTTGGGGTGCGCGGGCTCAGACCCCCTCCCCCCCTGCCCCGGTGCCACCTCTCCATCTGCTGACCTGGAGCTTCCGGCTAGAGAGGGGCCGCACCCTTCCCAGCCACCAGCCGGGGAGCCCTCGGGGGTGCGGGCCACTACAGAGTGAACCGTCTCAGGGGCAACCACGGCCAGCCTCTCTCGCTCAGGACTGACGGAGCCCCGCCTCAAGCCGGAGAGGATCTGCGGTGTGTGGGGCCGGAGGCTGAGGCCCCGAGCTCCCCGACGTGCCCCCCTCGCACCCCCTCTGCACCGCCTTGGTCCAGTATCACTTGCGTTTTTGCCGAGACAAGCAGCTTGCAGATGGCCTTGTCACATCACATCACATCAGGGCCGTGTCACCGGCGGGGCCCCTTCCCCTTGGCTCCCTCCGCTTCCTTCCCTCCAGGTCCCTCCTGCTTCTTTCAGATCTGGTTCACTCTTGTCTTCCCCTCCGCCTTTGTCTCTCTGCGTAGGTTTTCTTACGTTTTCTCCCTGTCCCGGGTCTACTCTGTGCCTGCGCCTCTCCCCTCGTCTGGCCGGGGGCCTCCCTATCTTTACTCCCGTGTCTCTTCGTCTCTGGTGCGTCTCTTATTCTCTTCCTACCTCCCCCGCTTCTCCTCACCGCCGGTGGGGAATGGAGACCAGAAGGAGAACGGCTGGCATAACCTCCAGTCTAAAGAGTGTCTTTTTTGAGAGACACCTGCCCACGCCCCCCCAGAAGTGGAGGTGAGATTGGCAGGATGAAGGGGCCAAGTATGTGTGCAGGAGAAAGAAGCCGGCCTGCAGGAGGGGGACGTCTGCACTGTGCCCACGTTTTATGAGAAGCATGCAGATGAGATGCAAAACAGCATGTAGACAAGTCCCCATAATTTGGAAGGGAAGCACTCCAACACATTTGGGAGCTGGGCTGCAGATTCTGAAGTCCAGCCACGAAGATAGGGCCTCTCAGTACAGTCCCCTTGCCTTCCCGCATGACAGTTTCCCCTGGCATTGGTTAATTCCACAAATATTTACTTAGCACCTACTATGTGCCAGGCATAGGCCCAGGTGCTGGAGACACAGGGGAGAATCGGAGAGCCCCACCCCTGCCCTGCTGGCTCCCACTCTCCTGTTCTTGCCTCCAAATGTGCCGGGCAAATGAGAGAGGGATCTGGGCTAGAGTTCATCTGGGACCTCACCAAACCCCAGAAGGTCAGAGTCAGACAGAATCGGAGTGGTCGTCTAGTCAAGCTACTTCTCTGGGGTCCCCGAGAGGTCACGTGATTGGGTGAGCCTAGCCTCCAACACCACTGCTCTATCCGTTCACCCTCCCTCCAAAAGCCACTCCAATCCCACCTCCTCGAACAGCAGAGATGGTCAAATTGCAGGTCACAAACCGCGAGGAACTTGTGAAATCCATTGGGTAAGTTGCAACCAGCATTTAAGTAAATCAAAATTGGACAGCATCGAATAGAAAATATCAGAGTGCATTTAAATGCACATGGTAGGAAATACCAGAGTGCATGGCACAGGTTAGGATAAAAATGTGATCTGTCTGTAGATCACAGTCAAAAGAGTTTGAAAAAGTACAGTTCCAGAAAGGCACTGTTCCTTGAGGGGTACCATGTGTCCTCCTTTACTCTGTGACTGGGGCATGAATGGGGTGTTCAACTGACCCTTCCCATGGGGGTGTCCACACGCTGGATGCAGAGTGTGAGTCCTGGCTTTGCCTCCCACTGGTTAAACAGTTGGGGCAACTCGCTTGGCTTCCCTAAGATCTGGTTTTCTCACCTGTAAAACACATCAGTGTATACCCCACAAGGCTATCACGGTGCCTAAAGGATAGCAGAGGAGTGAGATCTCTGGCATGCAGGGGACTTAATAACCATTAGCTTCCATCCCTCCTAAAAGGTGATGATAATCATTCCTGGGGTGCCTGGGTGGCTCAGTCGGTTAGGTCTCCGACTTCGGCTCATGTCATTATCTCATGGGTTGTGAGCTCAAGCCTCGCATCGGGCTCTGTGCCGAGGGCTCAGAGCCTGGAGCCTGCTTCAGATTCTGTGTCTCTCTCTCTCTCTCTCTCTCTCTGCCTCTCCCTGCTCACCCTCCGTCTCTGTCTCTCAAAAAAAATAAAATAAACATTAAATTTTTTTTAAAGTGATGATCATTCCAGAATAAGAATCCTTTATTTAATTTACAAATAGTTTTGCTTCTGAATTCTATTCTGCCTACTTTTAAGCTATAACAAAAGAGACACATGCACTCATAAATAGGTCAAATAGAATCTTAAAATATATTTAGAGACACGAAGGAAAAAAAACTTCCCCTATCTGATCTAATTGCACCTAATCGTTAACTATGTTTGAATATCAGGTTCTATTTAGGAGCTTCCTGGCAGCAAAGGCAAAAAAGGAAACAGAAGATGGATTCCATTAACCCTCATTATCTGATAAATGACAACACATCAGTTCTTCAGGTGAGCTCGCTTCCTTAGGTACAGACTCTGAAGTTCTTACATGAAGGGCCCTCCACACCAAGCTGGACCACTTCTGCCCCAGGAGGTCCTATGTTTGTGTTCCTTAAGCTCCTTCTCCGAGGCTCCCGACTGCCTAGATACACAGCAGCCTTCCCGGTCCCTGGTGCGGACGTGCCCACCCCAGGGCTGGGCTGGCGCCCGCTGCAACCCCCTCACCTACCTGTCACAGAGAGGCGGGCCCCATTGCTCTGCCGGGTCTCCCCGCTATATTTGTGCTTGGTGATGCAGCGGTAGGTGGAGAGGGCGTCCTCTTTCTGCACGTCAGAGATGTACAGCCCGCCATGGTGAGTAATAAAAAACCTGTTTTCTGGAGACAGAATCAAGATATAATCCATTACTTCCCTTGGCTGGGCACACCACCAGAAGCAACTCAGGCCGGCGGCCGGCCTTTCTCCCAGAACCGTTATTCCTTTCAGTGTTAGATGCTTCAGAGTTTTATAGAAGTATAGTAGGTTTTAGGGTCAGACCGAGACCTGGGTTCCAAACTGACTTGTCCACTTATCAGCTGTGTGATCTCGGAAAACTTACTTAACTTCTCTGAGCCCTATCTGTACAACGGGGTGCAAATAACACCTCGCGGGGTGGATATAAGGATTAAAAATAATAATAAAGTGGCACATAGCAAGTGAGGGTCAGTGTCGCCTAATGAATGTCAGTCCTCATCTCTCCTATGTCTGTGCGAGAGCTTGCAAAGCTCTTTCACGTCCATGGCTCATTTGTCCTTACAACCGTTTGTGCGTCCTCTCCATTTTCAGGTCACACAGCCAGTAAGCAGAGCAGAACTCAGCCTTCTGGTTCCCAGCTCTGTGTACTAAACCAAACACAAGCGTAAATCCCTTTCTCTCGATTTCAATCATATATTCACTCATCAAACAGTTACTGAGGCCAAGCTCTGCCAGTAGCGGGGACATAGAGATCCAGATACACAGTACTAATTCAACACACAGTTCTCGAACGCTCGTTTTGTGCAAGGCGCAGGCGCAGGCACTGTGCTTTGCTTTTCCAGGTCCTACTGCCAGGACTCGGCAGGGAAGCCAGAAGGACAGGCAGTAAGACACCCATTTTGCTGATGGTGACATATGACTCCACTTAGAGATGGAATGGGTTTGCAAGGTCCTGGGGCAGACCTTGAATTTGAGCTAGTGAGCGCTGATTTTAAAAGGGGAGAATGTGGACTTGACAGTTGGGGAGGGGCTTGCAATCAGCTTCAGACTCCCCTAAGCTCATGGCAGGGCCCTCCCACCCAAGAGCCAGCCAAACTGGGATTGAGGAGCTAAGTTTGGGTCCCTCTGCCTGCTCCCTGGGGGCTAGGCTGCTTCCTCCCGCAGGCATGGAAGATGCTAGGTGGCCATTTCCACCAGGAGTGGGCACTGGAATCAAGACAGTGACAGTGACTTGAAAAAGAAGCTGCAGGGGAGAACAGGAGGGCCTTCTAACATCAGAATGCCAGGCGTTCATAAGGAAACATCCGGGGTAGCCTGTGCCCTTCAAATCCTATTATTTGGAAGTCTGCTTCCTCCCACCTGGGGGCTGAGTGACACCCCCCTCCCCCTCAACCCCTGATAAGAGCTCTGATACTGGCTCACTCTCCTATTAGAAATATTCTGGGTGGCTCAGTTGGTTGAGCATCCGACTTGGGCTCAGGTCATGATCTCGCGGTTTGTGAGTTTGAGCCCCGCGTCGGGCTCACTGCTGTCAGCGCAGAGCCTGCTTTGGATCCTCTGTCCCCCTGGCTGTGCCCCTCTGCTTGTGCTCTCCCCAAAATACATACATATATATTTTTTTTAAAAAAGGAAGATTCCGTGACGCCCCACCCACCAAGCACAAGCCTCAGTACCGGGGGACGGGGATCTCACCGGTGACACTTTGCGACAAGGCACGTTGTGTGTAGGGCTGAGAAGCTTCAAGTGTCTACCACAGCTTTGACAAGGTTCTCCAGCCTTCCTCGGAGGATCTGTGGCTTCAGCAGCCCCTCCCAAAGTGGAGAGCTCTGACTTTTAGAGAGATCTTCCTGGGTCACAGTTGGTCTCCTCGAGGCTCCCTCCATGGGTCCTGGTTCTACTCATGAGAGCCCCACAGAGCTATCCTGAGCCCGGGTCACTGCCACACTGCCACACACACTGGAAGGGAGCTGTCGTGCCCTTCAATGTTTCTGCAGCCTAAGCAGCATAGGGGTTTGTGTTTTAGTATTTATTTAATATGGTTTCAAATAACTTCGTCAATCTGGGCGATCTCTTGTTTCTTAATAAACTTTGGTTTATCTGCACATCTCCTAATCTTCCCGCTCTCCCATACACCTTTGTATAGGACTAGACCTACTATGTGCCACCACTTGGCCAAGTGGCCGGGACCTAGCAACTGGCTTCGCGTGACCAGCGCAGGAGAGGGCTGGGGCCAACCCCCCCCAGCCCAACATGGCTTCCTTTCTACAGGGGACAGAGCGGGAGTAGAAGGCAGCCCCATCACCCCATGGTCTCACACTTGACTGGCACTCAGCCAGCGCCCTGGTCTTGTGTCTGTGAACCGCTATGAGGACACCTGCCGTCTCTCCACCCTCGGACACCTGGCTGTTGTGGGCCCACACCTGGGACGTCACATGGTTCCCCCCGGTGAGTGACATGTTGCTGGGACCCCCCCCCGCCCCCCCCCCGCCCCCCCCCCCCCCGCCCCGGGTGCATGCTTGGCCGTGTGGCAGGATGCCAGTCCTCTGGACCCCCGCCGTGCCCCTCCGGCACATGGACCACACCTCGCAGACCCCCGCTCAGTGCTGTGGGTAAGAGGCGTGGAGGAAAGTGGGAGGGAGCCCAGCCCTGCTGCCGACAGTCGGAAAGGACCCGGGGGAAGCACAGAGAAAGCCTGGCTTCCCCGCCAGACTCTGAACGTGCCGTTTTGTCTCCATGTTGTGACATCCCAAAGTCAAATGCGGAAGCTCTCCCGTGATTTATTATGTAACTGGGACTGGATTGCAGAAGTATGGGAGGGTGCTGCTGATCAGAAGTACCCGGCCGGGGGCGTGGTGGCGGGGTGAGGAAAAACAGGAAGGACCCCCGATCCGGCACCAGCAGCTTGGCCCCCGTGATCTCGCAGCTCCCCGCACCCCAGGACGACGGTGCATTTGGTCCTACTGGAATTCGAAGCTGGGAAGGGGTGCTGCGGTGATGTGGTGGGGAGCTGGGGTTTCTATAGCAACAAGCAGCTGCTGCATCTGATGTTTCACATCCTTCATTGTCCTCATTTCCCCCCTCCCTTCCCCCCTTCTTGTGCATATTTAATTGCAGTAACGTTTCTAGACACAGCATATCGTTCCTCCTGAAACAAAGGCGGGCCGGCCGCAGCCAGGGGAATGCACAGTGCTGGAGAGAGGGGACGGAGAAATCAGGGTATTATGTTAATCCCCCCTGGGGGGGGGGGCTTGTGCAACATCAGTTCTGCATGTTTGATGAGAATCAGATGACGGGCCCTGCTGGGGAAGGGAAGCAGCAAGAGGCCTGTGGAGTGAGCGGCAGGCGGCGTTGGGCGGGGGAGGCACAGCCAGCTGGTGGGGGGTTCAGAGGGGCCAGGGCCCCACAAAACGGCTGGCCTCTAAGGCTGGCTCTCCGATGGGGTGCCCTGGCAGTCGGGCAGCCTCCACCCTGCACTCCAAGTGGGACCAGCCATCCCTGGAATGGGTAGAGGGGCAACTATCCTCTACCCTGGCCCCTTCCGCCAGCGGGTAGGCTGGGTCCGGCCGGAGGAAGGACAGAGTGGCAGCCGTGACCACTGGGTCCAGCTTGCATCCCGAGGCCACGTGGGAATGCGTGTCTGGGTCATGTTTGGTCGACACCAAGATGGGGAGGTACGAATGGCATTTCATGGTCAGGGGCCAGCAATGCTGGATATCTTGGGTAATAAATACTGTCTGACCTCAAATGCCAGTAGTGTCAGCATGGGTTTATGCTGCAAGATCACTTTCCCTTAGGTGCCAAGCTTGGGACATGAGACCGTGTGCAGGGGCGCCCCGGGGGGCTCAGTCGGTTCAGCATCCGACTCACGATTTCAGCTCAGGTCACGATCTCGCGGTCGTGGGGTCGAGCCCGGCATCGGGCTCTGTGCTGATAGCCAGGAGCCTCCTTGGAATTCTCTGTCTCCCTCTCTCACTGCCCCTCCCCTGCTCGTGCTCCGTCTCTGTCTCTCAAACTAAATAATTAAGCGTTAAAAAAAAAAAAAGGACTGTGTTTAAACGTGGACTCTGCCATTGATGCTGCTTGTGTGTCACATGTCACAGGCCGTGGCTCATCTGTGAACGGGGCCATGACCAGGAAAGTGCTGCATGTGGTTAAGGAAACCTTTCTTTTTAAAAAAAAATTTTTTAATGTTTATTTATTTTTGAAGGAGAGCGAGACAGAGCATGAGTCGGGGAGGGGCAGAGAGAGAGGGAGACGCAGAATCCGAAGCAGCCTCCGGGCTCCGAGCTGTTGGCACACAGCCCGATGCGGGGCTCGAACTCGTCGACCAAAGATCATGACCTGAGCCGAAGTTGGACGCCCAACCGACTGAGCCATCCAGGCACCCCTCTGCTTTTTACTATTACTAAAAATACTCCACCTGCTTCACCATCCTTCTTCCAGGTGATCTGGAGCAGACCTGTCCTTTTTTTAAAGCTGCATATTTACCAAGTACCTAATACCTGTCAGGGCAAGGATTTTATACACATTATCTTATTCAATCCCCACAACCCTTTGCAATGGATACTGTTATTTTTACTAACCAAAGCACAGAGAGGTTAAATAACCCACCCACGGTCACACAGCTAATAAGTGGCAGAGCCCAGATCGTTAGTCTACTTCTTACACTCTTCCAAATCTCGGTGTCGACTGAGTCTTCTAGAATAGCAGCACCTCTCATAGGAACATATGGTCAGCCAGCCTCTGCTTGGCCGCTTCTGTCAGTGGGGTGGTCACTACCTTACAAAGGAACGCTCGTCCGTTCGGTTCAGTTTGGCTTGATTTATCAAGTCTTTCTGGGGCACCCCTCAGTCCTGGACTGGGCTCCCTGGAGAGGTCTTGGACCTAGTCTCTGCTCTTTGGGATTCCACAGTTAGAAGACAATGTCCTACCACCAGGAAGGGGCCCGTTTGGGGGCTGCTGAAGGGCGGGGAGGGGATTCAACGGAGGCCATCGGCGAGAAGAGGAAGATTAAGACGGGCCAAGCTAGCTGGTGTGGTTGGCCGAGCCCGGGACTGGACTTCGGAGACTGGATTGGAGTCCGGGCTCTGCCACTAATGATGGGGTGTGTACTGGGGTGAAGAGTATCTACCCCATCCCCCCTCCCCCCTCCCCCGCCAAATTAATGTCTACTCAGAGCTTGCGAATGGGACCTTATTGGAAATAAGATCTTGGCCAACACAATCAAGTTAAGGTGAGGTCATACTGGATGAGCGTGGGCCCCGAATCCAGTGTGTTCTTCTAGGAACAGGGAAACTTGAACACAGGCACACGAACACGGGGAGAAGGCCATGGGAAGACAGAGGCAGAGATTGGAGCGATGCGTCTGTAAGCCAACAGACGCAGGCATTGCCAGCAACCCCAGAAGCTAGGCAAGAGTCGAGGAAGACCCTCCTCCAGAGCCTGAGGAGGGAGCAGGTTCCGCCCACACCCTGATTCGGGACTTCTGGCCTCCAGGACTGTGAGGCAGTAAATCTCCCTGGGTTAAGCCGTCTGGTTGTTGCAATTTGCTACGGGAGCCCCGGGCAACCGACACAGGGTGACCTGAGGGGAGTCCGGTCAGCTCCCAGGCCCTCAGGTGTCCCGTCTGCAAAAAGAGGAAGAAGGTGGATCCGGTGTGTGTCTTTAAGCATGCCTATACGTTAGAATCATCTAAGGAGCTTTTAAATTAAACTCAGAATCTCTGGGCGTGTGGCCTGGAAACCGGTATCCAAAAAAAAAAAAAAAAAGCTTTTCGGGTCATGTAATGTGCAGCCAGGGCACAGAACCACTGGGTGAGATAAACAACTCCTGGGGCCCCTTTGCTCTGACAACTGATGTCTCTATGATGGCACCAAACTTTGGAGTCTCGCTTCTCCTTCAGGAAAAACGACTTAATAAACGGGACTTGTGTCCCAGAGCTGTTGGGAGAGTCAGACGAAATACAGCATGCGAGGGTCCCCAGCACGAACGGCCCCACCTCAAGGACGTGAGGGGCTCTCAGTCCCCGGGGCCAGGCTTCCTGCAGATTTCCCCCCTGCCTTCTTCCCCAGGAGCTTGGGAATAAAGGGGACCCTCCTCTGCAATTCGGAGGCCCCGCACACAGGTGCTAAGGGAGCCAACGGCATCTTCTCTGTCTTTTTCTAAAAGGTCAGAGAGCCGGGCCTCCGAGACTCCCGAGAGCTGCAGGAGCCTCGCACAGAGGATGATAGAAACCTCGGGGCTCCTGGTGGCTCCAGAGGGCTGTGAGGGGGAACAGCTGCCCTCTGCAGACGTGCGGCCTCTCTCTGCTCTCAGAGGCAAGTGTGAGGGGAAGTTTGGTGGGGAGAGGGTGCCGGGCAGAGGAGGAGGAAGGACCGAGGGTTTTTCGGGAAGGTGTGAGCTGGACGGTTCCTACTCAGGCCCACTCCGAATGCCACGGGGACAGCAGCTGCCGAACTGGCTCCTGCTTTGGCCCCTGCCCCTCCTCCAACCGTGCCCAACCCGCAGCCAGAGTGGTGCTCTATAACCCAAGTCGGATTATGTGGCTCCTTTGCCCCAAACCCTCCAATAGTTTCTCATTTCACTCAGTGCTGATGGCCAAACAGGTGCCCTAGAAATAAATCTTTCTAGAGTGAATGAAAGAATGAATGAATGAATGAAACTTGCCCAAACTCTAAGGTAGTTTTATCCCCGTTCCACTCACGAGGAGACGGCCGCTCAGAGAAGTCAGATAATTCCACCTCCTCCAAGAAGCCGTCCCAGGCTTCCCACTGCCCTTTCTGAGTGTTTCTACATCTGGCAAACCTCTTGCACTGCTCATCCCTGTTCCTGCTATATTCAACCAGATTTTTAAAAAGGATTACTTTTGAGGATTCAAAAGTCAAGATGAAGCAGCAAGGTGGTTCCTTGAGATAATATAAATAGAATTACCACGTGATTCAGTAATTCCACTTCTGGGCATATACCCGGAAGAATTGAAAGCAGGTTCTTAAAAGGATGTTCTCTCACCTATGCCCATAGCATTATTCGCTGGAGTCAAGAGATAGAAACAACCCAAGTGTCCCCTGATGGATGAGTGACAGAGAGAAGATAGTAGAGACATACGATAGAATATTACTTAGCCTTAAAAGGGAAGGAAATTCTGACGCAGGCTACCGTATAGATGAACCCTGACTACACTGTGCTAAGTGAAATAAGGCAGTCGCAAAAAAGAAATACTGTCTGATGTCACTGATATGAACTACCTGGGGCCATCAGCTTCACACAGACAGCAAGTAGAATGGGGCTGGGAGAAATGGGGAGTAGATGTTCCACGGGTACCGAGTTTCAGTTTTGCGAGATAAAGCGGCCCTTAAACACGACTGGACTTCAGGCTGGGCTGAAATTCTACTGACGTTAAAGCTCAACACTTAAAACTGATTAAGATGGTGAATTTTATATTACGTGTCCTCTACCACAATTAAAATTAAAAAAATGTTATTGTTATTTTTTTTTTTTTTTTTAAGTAGACTTCATGCCTGGCATGGAGCCAACATAGGGTTTGAACTCACAACCCTGAGATCAAGATCTGAGGTGAGATCAAGAGAATCCAATGCTGGGGGTGCCTGGGTGGCTAGGTCGGTTGAGTGGCCGACTTTGTCTCAGGTCATGATCTCACGGTGCGTGGGTCCGAGCCCTGTGCTCGAGCCCTGTGTTCGAGCCCTGTTCGAGCCCTGTGCATCGGGCCCTGTGCTGACAGCTCAGAGCCTGGAGCCTCTTCAGATTCTGTGTCTCCCTCTCTCTCTGCCCCTCCCCCACTCACACTCTGTCTCTCTGTCTCTCTCTCAAAATAAAGAACCATTAAAAAAATTAAGAAAAAAGAGAGTCTGATGCTTAACTGACTGAGCCACCCAGGTGCCCCTAAAATAATAAAAAAAAAAAAAAATTAAAGTCAAGATTATAAAGAATTGGGATGAGTGTCTTTACGAAGTAGTGAGTTTCCTGTCACCAGGTGTATTTAAGGAGAGGCTGAAGAGACACTTGGCTGAGATACAGCATAGAGGATTTAAGCATTGAATAAGAGAAACAAATTGGGTCGTCTTTAAGGTCCTTCCCTTCCCAGATATGTATAAATTCCTAGCTTAAAGAATGGCAAAGCTACGAGACTTCTTGGAGATCAGCCGCTACAGTGGTTTTTAAATCAGGGTACATGTGCTCGTCACCACCCCAGGACTCTGGCTGTGGTTATTCCTCCGTGCCTGAAATGCTTTTTCCTTGACTCACCCCCGGCCCCATTCAGGTCTCTCAGTTCAAGTGCCAGCTCGTTGGAGAAGCCTTGCCTGACCCCCTCTATCAAAATTAGACTGTGCTCCGCGTCCCTGCCCAATTCCTTACCCTGCCTGTTTGTCTTCGGAGCACGTGGTGTTTCTCGCTGACAGCAAGGAGTTATTTTAGTATTCCCGCTCCAGAACATGGCTGGCACATAGAAGATATTCAGTGCACACGGAGTGAATGGAGGGACCCCGGCAGGAGAGGAGGCACCGCCCATGGAGTGAGACATCAGGCTCTCCAGCCTGGAGTCCTGTCCCGAGGTCCCCCACGCCCTGGGGTCTCTCCCCTCTTACCCGCGGCTGCCATACTGTCATGGCTTGGGCCACTGCTCCCCCCTTAGGTTCCCCAGCTCAGCCGAGTCCAGGCGGGACATTAAAGCAAGACTGATGACGGTTTGGAGCTAACACAGGGATGTAAACAGACAAGGACGTGGCTGGGCAATCTGGAGAATAAACTATGGCTGACTCATCTTCAGAGGGTGGCCCCTGCAGGGAGTGACCTCACCTTCCCAGGAACTACTCCAGCACATGGAGACCCAGGGCAGCCGGCCCAGGGAGAAGAAGGGACAGAAACAGCCCCTCTGAAGCGTGCCTGAGGCTGGCCTTCCACTGCCCTTCCCCGACCCAGGACCTACCTCTCCCTTAGCTGATTGGAGGGGAAATACTACCCTCGCCTGGAGGAGAGACCACTAACAACAGAGGTCACTGGTTCCAGGATGGAAGCACATTAGGGTCCCGGGACCAGCTCTGAGACCAGAGGTATGCAATGCAGTGGTGAAGGCCGAGAGGCACTTCGCCCCTCTGTGGGCAGCAGCTGAACTGAGCTGCCGTGGGCGGGGCCATCTCTCCCTGCCTCCAGATGCTAGAGGTTCCCACGGCTGGGGCCTTTGAGGAAGGCGACCCGTGTCCAGGAACCCGTAGCGGTGAGCTTGCTATCAAACATCCAAATCTGATCCATCCAGTGGATGCACTGCATGGAGTGCACAATGGATGCCTTTTGGGCATCCCTCATGGGTAGGGTCTGCTTGGGCTGGGAGACAAATCCAGGCCTAGCTGGTAAAGCGTCTTAAAGCATTTTATAAACGCAGCAAGAAAGACACCCCAAGGTGCATGAATCAGTGAGCACCCATGTGCCAAGCGTGTTCCCACATGGCCCCTCTCTGAAGCGTCACCCGCAGCCCATCACCAGCAGCACGAGCTACTCCTCTTGTTTTACGAATGAGGAAACTGTGGCTCAGGCGGGGCCCAAGTTCAAGTGACGCATCTAGCGAGTGGAAGAGGCAGGATTCCCACCTGGGTCTCCTGAACCAACCCAGAACCGCTTTCCCGAAGCCCAGCTGCCAGGAGGGTGTGTGCCGTAATCTGGAGGGGGCTGGCCAGAGCCAGGAGGTGGACTTCTCCAACCCTTCTGGCTTCTTCCAGAGGCGGCTGCCCTGTCCCTGGCCGGGACCAGCGTGGTGGGCGAGCAGGGAGGTGAGGGGTGAGATGAGCCCAGCACCAGAAGGCATTACAGTCCCGACTGCAAGAACGGACGCACCGCGTCCCCCAGGAGGCTGCTGGGCAGTGACGTAAGAGGTCAGGGGCACCCGGCAGTGGAGGCCTCAGGCCTAGGCAGCAAAGATGCCCTGCCATGTCGGGGTGCCCTGTGTCAGCAGGAAGGCGTGATCGGGGGCTGGTGGCTGCATGTGTCTGTGACAGAAGAGAGCGCGTGTCCTGTCACGTGCACAACGTCAGGTGCGCTGACACAGGCCGGTGGGGCATCGCAGGGGCCAGAGAAGGGGCTGGCAGCTCGGGGAAGTGCATACTTGGGGTCAGAAATGGGAGGTTTGAGACCTGCCCCCTAGCAACCGTGTCGCTTTAGGAAAATCCCTTCACCTTTCTGGGCTTCGGCTGTCTCATCCCCTAACCGGGCATACTGACCCCTGGCGTGCTCGGCTCACAGCATTCTTTTGCAAGGTCCACATGACAGTGTCTACGAGAGGGTGCTGTGGCATATACCACACTATACGTGTGTAAGGGATTACTACCGTAATACGAAGTATGCAAATAGCACATGCAAGTGTGCAAATATGAAGTATCACAAATGCATGCGTGATTATGACATATACGTGGAGCACAGGTATTTTTGCAGGTTATCGCGTTGAATGAGCGAATCCTGGCTGTAGAGATGCTTCTGGGACGATGCCTCTCAGCTGCTGGAGTTAGAGAAGCTGCTGCTTCCTTCCCGAAGCAAGAAACCCAGAAGCAGAGGGAGGGGTTTTCAACCCTGCCCCCACCCCTCACCCCTCCAAGGAAGGTCTCAATACACAACAGGGGTATGGAGCTGGGGACGGAGGGAGGTGGGAAGAAATGTGCGTGGCTTTGCACCGAGAGCGGGACTTGGCTAGGGTTAGAAAAATCCTTCATCGTGTCCTGGAAAAGAAGACACACTTAGCCTGCCAAGGCCCAAGTTTGTTTCTGGGGCAGCCTCAGGATGCCAGAGCCTCGAAGGGCCTCTCTAGGCCCCCAGGGCCGTCCCAATTCCACAAGAGTAATTGCGATCAATACAGTTTATGAGTTACAGCTCCATCCAATATAGATTTACAGCAACGATGTGGTCAGCCTGCAGCTCAGAGGTGAGCAACACAGCCCAACCACAGGCAAGCTCTTCCCTCCCGGGCTGTCTTCCCCTCGGGGCAGGGTGGGTGGGGGTGGTTGATGCTTCTGGCTGGTGGAATTAGCCCTGCCTGGGGGTCCGGCACCAGGCTCCCCTGCAGGAAGCTATTAGGGCCGGCTATGCCCGGCTGCTTCCTTTTATTCCTTCCTGTGTCTCCTGCTGATGGTGAGACCCTGGGGGTACCTGCCAGCCTGGGTTTGAAAAGCCCCAGGGAAGCCAAGGCCCATTCTGCCTCGGACTCTGGCCTCCCAGGATTGTAAGCCCCCCACCCCAAGATCCCAGGACAGATTTGCCTGCCGCAAGGTGGACGGCACATGGCATTTGAGTCAGGAATTTGGATTCAGGTCCCGACCGCTAGTGCTGGCTGGCTCTAAGTCCTAGATTCTCCCTGTTATGGGCTGAATTGTGTCCCCACAACATTCCTATATGAAGCCTTAATCCCCAGTGTGGTTGTATTGGGAGATAGGGCCTTTAAAGAGGTAATTAAGGCTGAGTGAGATCATAAGGGTGGGGCCCTAATCCAATATGATGGTGTCCTTTTTTTTTTTTTTTTAATTTTTTTTTCAACGTTTTTTAATTTATTTTTGGGACAGAGAGAGACAGAGCACGAACGGGGGAGGGGCAGAGAGAGAGAGGGAGACACAGAAGCGGAAACAGGCTCCAGGCTCCGAGCCATCAGCCCAGAGCCCGACGCGGGGCTCGAACTCACGGACCGAGAGATCGTGACCTGGCTGAAGTCGGACGCTTAACCGACTGCGCCACCCAGGCGCCCCTGATGGTGTCCTTATAAATAGAGGGGGAGATGACAGGGATGGATGCACACAGAGGGAAGACCGCGGCGGGGACACAGTGACAGGGCAGCCATCTGCAAGGCAAGAAGAGAGGGCTCAGGAGAAACCAAACCCGCCACTCCGGTCATTTTGTTACGGAAGCGCCAGAAAACGAATACACCCCTCCTCCAGACATGCTGTTCTCTGAGGGCCCTTCCAGCACTAAGATTCTAGAGTCGGGATCTGCCGTGTGAAGATAGCGGGGTGAGGACTTTAGGGAAGGAACAGGGAGGAGGACAGAGGCGAGCTGGTCCTGAAGGTCGTCGGGCGTGCCACACAGGTTGGGTGTAGACAGTGAGAGCATGAGGGGCGGGGACTGAGCCAAGACCCCCTCAGTGGGCATTGGGTGCCAGAAGCAGCGATGACGTGGGTGGGGAACCGGCCCTGGGCGTGGGCCTTGGATCCCAGGGACGGCCTCGTCTGCACTTGCTATCAAACATCCGAATCTGATCCATCCAATGGATCCACTGCATGGAGTGCACAATGGAGTGTCCACTGCATGCGACACTCGAGGAGACGGAGGCACAGAGGGTCACACAGCTCGTCCGGGCCCACTGCCCTTTCCCCACGGAACGGAAGTCGGACAGGGCACGCACCCCTGGGTTGCGAGGGGGACTTAGAGGGACGGGCGGTAGGACTTCTGCTGTGAAGCTTGCATGGGGTACGTAGAGCCAGAAACTTTGCCCTGTCTCCAGCTGGCAGGAGGCACAAGGGAATACTCAGGCGAGGGTTCCAGTGGGCAGCTAAGCCAGAGCCTGCTTCCTGGCGCAAGGGCTCCCAGGTGCTGGGGAAGGCACCATGGCCCCCAAATCTGATGCCAGGCTGGGCTGGGCTTGGCATGTCGGGCTCCTGGGTGGCACCATGTACCACACGTGTTCCCAGGGGCCTTGGGGACAGGCCTGTGCCCTTCTGTCTCCACCACTACCCCCGTAGGTGAGAGGGTGAGTGTCAGAGCGGAGGGCACGGAACTCTGGAGGGGTGTGGCTCAGACTCAGTTTCTCCCGCAAGGCGGGAGGGTCCCAGAGCTGCCCACAGGGGTCATTTTTTCCCTAGGCTGAGTCAAGCCACGGGCCAGGCTTAGCTCCAGCACGTGGCTGACTTCGAACTAGGCACACTGAGGCGGTCCCCTCATCTCCACGCCTCATACCTCCACCCGGCCATGGTCTTCCAAGAAGGGATGAGACGTTGCTCAGAAGGCTACCATGGCCTAGAAATGTCATCTAGGGGAGTCTCTCTTCTGGAAACACTTATGCAGAGGCAGGCCTGGTGGGGCTGGGAGAGGAGAAACCTGGTCTTGAACTTGCTGGGTGACTTCTGACAAGTTGCGGTGCCCCTCTGGGCCCGTTTCCCTAAATGATGAACAGGGGGATGGAACCGTTTGGTCTTGAAGATACTTCCCAAGCCTCACTTTCCTTGTGACTCTACGATTTCCCTCCACTTGGCTGGACAAGGGTGGGGTGTCTCTCTTTTTAACCCCACCTTGGTCAGAGCTCTGAGGGGTCCTGAGCGCAAGAGACAGTACGGACTCAACCCTCCAGGGCCAGAGTCGTCTACACGGATACAGCAGCCCCTGACCCCCGCCGTCGCCCTAGCCTGATCATGCCAAGCTGCTCCACCCAGGAGTCCCCATTTCTGCCCTGTAAGGGAGATTAGCCAGGTCCCCGATCTTTATCTCTGCCTGTGGCCTCTACAGGAGATGGGGTCACTGGAGGCACAGGAACCTGAGGTCTCACGAGGACCAAGGAAGGTGACGGCACGATGGAGCAGAAAAGGCCCCGTCTGGATTCAGAAGGGCTCGGATTCCAAAGTTTCCCTTCCTTGCTGAAGGTGCTGGGTGAGCCATTGGACCTCTTTGAGCCTACCTCCTGTGAGAATCAGATGGGTCAGTGAATACACCCAGCGCGATACCTGGTGTGCAAGAAGGAGTCAGTTGGAAGTCGTAGCGGCGGGGGTGGGGGCACTCACCGCCTGACCTGGGCCTCAGCCTCCAAGCGCCGGGGGGGCCCTGACCACTCCCGCCACCTCCAGCTGCCCACAGGCTGGCCTCCTAAGCAGGCAGGAGGGTGTGGGTTCCCAGGGAGGGACCAGGCTCGGCTCCCTGGGGCCCCGGCAGAGCAGATTGACTGCTCTGGGCCGCTGAGACCTACAAGGGCGTCAGCACTGTCACTGGAGCGCCCCCAGGGACCTGCAGCTCACAGGGGGCACAAGGATGAAAGGACTCGGGAAGGGGAACGAGAGAGCCGGAGAGCCTGGGTGGAGGGAGACAGAGAGCAGTGGCCGGCTTCCTCTCTCCCTGAGTCCTTTTCTCCAAATACAGCTCTCTCCTTCTCTACCCCAGGATTAGCACACATCTCTCATTCTCCTATTGCAACAAGATTTTATTTCTAATTATGCTGTAATAAAACTGGAGCACTCCCCGGCTTCCTTTCAAATGACTTGTACACACAGTGCCGATCGGATCCTCCTCGGCCCCATTGTAATAGCATCTTCCTGACATTCATTAGACATGCATGAGAGGGGCGCTTTAAGAATAGCATCGCATTTAAATGGATTTGCTGAGAGAGGAAGATGAAAACGAGAGAGGCGAGGGGGGGGGAGGGAGAGGGAGAGGGGTCTGTTGAACAAACTACAAAAACAAGATGCCATAATCACAGGGTGCTGAAATAAGCCTCTTTCTTCCCCGTCCTCCTCCGGCTGCACGTGGCACAGCCCAGCCCGAGAGGCGGCCTCCCAGCCTCCCGGAAGCCCCCACCCCCACTTCTATGTTTCCCACTGGGGGGGCTTCATAGCTCCTCACTGCTCCATGTGTCAGGTGCTCATGGCGTAATGGAAATAACTATTATTACGATTTGGGAAAGCGGCCTTGCTTCTACAGAACCCCGGTCACCAGGCGGCCGGCAGGGAGGGGGACCCTGGGTGCTTGGACCTGGGGGAGGTGGATGGGGATGTCCCCCCCCCCCCCCCAGGGCTCGCCTCGAAGGTGTGCCTCCCACCTCCTGCTCTCCACCCTCCCCTCTGTGACCATGCTGCATCTCGAACCCCCACGGGCCACTGAATAGCTGGGGTTTTCCTTGTACCCTGGGTGGCTCTGCGGTGATGGACGGAGTAGGAGACCCGTTCTGACCCCCTGGTCCTTGGAGGCCTCGCTCGGGCCCCACCCACCTCCCCAGCGAGCACTTGCTGCACGTGTGTGTCCTATGAAGGGCCGCCTCTCCATCCCGGCCCCCTACTATATGTCCATACCTGCGTGTGGCCTCGTCTGATTCACGCACCTTGCTACAGCCACGGACATCTGATCCCACCGAGGCTTCCTATGTCTCTCAGGATAAAGACTGAAATCCTTAACAGGGCAGCCAGAACCCAGCATCCTTCCCCTGACCCCACGTAGTGCCATCTCGGTTCCAACTGCAGCCACACTGGCCTTCCTCTGCTCCCCCAGAAGTCCCACCTCCTTCCTCCTCCAAGCCTGGCTACTTGGGACACCTGCCCCCTTCCTTCCTAGAGTTCACTCTGGCCACCCCCCTGTCAGAGCTCGGCTCACTTTCCCTTCCTCAAGACGACCTTCCCCACGAGTGTCCCATGTCCTGATTCCCTGCACATGGCCACAGCTGTGATGGAATGTGTGCTGAGTCACCAGAAGCCCAGAGGCCTGGCAGGCTCCTTGAGGGTCCCGGCCACCCCTGTAGGCCCAGCCCTGGCTCAGAACGGGTGGAGGCTCAGAACAATGGGACCGATGCTGGGCACTATGCTAGGGGCTCTTCCTGATATGCTGTCTCATTTAATCCTTGCTACGGCCTTACTGAGATAGAGGTTCTTCCCTCCCCTCTAATTCGCCCCAAATCACCGAGCGGGGGCTGTCCAAATCCAAAGCCTTGCTTTGCTATGCCACTTCCTTGTGCCCCGCACTGCCCTGGACATTCCCACCAGCTCCTGCCCATAGAGAAGGCCACCAGCCTCCCCGAACCCCAACAAGGCCCTTCTGGAACCTTCTTTCTTCTGGAAGTCCTCTTGGAAAGCCCATCTAATGTAGACTTTCTCTCCTTTTCCAGACGGTGCACGGCGCCTACTGTGGGGCCACACCCTGGGACCCAGGGGGGCCTGAGGTCTCACATTTAGACTGTTTCCCTACTGGCCCATAGGAGCCATTCTGGTATTCCCGGATCGAATGCACGTTCCTTAAAGATACTGTATGCCACTCTTCCAATCCCCTGGGACACCGGGGCCAGGGCTGGGAACGCGGCAGTGGATCTGTCACCAGAAACGCGGGTGCTGCCCCCTGTGGAAGCTGTGCGACCTGGATGCAGGTCTTGGAGAGGAAGCCTCGGCCCCAGCCTCCTCATCTCTGGTGGGGTCTCAGTGAGCTGCCTCAGAAGCAGCACCTCAAGGACGCTCCCCTTCTC
Source organism: Neofelis nebulosa (assembly GCF_028018385.1). Lineage (NCBI taxonomy): Eukaryota > Metazoa > Chordata > Mammalia > Carnivora > Felidae > Neofelis > Neofelis nebulosa. The sequence goes on from NC_080791.1 coordinate 15,182,048, forward strand.
TGTCCCCGTCCTTCGTCCGGACTGTCTGGCGACCACTGGGTGGGTAGAGACAGAGGATGAGGAAGCTGGTCCTACGGTTTCCCAGGAGGAGGTCTGGCTGCGAGGGGCATCATACTGTGACCTCTTGAAGCCCTCTGATGTGGCTCCGAGGGCACTGGGATGGCAGTGGAGACCATCCCTCTGTCCTTCCCATGTTTGCCTCCTGACTCACCACCCTCCGCTCCAGGTGCCTGCTTGGTTCAGAGGCCTCCGGCGTCCACACGCTGCAGGGAGAGGAAGCTCCCGTAACGAACGGTCAGAATCCCTGAAGGCCAAGAGCAGCTGGCAGCACCTCTGTCTCCCAGGCCCTGGTATGGCCCATACCATAGGGCACTTGCTAGAGGCCAAGTGCGTGCCGGTGAATGAGACCGTGACCTCCATGACGCTTGGGCTACTTGCCTGCCCATGACTCTGGGCTCCGTTTCGGGTTCAACATCTGCATACAGTGGTGCTCAATGACATTTGTCGAATGAATGAATGAATGAATGAATGAATGAATGAGTACATGGATCTCAGCCCTTTCACCTCTGTGGTTAAGTCCTTGGGCTCTGAAGTCAGACAGATCTTGGCTCCACGGTGTGGTCTTCTGCCTCTGCGACTCAGTTTCCTCATCCATACCAATCTCAGGGCTGGATTTGTCGCAAAAATTAAACTGCCTGGCCCGGTGCCTGCCAGTAATTGTTCAGTAGACGACTGCTCACCGCTTCTGGGGAGAGCAGAATCTACCTAACGCTGACTTCTAGCTACTCAGGAACTTGGAGTGACCGCTCGTGTAGGTGGATCTGGGTTATTCCCGCATCCCGTTTCCCTCTCGCTAGAGCCCCTGAAAATCCTCTGACGTTGCTCAAATAGCAGAGGCTATCCCGTTATTCTGAACACCTACCTTTTTTATTCGCAGGCTAATCATCCTGGCTGTATGGCACGCCAGGGATGCCAGCCAGGGAGCTCGTCGGGAAAGGGAGAAACGCGCACAGTCCCATCACCGTTTGCATTTTATCGGCCCTCGAAGTGAGTCTGTCTTATTGAAATGACGAAACGCACCAGCACTCTGCCCCAGCTGTACCGGTCCACACGCTTCTCCCCGACGCTGTGCAATCGCAGCACCTTTAAGCTCTAAATTACATCCTACCTGTTGGGAGCCTCCCCTCCCCCCACCCAGGCCTCCTGCCCTCTCTTCCTCCCCTAACCTGTGGTATTTGTACCCCTTGCTAGGCTTTCATGACACACTCAGTTTTTGTCATTCATCTTAGAAATGCAAGGTGGCTCAGTCGGTTAAGCATCCGACTCTTGATTTTGGCTCCGGTCCTGATCTCATTGAGCCCTGAGTTGGGTTCCATGCTGGGCCTGGAGCCTGCATAAGAGTCTTTCTCTCTCCCTCTCTCCCTCTGCCCCTACCCTGCTCATGCGCATGCATACTCGCGATGCGTTAGTGGCTTGTCTTCCTTGGTGACAGTCAGTGCGCAGGGGACGGAGAGGGGGAGGGTGGGGGGTGGTGCTTCTCATTTACAGATTTCCATGACGTGCCAGGCAGAGTGCTATAGACGCTTCACACGCATTGCCTCATCGTAATCCTGGGGGGCCAGGCAAGATCGTCCCCATCTTAGAGCTTTGGCAACCGGGTTCAGGGAGATAAGATACCTGCCCAAGGCCACACAGCTAGAAAACAACGCCATTGGGATATGAACCCAGATTGTCTGACTCCACAACTCCTTGAGGCCAGAAGCCTCAGATTGCCCCGTGGGATTTCCACGGGCCTGGCCTGCGAGCCCAAGGTGTGTTTACTGACATTAGCTGCGGACGATGGCCATCTTTCAGGGTGGACAGACATTAAATGAGAAGCACAGATGAAGACTACCCTAGGCTTCCTGGGGTACACGCTGGGGACTTACTGATGACACGCGCTAGGCTCTTTGTGCAAGTGCCGTTCCCAGCGGTGACGCTGACCAGTGTCCTCTGGGCACAGCTCTGGCCCCGCCAGGTCCCTGGGCCCGTGCTGCTCCCTCACCTTGTGCAGCGTGGCCCCAGCACTTGGGATGCTGAGCCCCCTCACCAGACAGGTACAATGTCCCACCTCTCACTCTCTGATGCTTTCTGGGTAATCCATCACAAAACTGCTTCCAAATCTACCCAGATTTTGCTCTGGTCTCCCCTCTTTTGACTCTAGCAATTTCCTAGCTGAGGGAGGTGACCTCCTCCAGCCTCTGGCCTCCCTGCATCTCTGCCTCTCCCTGAACATGCCCTGCTGACCCAGAGCCTGGGCTTCCGCCCAGCACGACCCTCTTGCCCCCGCTCATGGACTATTCTAGACTTGGTCTCTTTCTCAGGATGCCTCTTTGCTCTGCCCTCATCCCCAGTGGAAGGGCACAGGACAGGCAGGACCCTTGTTTTCCTGCTACCCCTTCTTGGGATTCATCCTCTATGCTGAGCTTTCTTGTAATTAGCATTCTGGGTTGAGGGGGTCATAAGGTCCCTCTGCAAAAGTCCCTAAAGATGCATAAAGAGAAAGAAATTTGGAAGGGCAGAGGTCAGAGCACGTCGGTGCAAGGAAAGAGTTTGGGATGCAACTTAGGGTTGAAACAAGAATATCTCGGTACGTTCTCGGAACTGTATTCCCCACTCCCACCAAATTCCAGTCTTGGAAAGAGCAGAGGAGGAAAGTAGCATTAGTTGAGCACTTACTATGTGTCAGGTACTATATTTAGTGCATTACCGCAACCTTGCCAGATGGGTATTATCATCCCCAATGTACAGATGACAAAACTGAGGCTCAGAGAGGTTGGACAAGATGTTGCCTGCGGCACAGACCCAGGAAGCGAACCCGGGCCCAAAGCTCGACGCTCTTATCCGCCTGGGCCGAACTACCTCCGCATGTCCCCTCTCTAGGGTCTTCTGAGGGACACGTGTGGGGGTGGGGAGGGGAAGGGGTTGAGAGGGAAGGAAAGGAGCACACTGGGGGCATGCATCCATCATTTTTATCATTCTTCTGCCACCTAGGCTCCAGCTTGAGCTCTGCCTCCTTGGCCTATAAGTTAGAAGCAGTCCCTGCCCCCAGAACTGGAAGCTGAGGAGGAACAGGGGAGGGGGCGGGGGGGGGGCTTGATGGCAGCAGAAAACCGGGGAACAGCTGACGCTGGCAGGAGACAGCCTGCGAGGGCCTCGGTGTGATTTACCCACAAGGCCCTGGGGCCCGGCAGCTGTGGGGGGCATCCCGGCATAGCAGCAGTCACACCATCAAAGAACAAGTAGGAATTAATATCCCTGAGGTGGTCCGCAGCCTCTGATACGAGCAGAAAATTACAGGACACGAGACGGGAGCATTACAGAATGAATGGGAGGGGACAAGAGATTTCCGTGGCTAATCCTGTTAACGAGACAATTTCTTATCAAGCTCATTATACTCGTGAAAGGAGGGGGAAGAGGAGGTGGGGGGGGGAGAGGGCGAGGGGGTTAGCCCTGGAGAAGGAAGGAGAGAGGCAGGGAACATGTGGCACCGGAGCCCGCGGGTTCCAGGGGAGCAGGTGCGTGGCCGGCAGGCGTCTAGAGGAACAGCGCCTGCCTGTCTGTCCCCGCTCCCCTCAAAAGGGGGACAGGGGTGAACACTCTCCCTGAGAGCCACCTCCCGGCTCGGCTGTGCAAACGTCCTCCCTGCCCTGACAGTTGTCTGAACCCTCAGGTGCCCGGGAGAGAAGCAGAACCTTCCTTCCACCCTCCTTCTTTGACCCAAACCCCATCTGATCCCATCTCCCGCGGATCAGCCAGGACCAACCCCAACCCGCGCAGGCGTTGCAGAGCAGAAGGCACCCCAGTGCCCGCGGAGCACTTTCCCGTCCAGACTCTCATAGATTCCAAGCAGCCCTGCTTTCCCGTGAGCTGGACCGACGGGGAGGGGATGACAGAGCTGGGGAGTCAGAGGGCCCGTTCGGGCCCTTCCCAGCTGAGCGGTTTGGGCCAATCACTTAACCTCTCTGAGCCATCATTTTCTCATCTTGAAAACAGGTTAAATAAATTCTGCCCTGCCCACTTCACGGGGTCCTTGCCGGGATTCAAAAGGATAATGCACGCCAGAGGGCCTCACAATCTGTGAGACATTTCCGTCAAGGGGAGTGACTGCCACAGCCACTCTGGAGCGGAGGTAACAGGACACGTGTCCTGTCGCAGGTAACAAAGAGGAAGCGGCAAGCTTTAGCGTGAAATCCAGGGTCGTTTCTGCTGCCACGAAGTCACTCCACTGCCTTGTCTTTGGCCAGGCAGTCACGAGGCAATTCAACGGGCACCAACCTGAGAATCCGTTTATGACACTCAGTATTCTCCTAGCTGGCCTGGGGAAACCGCTGAGGTCGGGGACAAAGTCCTGATCGTCAAGAAGCTTATCATCCACTCGGGGAGGAGGAGACAGATCCACGGAGTGATAAGAGTTCAAGCCGGGGTCCTTCCCCTGTCGCCCGAAATACTCAAGCGCATGGGACTAAGGCCATGGCAGCCTTACAAGGGCGAAGACCACTGGACCGGCACCCGGAGGGAGGGTTCCATAGAGGAGTCAGGACCCTCCGTGAGGCTTAAGGATGTGTGGGGTTCGGGCAGATAAAGGAGGAGTCAGATAAACACTCAACAAACATTTAGGGAGCACTTATTACATTCCTGGAGCTGTGCTATGTTAGGGACGTACACAAAGATGCTCAAAACCTGTTAGTGGTCAAGTCCAGCCTCTCGGCAAGCGTTGGCAAGTATGCGGAAAAACGAAAGCCTGGCATCGCGCGGGACAGAAGGAAACACCGTGAGGCACTACGGAAAGCAGGTGGTCCCGCCAAAGTCCAAAATAACACCATAGGCACACGATCCAGCAAATCCACTTCAGACCCCAGAGTGTCGGAGGCAGGGACTCTAAAGTGTACTTACACACCCATGTTCGCAGCAGTGCTGTGCACAGTAACCCCAAAGTGAGTGCAACCCTAGTGCCCACTGACAGATGGGGAGGGGGGTGAACAAAATGTGGTCACACCATGGAATACTATTCAGCCCTGAAAAGGAAGAAACCTCCGGCATGTGCCACAGCATGCATAAACCTTGAGGACAGTAGGTTAAGTGAAATAAGCCAGTCACAAAAGGACGCGTATTGGATGATTCCGCTTACACGAGGTACCTTGAGCGGTCAACTTCATAGAAACAGAAAATAGAACGCGGGTTGCCAGGGGCAGGGGGAGGGGGAGACGGGCACTTGTTTCACGGGGACAGAGTTTCAGTTTTGCAAGATGAAAGTGAACTTAAACACTCCTGTCCAGAGATGGGTGGTGGTGAGGACTTCCCAGCAGCGTGATGGTACTTAATGCCATACGCTTGAAAATGCTTACAACCGTCAACTTTTGTTGTATGTATCTTGGCATAACTTATTTTATTAAATTTTTTAAATGTTTATTTATTTTTGAGAGAGACAGAGACAGAGCACAAGCGGGGGGAGAGGCAGAGAGAGGGGGAGACACAGAATCCGAAGCAGGCTCCAGGCTCTGAGCTGTCCGCACAGAGCCGGCGGCAGGGCTCGAACCCAGGAACCGCGAGATCATGACCCGAGCCGAAGTCGGACGCTTAACCGACTGAGCCACCCAGGGGCCCCTATCCTAGCATAATTTAAACAAACAATACAAAGGTAGATTCTATCTGCACGGACCTTTTAGCCTGTGCCCTTCCTCCTTTTTTTCTCCCTGTATAGATGGACGCGAGGCTCGGGGCGCAGTGGCTGTCTTGTGGTCATGAGGGGGCCAGTGCAGGAAGGGGAAAGGAGCCTGCTTTCTTAGCCATTGGACCAGCCCTGAACTGCCCGCTCCCAGGCTCCCTGTTATATGAACAAACACACCTCTCCAATTTGGCTGAGTCGCTGCTCAGGACTTGTATGCATGCAGCCACATGCGGTCCCAACGGAGACCGCACCCAAAGCTCATCACCTCTGGCCGCCTACTCTTCTCACCTCCAGCGCTTCCGTGTTCCTGCTCAAGCTTCTCGGGCATGCTGGAACCTCCTACCCCTTGGAAACACCACGCTCTGTGCCTCTGGCTGCCGCAGAGGGCCCTCTTCCATTGGGGCGACTTCCTGTTTTGGCCTGACAGCTTCCTCTGCAGCCTTCTGCATTCAGGTTGGGCATTGCCCTGGTTGGGTGCATTACCCCTCGTTCGGGCTCCCCTAGCACCCACCCCATGCCCACCCCCCTCATGGTATTTACCACTTTTTTCTAAATTGGCCATTTTCATGCTATCTTCCCTCTAGACGGCGAGGTCCTTGAAGGTCAAGGTCTTGTTCAGGTCTGGACCCCCGGGGCCTACGTGGGTGTCAGGTGCATGGCAGGTGCTCAGTAGGGACAGGTCGCCGAGAACTCTTCTGACTTGCGGGGCCTCGCAATTTGGGGAGGAGGATTCACCCCCAGAAGGGACTCCCCGAGAGGAGCGGCCCAGAGGACTGAGTGACGACTCCATCACAGAGAAAGTCAAGTTGAGCGGGGGCCCGAAGGACACCTGTGTGTCTGCCTCCCCGTGTGGGGATGAGGCGAAGGGAACACCATGTGTCATGGCAGAGCAAGGAGCCTTAGGAAGCAGGGGCTGCACAGGGCAGAGGGAGAGCAGGGTTTTGGGGGCCGATGAGTTTGGACATGATGAGGCCAGAGTGTGAAGGGCCTCCCTTTTGGCCTGTGCGTGGGACGTAACTGCTGAGGGCTCTGGGGCAGGGGAGAGAGTGTCACAGGTCACGGCTCAGGTCCCGGAGCCAGGCGCAGGGTCGGCTCTCAACCAATGTAACCAGCTTGGATTCCCGAAAAGCTCCCTGGGGGGTGCGGAGGGGGCGGGAACCAGGAGGAATCTTCTACAGTCAGGCGTCCTGGTGCAGGATGGGGGAGGGGAGGGGGAGAGGAGAATGTGTCGTGCAGAAGCGGGGAGACTGAAGTCACTCTGTCTAGGGCCAACACCCGGTTCTGTCACTTACTGATGTCACTTCGGGCCCGTTCTCGATCCTCTGTGTCCCAGTTTCCATGTCTGTAGAAGGGGGTTCATCACAGCACCGATCTCACAGTTGTGGCATATGAATGACATGAGACAAACCATCACAAAGCGATGAGAGTGAGGCCTGGCACATAGCAAGTGCTCAGTGGCCCTGAGGGACGATGGGGGCGAGGGGACATCCTTGGTCCCTGTGGGATGTTCAGAGGCAGTGAAACCTGTGACTGGAGCTGAGCGCTATGCCGGGGGCTACGGGAGGTCCAGGCAGTTGAGAGGGGAGGCCTGGAGGGCAGAGGGTTTGAATGCCGACGTGAGGAGCTGGATGGCCTCTGATGAGCCGCGCAGGGCCACCGAAGGTTACTGGGTGCTGGCACGCAGGACAGGGGGAGGGCTTTAGGAAGGTGAACAGGGCTATGCTTATAGGGCAGGGAGGGAGAGACGGAGAGAGGCAGGGAGGGCGGAAGGGAGAATCGGACTTGTTCCTGTTCAGGCTCAGCTCCATCAACCCAAGTCCCTCCCAGTTTCCCTCATCCTCCAACTTGGCTCTACTAGGGGGTCCCAAGAGGAAGTAGGTGCCGGGGACATGAGCAAAAGCTGGAGACAAGACACACACTATCAACATGCCCTGCATGGGATCCCCCCGACTCCAGGGTGCCGGGGCCGGGGACTCTGTCTGGTGCTGCAGCCACGCACCCACGCAGCCTGGGTGAACACCGTGAGCCGAAGGGACAGGTGTCCTCAACTGTCAGGTGAAGGGCAAGGGATAAGCCAGCTCGTCCAGCGGGGCTTTGTACGCACCGGGGAAGGGTTGCAATCCTCTGACAGCGGTTCGTCTAGAGCCTGAGAGCCTATATGCCTACATCTTCTTGGCTGTGTGCTAACCCATTTTGGTTGGGTCAAGTTGGTCTAGTGGGGAAGAGGGTGCTAGTTAAAGGGGTGGTGGGTTGGCACCCTCCAAGTGCCTTTCCCGGAGATGGAAAGGGCAGGGAAGGGCCAGGCCCGACAGGGCCCCCGCAGGCTAGGAGCCGGACTAGATGTTGGATGAAGTATCTTTAAAACGGGCATGAGGGTGTCTTCTGAGCTCTATGTGAAGATACTGGAGGAATTGAAAATGTGCCCAAGATCCTCTAGCGAGAGTCAAGTATCCATGGATGGGAGGTCAAGGGCGTGGAAGCTTGCGGAAGCAAGCACAAGGGCCGCGTTTAGCAGCAGAGGCCCTGACGGGAGACAGAAGGTGACCTTCTGGGCAAGTGCTTAGCACCAGCCCGGGTGCTACCCTGGAACAGACGTGGGCCTCAGGATGCCTGCTTTCCAGAGAAGAGGCTCCATCCCGTTCCTACCTGCCTTCTGTACCTCGGTAGAGCACAGACCTTGCTCAGGCTCCCTATCCTGGGAAACCAGGCCTCCTCCAGGCCAGCCCCAGCCCACTCCTCCTGCCCTCCCGCCCGGACGTACTTGGCCTGATCGAGGCCCAGGGTGCAGTGGGGTCTGGAGGGGGTGTAGCTGTGTCTTCCCTGGAGCCCCAGCCTGCCTCACTCAGCTCAGCCCCTATCCCTGCTTTTCATTGGAGCAGAAAACAAGGGGGAGCCCCAGGCACTAGCAAAGCATTTCGGCACATGTGCAATTTGCATTATTTTCCGTCTCCATCTTGAGTGGCCCTGGCTTTGAGCAGCCAGAAGGAACACCAGCGGCTCCAGCCAGAGAAGGCGCTTAGTCCAGTTTGGGGTGCAGAGTGGTGGTGGTGGTGGGAGGGACATTGCTCTGGGATGAGGAGAGGGGCAGGGAGAGGGAAAGGATCCCACAGGGAAAGCTGGGGTGGGCGTTCAGGGCCAAAAGGGTACAGGCGTAGGGTAGCGGTTCTCAAGTAGGGGTGATTGGGACCCCCGTGAAGCTACTCGGCAGCATCTGGAGACGTTGTCGCTTGTCACACTGGGTGGCGGGAGCTGGCATCCAGTGGCAGAGGCCTGGGATGCTGCTAGAAACCCTACCAGCACAAGACAGCCCCCAACACAGGAGGATCAGCTCCGAAATGTCAACAGCGCTGAGGCTGAGAACCCCAGATTGGGGGGGAATCAGAGGAAAGAGGAGAAAACCAGAAAGGAGACGGACGGGCATCAGCTCTCGGCAGTGTCTGGCAGGCACAGGGCCCTTCTGGCCGCTGCGGAGCAGACAGAAGGAGTGGCGGCTGGCTCTACGAGGCTGAGCGGCTGCCTTGGGTCCAGGCGCCTTGGGGACAGTGGCACTGGTCAGATGGCAGGTGGCCGGGCTGCGGAAGGGGACAGGGAGCTCCACGGTGGACAAAGAGGTAAAGGGGAACACAGGGAGACCCTGGGCAGGGACAGAAGTCACAGGAGGGGCACTTTCAGGGGCCGAGATGTGCGGGTTGGCTGTGGTGAGTCATGGCCAGGTTAGAGGGGAGCTGGGGCCCGGGGTGGGGGGCGGGGAGGAAGCCCCTGAAAAGGCCTTCCCCAGGCCCGGAGAAGCTCCAGCCCCAGGTGAGCTCCTTGGGCAGGTTTTGGGAGGGGTGCAGGCAGGATGGAAGGTGGTGAGGGCCCCAGAGAGAAGGCAGGTCCCTTCTTTAGAAGGGAAGAGGGGGGGCGCCTGGGTGGCTCCGTCGGTTAAGCATCCGACTTCAGCTCAGGTCACGATCTCACGGTCCGTGAGTTCGAGCCCCGCGTCGGGCTCTGGGCTGATGGCTCAGAGCCTGGAGCCTGCTTCTGATTCTGTGTCTCCCTCTCTCTGCCCCTCCCCCATTCATGCTCTGTCTCTCCCTGTCTCAAAAATAAATAAAAACGTTAAAAAAAAAAAATTTAAGAAGAGTTAATACCTATTCTTTTGAAGCTGTTCCAAAAAATAGAAATGGAAGGAAAACTTCCAAACTCATTTTGTGAGGCCAGCATTACCTTCAAAACCAAAGACTCCACTAAAAAGGAGAATTACAGACCAATTTCCCTGACCAACATGGATGCAAAAATTCTCAACAAGATACTAGCAGATCAAATCCAACAATACCTTAAAAGAATTATTCACCATGATCAAGTGGGATTTATTTCAGGGCTATAGGGATGGTTCAATATCCTCAAATCAATCAGTGTGATACATCACATTAATAAAAGATAAAAGGGCCGCCTGGGTGGCTCAGTTGGTTAAATGACCGACTTTGGCTCAGGTCATGATCTCACAGTTCGTGAGTTTGAGCCCCACGTCGGCCTCTGTGCTAACAGCTCACAGCCTGAAGTCTGCTTCCGGTTCTGTGTCTCCCTCTCTCTCTGCCCCTCCCCCGTTCATGCTCTGTCTCTGTCTCAAAAATAAATAAACGTTAAAAAATTTTTTTAAAAAAAAGAAGGGAAGAGGGATCATTCTGAGCAGGGACATACCCAAGAAATCAAGGACCGGAAAGGACTGTATCTTATTGTGATAATGAGGATCACGTACATAGCTAATGCAGCTGCCCGTTAAGTATTCTTATTTTGAGAGACAGAGAGACAGAGAGAGAGGGATGGGAGGAGAAGGGCAGATGGAGACAGAGGGAGACTCTTAAGCGGGCTCCATGCTCTGCCTGGGGCCTGACACAGGGCTCGATCTCAGGACCCTGGGATCACGACCTGAGGCGAAATCAAGAGTCAGATGCTCCGCCGACTGAGCCACCCAGGTGCCCCAGTTAGGTATTTTTTTTTTTTAATTTTTTTTAACGTTTATTTATTTTTGAGACAGAGAGAGACAGAGCATGAACGGGGGAGGGGCAGAGAGAGAGGGAGACACAGAATCTGAAACAGGCTCCAGGCTCTGAGCTGTCAGCACAGAGCCCGATGTGGGGCTCGAACTCACGGACCGCGAGATCATGACCTGAGCCAAAGTCGGACGCTTAACCGACGAGCCACCCAGGTGCCCCCAGTTAGGTATTTTTAATGTCGTATCTCATTTAATCAGCACAGCAACCCCACGCCGGATGCCACGAAGCCCGAGGGGTGATGTCCCAAGCTGTGTAGAAACAGGCCTGTTGCCACCACAGTCCCTTCTCTACTGTCATATTCCCACCGTGCCTTATCTAGCGGTGCTTCCAAATCTACTTCTCATTGATTAGCACGCTGCCCCACAAAGTAGGCCGAGCAAGGAGCAATGATCTAGTGTACGTCCAAGAAAACAGAGGACACCCAGTTAATTATGGGAAAGCCAGAACCAGAACTCCGCCTCTTGACTCCTAGCCAAGGCTCTTCCTAGAACCCTCTAGAACATGGAGAGGGCAAGCCTTCCTGCCCTGCTTCTGCCCCTGCCTCTTCATGAGGGTGGCACTGATCTAGCTCCTGTGCAACTTACCGGAGGCATCTCCCTACTCGGTGTACTAGATCTCGGAGAGGCCCCGTGGGCACAGAGTATCAGCAACCTGGCAAAAAATCCTGCCCGGCACCCCTGCTTCCGGGGCAAGGGCTTTCGTCCGGGGCACGCCGGCGCCCCCCTCTCCCCTCCTGCCCATTCCCTCAGAGGATTTACTGATCGTTGTAAAATCCATCCTCATTTACTAAAAGACTCATGAGGCGGTGGTGGGGAAGACTTAACAAAGCTCGAACTCCTCAGTGCCGTCTGGCCCGGCCGGAGAGCTGTCCCGAAGGCTGGCCTCCAGGGCTGCCCGGGGCTAGAGACGGAGGGTGGGCACTGGGGCCCCTGGGCACAGCCACCGTCCAGCAGGGGGGCAGGAAAGCTCCCACTGCAGGGGCAGCCCCTCCCAGGGCGGGGGCACAGGGCTCACTGGTGACCACGGCTCACGGCCGGGCTGTGTGGGGACCGCAGGCAGCTGAAGTGAGGTGCACTCACTGCCCGCCTCTCACAGGGCCGTGTGAGGTGGGCGTGGGTCCTCTCCCTGTGCACCCCCGGATCCCTCCCTGATGGGAAGTCAGCCTGTGGCCCAGGGCGGCGGGCACTGACTGGGCTAGGAGTCCCGCGTCCGAACCAATTCTCTGGTGTGATCCCGGCCCCCTCGCTTCTCCTCTCCTCCCCTCTCCTCTCCTTTAGTTTTACTGGGCAACATGGGAGTTGCGCCAGAGGACTTTCCAGACCTTGCCCAGCTAGAGCACTCTGTGATCCTGTCACTCCTCCTCCTAAACCCCGGCAGTGGCTCTGTGCTGCTGTTGCGGGCAACTCCCGTCCATAATTCAGTGGGGCTTTTTGTGATAAGGGTACTGCCCACCCCTCCAGCCACGTCTTCCGCCATCCCCTGCCCCTCACCTTACTCCACCTGCCCAGAACCACTAACAGTTCCTCCTGGTTCTCTTTCCCTTTCCTCCGGGCCTTTGCACATGCCGTTCTCCCGCCTACGCTGGTCTGGGTCTCTGTTTCCCACCCCCACCCAGCCCCTCCATTGACATCTTGTCTGCAGGCTGTAGTTCAGCTTTCACTGCAAACCCCTCCAGGACCATCAGTAAGGGCTGCGGGCCCTTGTACCCGCCCCCAGGGCACCTGGCTTTCTGCATACCACCACCCTGCAATGTCCTTTTATGTAGGCCTTGCCCTGTTAAGTATGTGCTCCCTCAGGATGGGGCCATGTCTGTTTTGACCCTGGTTGTATCCCCAGGGCCTTGCATAGTATCACTTGGCAGATGTGGAATGAATAAATGATTGCATACAGTGATTTCATGGGCATAGAAGCCCAGGAGGAACGTATTGCAGGGTGGGGGCAGGGGTGAGGGAAGGGTGAGGGTGAGGAGGCAGCTAGAGTAGCCGGAGAGAGGAGAACGGGAGAGACAGACCAGAGAGAGAACGGGTATCACAGACACGGAGGATGCGGGTCCTTCTGCCTGCGGCCTTGGCTCAGAAGGGCAGGGTTTCTGGGGCTCTGGGTCTGACCCAGCTACCAGGGGCATGGCAGTGGCCCTCTAAGATGCCGTCCTGCCATGCAGGGCTTGAACGGCCCCAGCTCCCATTAGTGGCACATCATGATTCCCCTGGTGGCCCCTGAGCCCCATATATGCTCCGCACCCAGAATATGCCGCTCCCTGAACACATTACAACTTCTGTCCCCCTTGTGCCTGGACTCCAGGGCTCCTCACCAGGGTGTGCGTACCAACGCCCGTGCAAATGCCACTTCTGGGTGGCTCCCGGATCCCCTGGATCCGTTTCCCCCTCTGAGTTCCCACAGCACGTGGTACCCGTTTCACATCGCTTTGCGAGTCGCAGCAAAATGTTGCCGTGTGGTCTGCCTGGCTGGAAGGCAGGTTCTCTGAGGCCCGATGTCAAGGAAGCATGAGTTAGGGGAAATCCAGCAAACTTGGGCTTCAATGTCAGCTCTTAGCCAGTAGCCGGCATAGACTAGACCCTTTGTGAATGAATGAATGAATGAATGATGAATGAATGAATGAAGGTGCTTCATTCTTCTAAACTCCGGTTCCTTCTTCCTAAAATGGGGATCATCGTATCTGTATCATGGGGATATTGAGGCCGGCAGAAACTACATGGAGGGGTCTGACACAGAAAACAAAGGTTTCTATTATTGTTACTCATCCACGCACCCCGTCCAGCCTAGCCCTCCCTTTCACCTCATTACTGAAATGAGGTCAAAGTCAAGAGCGGTTACCAAGGCCAAGCCCGTTTCCTGATGGTGTGCTGCCCACCCCGAAGCCAGTCCTGGAGTGGAGGCTGCTTGCAGTTAACTTGGGGGCAGTTGGCCACTTTATTTTAGCATGCTTATTTCTTGTGTATAGGGCGAAAGTCAAGAGATTCAGAATAAAAGAAAGAGAGAAAAAACCCAAACCCAAAGAGCCGATCAGCACCATACAAGACGGAGGGCACAGGAGCAGCTGGTGCTGAGGCAGAGCAGCTGGGCCTTCTGGTTTCCCAGCTTCTAGAAGCTTGTTAAATACTGAACCCCAAGCTGAGGTGCAAACCAGATGGGCTGGGAAGGAGGGACGGGGCCAGCTGCATTTTAAAAACAAGCAATAGGGCACTTGGGAGGCTCAGTCGGTTAAGCATCTGACTCTTGATTTCAGCTCAGGTCACCATCTCACGGTTTGTGGGACGGAGCCCTGAGTCGGGCTCCATACTGAGAGCATAGAGCCTGCTTGGGATTCTCTCTCTCCCTCTCTCTCTCTGCCCCTCCTCTCTCTTTCTCTCTCTCAAAATAAATAAATAAACTTAAAAAACCAATAAAAGTTCTTCCTCTTGTGAGCTCTCTACTTCCAAACTTGCACGAATGTGAACGAAGTCAGGTGCCAGAGGGAAATCAAGTCTTATCGGCGGCGCTGAGGCTCCTGACGCTCGCCTGCCTCACACGGGCCTCCTCTGCCCCACTGTTTGTCCCTCGCATGTTCACGTTCGCGGACTTTGTGCTCAGCTTTGAGGAGCCTGGGGACCACTACGTCAACTCCTTCCCATTTGGAAAACATAAAAGCAGGATGCGTTGGGAACAATGGGAAGGTTATTCCAATGGACTCCAGAGTGAGGGTAATTTTAACAATATTTTTTAAAAATTTATTCATTTTTGACAGTGAGAGAGATAGAGTGTGAACAGGGGAGGGGCAGCGAGAAAGGGAGACACAGAATCCGAAGCAGGCTCCAGGCTCTGAGCTGTCAGCACAGAGCCAGACGCGGGGCTCAAACTCACGGACCGTGAGATCGTGACCTGAGCCGAAGTCGGACGCTCAACGGACTGAGCCACCCAGGCGCCCCAAGAGTGAGGGTAATTTTATTTTATTTTTTTTATTTTTATTTTTTAAATTTATTTATTTATTTATTAATATATGAAATTTACTGTCAAATTGGTTTCCATACAACACCCAGTGCTCATCCCAAAAGGTGCCCTCTAGTGAGGGTAATTTTAAAAGTGAGATGTGCAGTGCCGGGGTGTCTGGGTGGCTCAGTCAGTTGAACATTTGACTCTTGATTTTGGCTCAGGTCATGATCTCACAGCTCATGGGTTCAAGCCCTGCATCGGGCTCCATGCTCACAGCTCAGAGCCTGCTTGGGATTCTCTCTCTCCCTCTCTCTCTCTGCCCCTCCCCCCCATCTCAAAATAACCAAACATGAAAAAAGAAGCAAGAAGGGCAGAGATAGTAGCACACGTTGCCCTGCTTGTGTCAGGATGGAGCATGTGACAGCGGGGACCGTTCTGAGGGCAGAGAATTCACTGGCCACGGAGTGAGAGGGGCCAGGCCAGGTGGCCTGGCGATAGAAGCATGCGGCAAGAAGGAATACCGGATGAATGGAAAGCGTGCTCTGTGTGCCGTTCGCCATCGGTGCCTAATTAGGGGCTTGGAGTCAGAACTTTGGCAACAAGCCGAGGGCGGGTCTACAGACTCGGGGCCCATGGGGGTCCACCCAACATCACAAGGAGGCGGCCAGGCGGCCAGTGCTGACGCGTAGGAGCTCCCGGGGCACTGGTGGGGACGAGCAAGGCGCAGGGTTACCTGCCTCAGGAGGCTTTCAAAGTCTGCCAGACAGGTCTGTTTGGGGAAAAAGAAGCCCGATAATATCACATCCGCGAGATGGAAAAGAGTCGTCTGGTTTTAAGGCTTCAAAGAACGGACGCACGCTCCTGCTTCGTAGAAACGTACCCGGGGAACGCAACGTCACCCTGTCCTTGTCACTTTGGACTTATGAGTCAACAGGCGGGCTCACAGCCTTTGCCAAGAGAACCCATGTGCGTGAGCAGAGAAATCTACTTTGTTCGGAAATCACTTTGTTCTTTGAATACTTTGGGAAGGCAGTTACTAGCTATAATTGTTTTTGTTCGCCTGAGAACATATGCCTCTTGAGGCCAATAAGATGCTTCTCTGCTCCAGAATCATCTCTCAGTCAACGGGCCTTGCGGCCCTGGCGGTATTCCCACCGTCATTGGCGTGGAAGCTGGCACACTCTTGCCTCGGGCCTTCGCCGTGGCTGTTCCTCCGCCCAGGAAGCTCTTGGCGACAGGTTATGTCGCCCATTTCTTACCTCCTTCAAGTCTTTGCTCACATCCCACCTTCTCAGTGAGGCTCTGTTCCACGTCCTGCCTCCCCTTCTCCTCCCCACCCCCCTTTCCGTAATCTACCTTCTCGTGACACAGGACCTCAGCACTATCTACACAGGAAGTGCTGATTTCTTATGTTGCTTGCCTTGTCTCCTCCTACCAGGATGTCCCACGAGGGTGGGGATCTCAGTTATATCCACTGATCTGTCCTAAGATCCTGGATCAGTATCTACCACATAGAAGGGGCCCGGTACTTATGAAATGAAATGACTCCATTGTGCTCATATTCCCCGGGCTTAGGTCCAATATATCACCTTGCTGGTGGCCCTCAGGCCTTCTCCCCTTGCCCTTGGCCTTCTTGTCTCTTAGCCTAGGCGTGCCAGGCCACACTGCCTGCCCTCTGGGGATGACGGGGGCACAACCAGGCACACTCACTCGGGGCTGGGCAGCTGGAAGCCTGAGCTGGAGTGTGGCCAGACTGGGGACAGGGCAGACCCTGTCCCCCGCATGCTGGAGCTGAAAGCTGCAGAAAAGCAGGTGCGTTCTGTGATAGGGGCAGACAGCTCTTGGAGAACTATCTCTTTTACCCCCTCGCTGTCACCCTCATGACCAAGTCGGGGTGTGAGGACTGATGGCCTGACCTGGCTGATGACAACATTTCTGAGTCCTCACTGTGGGTCAGGCACTTCATGTGCCTGGACTCATTTTACCCTCCCCACAATCCTCCCAGGTCATTGTTAGCTTCACCACCATCGTCTCTTTTTGACAGATAAGGGACTCCAGGCCTCTGGAGCCACGTGTACAAATGCACAGAGGTGGTGACATGAAAGAGTCAGAAGTCAGGCTCCCCTCTGTCCCGGCTCACAGACGGCAGAGACAGAACATGAGCCCGGGTCCCTTGATCCCCGTCCTACACCCCTTCTGTTACACCAAGCTACGGCCCCTCGTTTATCCCCTACTGCTTTTGCTAAGGGGAAGGTTAGAAGGCTTCACAGAAATGGTAACATTTGAACTGGATCTTGGTGGCCCAGACAAGGCCTTTGGCCAAGTTTTCTTTTCCTGCGGACTGAAAGCGAAACTACATTTCCCAGCTTTCCCTGCAGCCAGACGGGCGTGTAAGACTGGCCAATGGGACGTGGGCTGAAGTGACACACCCCCTCCAGACTGGGCTCCTATGACTTCCTCCTGTTCCTCCACCCTCCCTCTTCTCCCCTTGCCGGCCAGATACATGGAACCCCCTTGGAGGGCTCCGAGACCCCGGGGAGAAAGAGAGCTCTGTCTCCAACTGACTTGAGGGATGTGACGTGAGAAATAAACTTGTAAGGTACTGAGTCATTGAGACTCTGGAGCTCTTTGTTACAGCAGATTTATTACTGCTAATACAGCCTCGGAGGATGAGGACATGTTTGCAAGGCAAGGAAAGCACGGAAGGACTTTCTGAGAAGCCCGAACACCTTGAGCAAATTTGTAGAATGTGACGGAGGAAACTCAAGCTGCCAGACTTTATAGAGGGGCAGTGGAAGAAGAGCCAAAGGGGTCGGGGCCAGAGGATGAAAGCCTTAAATGCTGTCCTGGAGATGATGGGGGGCGGGGGGGGGGGGGTGCCTCTGGGGATTTTATGCCGAAGGCTGACACATCTAATATGAACTCTGGAAGGATCATTCTAGTGCTGTGTTTCCGCAGGATCCTTCCAGGAATTCCAGTCCAGAGAGCTGTTTGTGGAAAACGTGGTTCTGCTCACCCTTGGAGAGTGCACATTAACACCTCAATCCCTCTCTGTGCCTTTACTGGTGTACTTTCTTCTTAGTGCCCACCATGATTTGAAGCTCTCTTGGTTACTTACAAATGTATTTGCTCCCTGTGCAAGAATATAAGCCCCATGAGAGCATAAATCTTGTCTTACTCACCACCTTTTCCCAGCAGCTAGACGAGTACCAAGCACCTAACAGGTGTTCAGTGCATTTTGGGTAACTGAGCAATAAAGGCTCTGAGAAGTCCTGCAGTAAAGGAACTGGCTTACTCTGTGTGCAAGACCTATTAATATTCCCCTTGACTATCACACTTTGTAAATGTTGCTCTGGTCGCCAGTGGCAGATGGGGGAGCTTTTTGCTGACTGTGCCTACCTACTCCAGGGGCCACTGAGGGCCATGACCCCTCATGGCGTTGGAGGCGGGGAGGCTCGGCTAAAGCACAAGGAAGCCGCTGGCCACGACAGCTGGAACCTGGTGCTGAGGCCGAAGCCTTGCTCCCTGGAGAGCTCAAAGCAGGATTAGGTCTCCTGCTCCCCGCCAGCCTGGCTCCACGCCAGCTGCAAGGCCAGCTTTCCACACATGGCAATTGAGGGTAGATGCTAACCTTTAAGGATTAATACCGGCCCCGTGCAGAACACAGCTCCCACGTCAGGTGATCTTCAGCGGGGCGCCAGGAGCCCCGGACAAATGAGATAATGAAATCCAAGCCTGATTATGGAGAAGCAGCAGGACCCGGTGAACTGAGCCTTGGTGGGGAAGGTATAGGGAGACAAGAACTCTAGAGGACGCACAGCTGGGCCCGGGTCTCTTTGCTCTTGCACAAGTAGTTTTGTAGGGGGCTGAAAGATACTTCTGGCTGGGGACCAGAGGTCTGGAGAGCAGGAGAGGACCTGGGAGGTCACCCTTGTCATTGCAACCATTAATTGAGCAGTTACTATGTACCAGACACTGGCAGAGTCCCCTCCACAATCCTAGAGGTAGGTATTATTAATGATATTTTACAAATGAGGACACTGAAGCTCAGGGAAGGGGGAATGGGAGAGGAAAAGGAAGAGGGAGGGGGATGGTAAGAAGGAGAGTGAGGGGGGGAGAGAGAGGCGGAGAGGGGGAGAAGGAGGGGGAGAGGAGGAGAGGGAGGAGGGAGAGGGGGAGAGGGAGAGTTGGGGGGGAGGGGGAGGGCAAGAGGGGGAGGGGGGAGGGGGAGAGAAGGAAGAGGGAGAGGGGGGAGAGAGGTTAACTTTCCCAAGATCCTGGACTAAGTGAGTGGCCAGGCTGGGAGGAGGAATCCAGTCTTTGGACTCCCTGCCCAGTGCTCTTTCCTCCATTCTCTGCGGCCTCCTGGAGCCCTAGCCTCTGTCATTCTGTGCTGCTGTGATTCCGGGCATTCCCAGGTGAAGGCTTGGCTCTGGGACCCAGTTTCTCTGCCGTCGCGTTCAGAGCGGCTATTTGAGAGCAAGGTGGAAGAGGAAAGTCTTCACCGTCTGCTCTCCCCACCCACACTGTGCGCTCTGGCCTTCCTCTTCCAGTAAGGGACAGCTCTCACAGAGCAGAAGAAGTGAGAAGAAGGGCTCACTTTGGCTGTGGCCTCGCTGGATTTCCAGCCCGGTCTTCGGAGCTGAGGGGGGGCGTGCAGGTGAGCAGGGCGCTGGGACTTGTCCCCAGGTCACCCAGCCAGAGGTGAAGAAGACTTAAGGAGAAGTGAGGATTCCTGATTCTGGATCTGGCATTTCACTGCCCTTCCCAAGACCCTGTTCTTCTGCCGGGATCTTCCTGCCTCCCCTCCGCCTCCCCGTTTTATCCTGGGGTATGCACTCAGGCAACACTAGCTCTGTTTCTGATCTAACACCAATTATGGGCTCTTAAGATGTTCAGTAATTACTTATTAGGAAAGCCAGTAGCTGAGTGAATGTGCCTTGCAAAGAGCTGGTCCTCAAAATTCAGTTGAGTGAAAGCGAGCAAAACAATCCTTGCCAAATTTCGATGGTTCTCTGCCACACCCTGTTCGTCGGATCAAGATTGTTATCCTACCCACTTCCGGCTAGTTCAAGCACAGGCCAGAAGGCCTGAGAGTCCCTGGCCCCTCAGAGCGTGGGGTCTGCCCCGCGGACAGAGGGAAGAGAAAAGTGACCTTCACACAGTGGTCCCTTTCAGCCTTCAAGGTCACAGTGGTAACCATAGCGATCCCAGGTGTCAGCCCGGGAAGCCCAGCGCTTTCCTGCACGTTGTTACCCGGCCTGTGAGAGAGCTATTGTTCTAGCATCCCTTTCCCAAATGGGCAACGTGAGGTTAAGGGCCGGCTCAAGTTCAGGCTGCTATTCCCGAGTGGCACGGGTCAGCCCTCAAAGCTCATGCGGGTCCTGAAGCAGTCGGAGCTGATCCGAACATTCCAAACCTGATCCCCTACTTTCGGCAGATTGTGCCCAGAGTGGCCTGTCCATATGCCCTCTGCTAGCTTGTGCCCACAGCCAGGTTTTCAGAGCCTCCCGTCCTTACTTACGGGTCTAAGTGTCCAGACACGGGGCTGATCAATCAGATGCTGGTCTGGAGGAATCTTGCAAGACCCCGCTCGGGCTGGACTACCTCTGTCAGCCCCTGGCGGCTGCAGGGAGGTTAGAGGAGCCTATCTTCCGTTCCATCCAGAACCTTCCTCTGACCCCAGAGTCCCAGGCCCTGGGCAGCCTCAACCCTGTGCCCTGCCAGCCCCAGCCGATCCCCCAGGGTGGGAGCCCTGAGTCACCACCCCAGAGGTACAGCAGGGTCCTGCCGAGACTCAGCTCCCAGTGATGCCACAGCCTTTCTCCTGTTGGGCCCCTGCTGCCCACCCCGCTGGCATTACATCAGTAAAGCAGAACCCGTTCGGATCCCCTGGTGGTGCTAAGTCCTAAATGCCAAGTTCTCCTTTAAACCTCCTCAGGCAAGAGCAGAAGGACAGAGTCCCAAGGAGATCGTGGGAAGGGGGACGTAGCCACCCTCTTCCTCCCAGCCAGCCCATCGCATCCTCTGGGAACCCCAGCACAGCTGAAGGACAAGGCCCAGCGCCCGCCAGCTACCCCGGCCTTCCTCTGCTGTGGCGGGTCTTTTGAACTTGATGGAACATTCAAGAGCCAGAGGCTGCTGGAGACCAGGAGCCACACAGGAGGCAGGGCCTGTCCGCGGCAGCAATAGTTGGGAATAGTATGAAAGTACTCACTTGTCCAGTACTTGGGGGGATGAAATCCTTGTAGGAGCTGTTACAACTTTGGCCCTCATCAACGCCCTGAGGGCAGGAAGGCCAGGTGCTTAAGGCTCATTCACTCACAAAGAAACTGAGGGCCAGAGAGGGGAGACACCCCTGGTGGGTTGGTTCAGCCCCAAACCTTGTGACTCAGGCCGAGCATCCTGTCGCGGGTGCGGTGGCACTGGTAATTATTCAGCAGCACCCACGTCCCCCTCTTCCTGGGCACACAGCTAGACCTCACCTCCCAGCCCCCGGGGTGCTGTCTTGGGACTTATTGGAAGCTGAGGATTCCCAGGTTCTATTCCACACGCCCCCCCACCCCCCACCCCCCACCCCCGCCCCAGGCTCTAGCGGTGGAGGAGAAAAGACGGGAAAAGCCCGACTGCCTGAAGAGTTACCTACCAACAAGGCCATTGCCTTGGACATAAACTTCTACTGTGTTTGAGCCATTATACCTTTGAAGATGTGTGTTAGCACAGCCTGGCCCACCCCAACTCACACACACACACACACACACACACACACACACACACACACACACGAGATGTGCTCAGCTGCGTTCTGTGCATGCGGGGCAAGAAGAAAACGATGCAAAGAAGCATCTTTTACGGCCCCTGCCCTCAGGAAGCATGCAGCGCAGTGGGGGAGATGGGGCAGACACAGGTGGCAGGGTGTTCAGCCAGACTCCACTAAACATGCCCGAAATGAGGGAGTGAGTACCGAGGTCAGAGGAGAGAGAGTGCAGGTGCACAGGCAGCGAAGGCAGCTCCAGCTCTGGTCAGCACTGGCACTCAGGCTCTAAGGCGGTGAGGGACTTGGTCAGCAGAGTGGAGGCACAGCTGGAGCAAACGCCTGTCTGCAGGCATTGGCGAACATTCTAGCGGTCTCAGGATCAGCTAATTCCCTCTTCAGGCGGTTGCTACTACAAGCCTGACCTTCAAAGGCAGACCTTTACAAGTCTGACCTTCAGGTGGGACTGCCCTTTGGGGTGAGGACGCTGTGGTTGGTGTCAGAGCAGAGGCTGGGAAGCCAGAGCCCTTGGGTCTTTACCTTGGCCACAGCTCTCTGGGTCCTGGGTCCTCCTCATCCCTCCGGGACAGCTGTGACCGTAGGTGTCCCCGGGGCAGTGGTGGCATGAGCCCCGGGAGGAGTCAAGCTGTATCCCAGGACCATCTCCAAGCTCCAGCTTTATGTGAGCCCTGTTCTGGCAAAGTTTCTTCCTCCCTGCAGTGAAGGGCCGGGTCCAAAGCAGCTCTCAGGTGGGCAGGTGTTCGTTCCCTTCCTGTTTCTGGGTTCCTCCAGCGCTAACATTCCATGGCTTTCTGGAGCTGAGAACCAGGGAGTACCAAACCCCGCATTTTAGGAGGTGGATAGGCTGGGAGGGAGGTTACGGTGCCTGCCAACCCTCTGACCCTGGCTGCTGGACCACTCTTGGAGGGCCACATTCTGGTCCTGGGTCTCAGTTTTAGGATCCAATGGTGCAGGAGAAAAACTGGGCACTGCATCCTTAGAGGAAACCCATTCATTTAGGAGCTGGGGGAAGGAACAGTGAATTCTGAGTTTCTGGCTGGTCCCACAGAGGCCTGGTGTTGAGGGTGTCTCCTCTGGTCTTAAAAGCCCCCCTAGTCTCCTCCACTGTGAGGAGAAGATGTGAGGGGCACAGATGTGAGGGGTTGCCTGCTGTGATTATCCGGAAGCTGAGCTCTCATGGTCTGCACTGTCTTGGAGGCCCTTGTCCTTTCTGCAAATTACTTGCCCTCCGCTCTTAGGCCTCTGCCAGACAGCTGTGGACTGGCCTTTCCCCCAACCTGTGGATTCTTTAGGCCACAGGACATGAACTATACGAACTTGTATTATCTGCATGGGACCTCCGTCGCCATCTCTCTTCTGAGGCTAGTTGTACATAGGCCCCTGAAGCTGCTCTCCTCCACCTCCCAAGGGCAGGTTCGGGTCCAGGACTAGGTGAGCAGCGGGGCACCAGGCCCTCTGGGCTCTGCCCCCTGCCTGCTGCGGGGCCTATGGCAAACCGCAGAAGCCCCTGGGCACCAGCACCCACCAGACTCCATGGAAAGAGGCCCAGGCCCAGGAAGGGAGACCTCGCCCCCAGCGAGCTGGCCATGTCCTAAAACTGCAGGGTCAGGAGCCACTGTGGTTTTCAGAAAAGCTCTGGGAGAGGAAAGTCTTGCAGGGGATCCGAGAGCCAAGTTTAGATCAGTGGTTCCCCACCTTTGATGCATCCTGGGACCGCTCTCCAATGTGCAGAAGCCTAGAGTCCAACCGTGAAGGTTCAGATTTTGTAGGTTGCGGGGAGGTCCTGACACCTGCTTTTATCACACTTCTCCTGGCGATCCTGCTGCGTGGCCGGAGTTGACGGGCGCAGTTCGAGAAGCACCCACAGCTTGCCCTCACCGCCCACCCCCCCCCCCCCCCCCCCCCGCAATGAGATGCTGTGAATCACGGTCTCTGAAACAAGAAGAGGTCTCCTCCCCACACGGCGGGGGGGCATGCCACATGGCGCGTGCCCACACTGCTGGGGGGTGCCGCCCACCTGCACCGCAGATCAGAGAGAGGGTGGCTGGCCCCCGGGCGATCTGGGCCACGGATGGGATGCCCAGAGGCCCACATGCTGAAACTCGGCCTCGATAAAGACCACCCTCTGTCCAGTGATGCTCCTGTCCTCCATCAGAACCCTGGCTCTGCACTGATCCTCACGGGCCCTCCCTGATGGCCTCGGTGCTGAGACAGCCATGACCTCACCCAAACCTACCTGCTCCGACTTAAAACCAGGCCATGTTGAGGAGCCTGCCTTGGGAGGGCCAGTTGGCCTGGGGTCAGAACTTCACTCTTGGCTTGACTGACTCCATACTGAGCGGTGAGGGGGTTCCCATCCGTGGGGAGGGGGTAACAACCATTCCTAGATGTGAGGGGGCGGCTACCACAGAGCATGAGGACGGACCTGGCTCATCCAGTGGGCCCAGCCTCACCCCTCCCCGTTGCACGGGTGAGGAGATGACTTTGCAACAGCGGGCTCCCCTCACATCTGTCTGCTGGCCTTCTACCCAGCCCCCCTCAGTTGACTGCCAACGTTTCCTGCACCCGCCCCCCAGCTTCCAGTGTCTACTTCAGTCAATACAAATGAATAAGAGAACTAAGGTATTGTATGTATGAGGGCAGAGTATACAATACGGGAAGCTCCTAACACAGCGCCTGGCCTGTGAGGCGTCCTCGAGAAACGGGAGTCTCCCCTCCACCCCTCCCCAGCCCCAGACGGCACCGGTGAAGTCTTTTCCTTTGCGACAGTTCTTTTGTGCTGCTACCCCCCGAACCCTTTTAGTTTTCAGTTCCTGGGCGTGCAAAGGCAGCTGGAGAGAAGGATCCGGCTGTGTGCTGAGTGTCAGGGAATAATCAGCGGCACAGTCAACATTTTCAGCAGTGCAAGTGGATAATCCAAGGGCGGATAATTGAGAACCGGGCTGGAGTCAGAGCAACGGTGGCCTTCAGAGGCTAATTACCACTGATTTGAACATTCTAGGCGTCTTACATGGAGGTACCACGCTTTCCACATGGCTCGAGCTTCATCGCAAAATGGAATCCCTGAATCAGAGTCAAATTTACTCTGTAAGTCATTTCCGCGTGGCAAATCCTGTCTGCCCCGAACTGGAGCAGCAACACAGCGTCATGAACAAAGCACCTCATCGGGTAACGGGGAGCCTGTGGTCTAGTCGTAGGATCCCCTGGTACTGGTGTCAGCGCTGGGTCTTTGGTCTCTCTGGTCTCTGGGCCAGGAGCTGGACTAGCTTCGTGGCTCTCAGATCCTGGCCCTATCCCCTCACTGCCACACTGTCTCAACCCCCTTTCTTGATTCTTCTGTTCCACATCTCAGTGTGATGTGCCCTGAGGTCTGGAATCCCCTTCTCTGTTGAGACTCTCCCTGGGCTTTCCATCTACTCCGGGGCTTTAAACCCACCCCTATGCCAATGGCTTTCCAGGTGTGAATCTATAGCCCTGATTTTTTTTTCCCAGAAATGCTTACTGTTCGCCTCCACCTGGATGTCTAATGGTCCTTCCAGTGCCCCAAACAGCTGAGTTCCACCTTTGCCCTCCAACCTGTTTCTCTCATCTTCCCGGTCTCCACATAGGACTCCAATCCATACTAGATGCTAATCCAAAACTATAGGAGTTATCCACAATTCTTCCTTTTTCTTTTCCGCCCTCACTTGATCATCAGAAGTTTTGTGGGCTTGGGGCACCCGGGTGGCTCAGTCGGTTGAGTGTCCGACTTGGGCTCAGGTCACCATCTCACGGTTCGTGAGTCCGAGCCCCATGTCGGGCTCTGTGCTGACAGCTCAGAGCTGGAGCCTGCTTTGGATTCTGTGTCTCCCTCTCTCTCTGCCATCTCCTCCCATCTTCTCTCGTGCTCTGTCTCTCTCTCTCTCTCTCTCTCTCAAAACTAAATAATTTTTTTTTGTTAAAGAAGTCTTGTTGGCTTGATGTCCAAATGCACCCCAGCCCCATCTCTCCACGTGCACTGCCACGGCCCGGTCTAAGGCTTCTCACCCTCCACCTGCACACCACAGGTTGTTCCCTTTGCTTCCACGTTTGCAACCCATCTAACTGGGCAGCCAAAGTGTTGCTTTTAAAAAACACGCGTCTCCTCCAATAGCTTGCCAGGACACTTAACGTAAAATCCAAACTCCCTACTGGGACCTAAAGCCTTCCATACATAGCCTGGCCCCATCTCTGCGGCTCTCTTCTTGGGACGCCACTCTGGCCGCTTGAGTACAAGACCATTTCCACCTTGGACCTTTGCACCGGCTGCCCCCCTGCTGGGAAGCTTTGTCCCCGGCCTTCACCCAGCTGGCTCCTTCCTGTCACTTAGGCCTCCGCTAAATGTCACCGCCCCAGACCACCCGACCCGCCGTCGAAATGGAGCGCCCCCTTATGGTTTTGGCGGTTTC
This sequence comes from Neofelis nebulosa, assembly GCF_028018385.1. Classification (NCBI taxonomy): domain Eukaryota; kingdom Metazoa; phylum Chordata; class Mammalia; order Carnivora; family Felidae; genus Neofelis; species Neofelis nebulosa. The sequence goes on from NC_080791.1 coordinate 15,207,929, forward strand.
TGTTCCCTGCCCAGCACGTACGGCTGTCTGATGTTTAATAGTTAGTGCCGTTTTTCTCGTTTGTGGACCGTCTCCCGCAGATCGTAAAATCCGCGAGGTCAGAGACTTCATTTGTTTTGCTTACCACTGTATTTCTAGTGCCTAGAGCCGCTTAGCACTCTGTAGGTATCCAACACATATTTGTGAATAAGTGAATAGATGTAAGCTCCCATCCAGGTCTAGGGGTACATGACACATTTGGAATATTTAATAATGAATTATGTTATTCCAGGGAAAAGTTTTGGGGAGCCTGAGAATGCAGTTTGGAAGGTAATCAGTTAAGTAGTGCACTGCGTGCCATAGCGGTTTAGTTGTCTGGAGGCCTCAGACATCCAAGCTTTGCTTCTCGGGGACACAGGGAATTCTGGGAAGACAGGGACATACCTTACTCATGTTCAAGGGTCCCCAGGAGCTCAGGGTTGCGCTGAGGTCCATCAATGTTTGTGAGAACGAATGCATGGTCTTTTTGTGAGCTAAGGAAGGAAACTGAAGCAGAGAATAGGGAGGAAATGTGCTCGGGGGTCATGATGCCTACAGCTCCCGTGTCGGTCCCAGGGCTCAACTTTGTTCTCTACCTTCTGGGCTGGTGCTGCCTCCAGAGCCACAATGGTTCCTTCCTTGTGCGAGGGGAACAAGGCAAAGCCATCAGCAGCTTTTCCACTAGGCGTCGGCTGGAGGGACGCGGCGCAAGTTGAGTTCTAAGGGGCAGAGGTGGTCAGGGTGAGCGTTAGGGTTAGGGGTAGTGAGGCCAGAGTGACGTGTGGACAGTGCATTGGCTGTGTGACCTTGGGCAGATCCCACGTCTCTCTTTGCCTCCACTTCTTGATTCATAAAAAGGAATGCATCCCAGCTTCAGGGCCTTACAGGATTGCGGTGATGATTCAATGAGAAATGCATGGAAAGCTCTTTGCGAGGTGCTCTGCACACGGTAATTGCTCAGTAAACGTTGGCCATTATAACGATCTCGAATACTTGTGGCCTTGAGCTGAGATCTGGGGTACCAGGGTCCTTTGCCTAGATTTCCTTCTCCCTCTCTGCTTTGCAGCCACGGGCAAGTCACCTGGAGCCTTCTTCCTTTTTTTTTTTTTTTTTTTTTTTTGCCACCGGGATAATGATAGCTCCCCTTCCTTCCAGCACTGCTGTGTGGATTAATTAGTGTTAATTAATGGGCTTTGAAAATGAAAAGCACCTAGGTAAGTGCTGATCATGATTATTAATGGGAACCATGAGCATGGAGAAGGTGCCGAACAGGGTCCTAAAATTATACAGATTACAGAACAATGAAATCATTGGGAAAGTGGCTATTAAGCTCTGAGGCTGGGGCCCAGGCCTGCCAGCCTGCCAGGGCATTCAAACCAGGACTCAAAACCCTGCAGTCATTCTTATGCAAAACTTCTTGGTGAGCCAAAAAGGTGCAGTATCTTCGACAAATGTCGCAGACTGGAAAGGACCAAGGCAGGTCACGGAGCAAAGCCGCCTTCTTTGAGAAGGACTGCAGACAGCCCCAGCCCTTGGCCTCTCTGAAGAATGTGCCACACCCACGTGCCCTTGGAGGCGGGAAGGCAGGCCCCCCCCCCATGGCTACAGTAATACCGGCTGACACGTATCACCTACTCACCATGAAAGCGTAGTTATCTAGTGAACACCGTGCGTTAAGGATTTGACACGATGCACGGTCTTTTTCTCTGGGGGGGGGGGGGTCAGTTTCCTGAGGTCCAATTTGCCCTCAGTAAGGCTCACCCTTCTACCTAGTTCTGCAAGTTGTGACATACACGAGGACTCTTATAACCGCCACCGTCGTCAAGATACAGAGCTGCTCCATCACCTGCCACATGCCTTCACGTCCCTTTGTCATCAGACCTTCTCCCCACGCCCAGCTTCGGGGAACCACTGATCTGTTTTCTGTCCCTAGAGTTTTGCCCTTTATGGAATGTCACAGAAGTGGAATTATACGGCAGACAGCCTTCGAGACGGGCTCCTTGCACCTAGGACAAGCATCTGAGCATAATGCATTGAGATGGATGCGTGTGAAATCTGTACACGAAGAGCCTTACGTGCACGCGTTATCTCCTTTCGTCCTCAAGACAACTCTAATTTACACACTATTATTATCCCCATTTTATAGATGAAGAGACTGAGGCCTACAAATGTTAATTCGATTAAGGTCGTAGGGCCAGTAAATCACAGAGCCAGGATTTCTGATCTCAAAGGCCATGGAGTTTATCACCGTGGCACTCCACAAGCCCATCGGGTATAGCTTTTCTAGAAACCCATATGGGCACATTTGGTTGGTTGTTTGCCCTGATTCTACTTCCTTTTCCAGTGGCCCTTCTTGTCCCCTGGGCTCATGGCTAGCTCCTCAAAATGAACTTCCTTTTCTACATGACTCAGTGACCCCTAGGTTACAGCTCCGAGGGTTGTCACGGAGGCACAAACCTCCAGGACCGTGGGATGTGGGTTTCTGGACCGAGTCGGAGCAAGTGCATTTTGAGAAGCCAGGGATGAATCCAGGGGGCAAGAAGGGCATCCGGGACTTCGCGGAAGAGAAAGGCTGGGCTCCATCGACTTTGAGAATCACCACCTGGTGTCTCTTGGACTCAGCGTCTAATTTCATTTCAGCCGCTGCTTTGCTGATTGTGGGCTCTGTATCCACTTACAAGTCCAGGGGGACCTGGGGGTACCATGTGGTCTGAAACCACAAAACCATTCTCCGTATCCTTGGAGAAGAGCGGGCCAGGGCTGGGGAAGGCGGTGCAGAAACTGGTTCGGCAATTAGTACCCCGACAGAGTTTTCCTTGCACGGGGTCCCCGACGACCTCGCTGGAGGAGAGGGGGATGCGTCGGTTCCTGCAGCCCACGTGACCCCCTTCTTCCCCCACGATATCAACAATTTTTTTTTTTTTTTTTTTTTTTTTATTTATTTATTTATTTTTGGGACAGAGAGAGACAGAGCATGAACGGGGGAGGGGCAGAGAGAGAGGGAGACACAGAATCGGAAACAGGCTCCAGGCTCCGAGCCATCAGCCCAGAGCCTGACGTGGGGCTCGAACTCACGGACCGCGAGATCGTGACCTGGCTGAAGTCGGACGCTTAACCGACTGCGCCACCCAGGCGCCCCGATATCAACAATTATTAAGGTGTGCATGAAAGTGCACTGACCTGGTTGGAAGGTTTCATAAATATAAATAAATTAAATGGTTATGCCTAAGGACGCCTGGGCAAGCATGTGGGGAGGGGGGGGGGAGGTGCTCACGGTTGGATGGCCTGTCGAGCTAAACCAAGAGAGTACTATAAGGGAGAGGAAAAGCCCCACAGGGCCCTGCCTCGACTCCAGGACCCTCTGTCTCTGGGATTGGCTGAGCTTGGTGCCCTGGCCAACGGGTTGTGTCTGCGCTGGATGTTGATCCCTCAGCCCCAGGGCAGCTCCCGCAGCACGGGGTGGCCTGGGAAAGCCCAGACCCGGACTTCTGGCTGCCACCAGACTGGTCAGTTTGTCCTAGTTGCTGGAAAGGATTTTCCGTTTGTGTTTTAAAGTAAATAGGTTGAAGGGGAAGGAGCCTGGGTGGTTGGGGGGGGGGGGGGGCGGGGGGGGGAGGGTGTGGGGATGGAATTTCCAATATTGATTTTTATGGGGGAAGTTGGACCAAACACTGAGCCCTCCATTCTTTCCAAAGAGCTGTCGTACTATAATCCCCTGTTATTCTTACAGCAGCTTTGTGCGTGTGTATGGGGTGGTGGTATTAGTATGGTCGTTCCCATTTTGCAGATGAGAGCACTGACGCCCAGAGAGATGAAGCGAGTTACTCAAGGTCACCCGGTGACCAGGTGACTCGCTCATTCATGAAACCACAGCCTTTCCCCTCTCCACACTGCTCTGGGGGACCGGACAGTCTTGGGATCCTCACCCCTCATTTCTTCTTCCCTGTTTCTAGTGCCCCTTCCATCCCCATCACCAGACCCCTCACACCTGAGCCTCCTCGCCTCTGGTCCATCCCCTTCCAGTTCCTCCTGGGTACTCTGGGAGCAGGCAAATCTTCTAGAACGCTGCTGCCAGCTCAGCAGCCCTCTGCCCAACACACCTGGGCTTCCTTTACCTAAGGGACTCTATGCACCGTGGGCGCCCGCTCGGTCAGCTTCTGTGATCTGACGTCACCTCGCCCCCCATGAGGCCCCTGCCTGCCCCCCTTCGAGGCTCAGCTGCCGCACCACCTCATTGGGGTGACTCTGATTACCCTAGCCTGCAGCTTTGCCCCTTAGATGGCTATCTGGAGCACCATTACTCTGCCGTGCCTTGCAGTCCCCTCCTTCTATGTACGAGTCTGCCTCCCTGCACCCCCTTTAGCCTGGGGGTCCCTCGGGAGTGCCTGACAGCACGGGCCCAGACCACCCTCTGACCGGAGACCTGGGGCACAGCGTGCCCTCTGCACATCTCCAATCACAACATGGGAGGGCGTGGAGCCCAAAGGTCTCAGAGTCCCTTTCCGCTCCCTATGATCGAGGGCCTCATCAGCCAGGGGTGTGAAAGACCCACATGTTCTAACATCGCTGATCTCCAGGAATTTGCATGGTAACAGGTGCAGTGCTTTCAGCCAAAGCTCTGACATTTTGGGGTGGGGGTGGGGGAGCTCCCCGGTACCCTGTGGGGGCGGGGGCTGGGGGCAACTCCTCATTACCAAGGGCCAGGCCTGTTTTGTAGAGATTTTCCAACTCCCCACTCCCTCCTCCCCCACCTCCCCATGCAACCTTGAGGGATCCTCAGGGAACTAAGAAAATAGAAACACATTTAAATTCTTTTCCGCTTCTGTCCCCTTGCATTTAGATGACTGACTCATCTGGCCCCATCTCCCCTGTCTCTAACTTTGGGCTCTAACCCCGAGGGGCAGGAACACTGTCTTTGTTCTAGATCCCTTTTCGCGGCTGAAACTCAGGCAGGGGACTCTCGGTGTGATTCATCACCTGCGGCACACCCCCACGCCCACCCTGGCAGGTCAGAGTCCTGCCGGCTGTCAGGAGCCACATTCGACCCAAGATGGGGATGTTCAGGAGGAAGAACCAATCCCAAAGCCGAGCCAGTTTACTCCTGATCAGAGCTGTATCAAGGAACCTCACAGTTCGCCCAGGTTTGCCCAGATCCGGAGGGCGCCCATGGATGCCAGGTGGAATCAATGTCACCTGCTCAGAGCAACGCAGACCCCTGCTCTCCTGATGTTTCAGAGTCCTTAGAGCAAAGCTCTCGGGGCCCGGACGGCTTCTGGCAGTTCCACGATTTGCTCTGTGTTCAGAGTCAGGAGACATCAGACGTGCGCGTCATCGCCGGTGTTGTGTGCGGTCGCTTTTGCCGGTTTCAGGAACTTGGAGTGTTGCTCTTTAGATGTGAACAGAGATGTTGTGGCATATCCGAGTGTAACACACTGGCAAAGAGCACAGGCTTGGGGCAGGTTACTCAGTCTCCCCATCTGTAAAATGGCTTCACAGCAGTACCTACCTCCCAGAGTCGTCGGAGGAGGAAAGTACCCGGACCTGTGCTTAGCACGTGGCAAGTCTTCAAAAAAATATTAGCTCCGGTTATTACAAAATGACTTAGGGCCATCGCAAATATTACCAGTGAGTAATGGGCGGCCCGGGTGTTTGCGGCAGCCTCATTTTGATGATTTTGGTCCAGATTATCCTTGCCAGTATTCTCTCTCGGGATTATTCAGGGCTTCCTGACTTCACAGTCATTCAGCGTTTCCATGTGACTCATTTCATTTCGATGTTCAGCAGAACGGAATTAGGAATTCGTATTTTCTACCCCAAAAGCATGTTCCGGATCAAATGGAGATGACTGGGGAGGGGTTATCTGCTGTTTGAAATGGTGGTTTTACAGCCTCTGCAAATACATCTGTACACGCGCAGAAATAAGAACAGTACTCAGGGCATGTTTTCAGTGCTCTGGGGGTCAACCAGCCGACTTGCGACGGCGACCACTGTTGATCTTCCCTGAGCTGTCGCTTGCAGAAGGAGGCAGCAGGTGCGAGAACTGGAGCCTTTGTTGGGGAGCTCAGAGACACGGAGTCCCCAGGCCGGGGACCCGGCTCATTCCTTGGGGGCTCGCTTGAAATGTCACTCCCCCCCCCACCCCCCACGAAACCTTTTTGGCCAATTTCCTGTCAGAATGAATCACACCTTTCCACATTCTCAGAGCATTTGTGTTTATACCACGGGCCTTTCACCGAAGGTGCCCCCCGAGGGCAGGATGGTCCCTGATTCATGGAATGTCCTGAACATCGGGCTCATGCCTGGAGCAGGGGAGGCTCTCAGGAAATGCTCGCTGATAAAGGCACGAATGCCCCTGGGTGACTGACCACTTCCAGATCACTGGAATGCCAGGAGTAGGGACCTGAGAACCAACTGGGACAGCCTCTTCCTTTTGCAGATCCAAAATCAGTCCTAGCAAGGACGCTTTCTTTCTCCGATATTCTCTTCCCAGACACCTCATGCCCAAGCTCCAAATGCGCATTTCACTGCCCTGTTTGTGCGGATGTAAGCTTGCCACGAGACATGAAAGTCCAAGCCTGGGACCTTTGGGGGAGATCAGACAGTCCATACTAGTGATGGATTTGACCTTGCTCTCTCCAGTGCCCATTCCCCCACCTAAGGCACGGGGTGGGGTTTAAACGGTGTTGGGGAGGGGGCTGACGGCCAGGGTGGCCTCAACTCTGCCCAGCTGTCACATCTGCCCCCATCATCCACTCCTCTCCCCACATGTATGTTTACCTTTACTGTTTACAAAGCAACGTGCAATCAGGTGAACTATTCTACAGGCGAACTAACTGAAGCTCGGTGTAGTATCCTGGAAAATGTGTGGACACGGATGCCGGAATCCTGGCTCTGTTCTTTCTAGCTGTGCAACATCCACCAAGCTCTGCCCTCTCTGGGCAGCAGTTACGTTCGCTAGGGACCAGGATGCCCCCCTCGGCAGGGTTTGGAGAACAACTGAGCACATGCACAGGCCTTTCCCAGGGAAACGGTGGTCAGAAACCAGGTGCCTTGGCAAAGCAGCCTGGTGAGGGCTGGACCTGTCTCCTTCCACGCGGCTCCCCCGCTGCCCTCTTCCTTCTGCCTCGTCTGTTCCCACTTGCAGCCCGAGTCTGCGTTTCCTTGGCGATGGTGGAGTAGGAGGCCCATTCGAAGTGCCATTCGGAACCGTTCCCTGGTCAGAGTTGTTCTTCAGACATCCCCCCCACCCCAGCCCCCAGCCAGCAGTGACCGGAAGGCTGTACGACACGTCTCTACTCCTGAATGTCACAGTCAGACAGCACCGACAAAGAGGGACGGACCTCATCTGATGTCACTACGGCAAGAGTTCGAGGGACCCTCGTTGTAATGGCAGCAGCAGCACCAATAAGACAGAAAGGACAAAAGGGATGTTTTCTTGGCAGAGGCCAGCTCCAGTAGAAAGAACAAAATCTTGGAGGTTTTGAAAGAACAAAATCTTTCAGAGGTTTGTTCTCTGTGGCTATGTGGGACACCAAGGAATCCTGCCTTTTGCACCGGCAGCCCTCTCCAGGGTTTGCAGACATTAGGCTGGGGCCCCACCGGAGAGCTAAGCTAGACTTTGGCTAAGAGGAAGGTGGAACAGAAAAAGGTCTTAGCAATAAGTTAGTCACCCCCTCTCCCAGCTGAGTTTGGAGTGGAGGGGCCCGGGCCCAGGCCCAGGAAGCGGGGGGGGGGGGGGGGGGCAGCTGGACTAAGGCCGCAGGGCTGAGCCCTTGACCTGGCTCTCTCTGCTCTCAGCTGGGCTGTTCGATCCCTTCCATTCGATGGGGCGGGCGGGATCGGATCCAGATTGGAGGCGAGACAGAGCAGAGAGCAGGAACACTCCAGCAAGTCCAGAGACAGGAGCTGGGAGCGTGCAAGGCAGGTCAGAGAAACTGAGCCGCTTCCGTGATGGATTTCCAAGGGAGGAGCCTTCGGGACCCAGCCCTTCCGAGAGCAGAGCAACACAAAGCGCTCTCACACTGTGGGGTGCTCTGCCCCAGGAGGAACGGTTTCCCCCACCCAGGCCCACAGCTCCCAGTGTTTTAGTGATTTACTGCACCTGGCACCCCAGCTTTGGGGGAGAGACACTGCCCAGTGCCAAGGCCCAGCAGACCGTTTTAGAGGATGGTGACGATCACAAGGTGAGGTTCGGTGAGCTGCTGCCTCACCGTCTCCCACAGCCCCCTCGGATCCCGTCTTCTAGGACAGACACACACGCGCGCACACACACGCACACACAGCCAGCCTGGCTCTTCTCTGGACAAATCCTTTGGCTGGGTGGCCACGCGCTGTGGCAGGCCCAGGGGGGAGGCGCTCAACTTTTGCCGGGGATCACTCCCATTGCTGTTGTCCCCGGGGACGCCTTCTTAGGTCAAGATCTGCCATCACCACCCTCACTCTCCTGGATAACCGAAACAGCTGACGTGCCAGGCAGCGAACATGTGCCAGGAGCACTAGCTCATTTACTTCTCTCACAAAGACCCGCGGTGTAGATACTGGCGTTATCGCTATTTAAGCGTTGAAGGAATTGACAGTGAAACAGGGTCAGTAACTTGCCTGAGGTCAACCGGCCAGAAGATTGGCGGAGCCAGGGCTCCAGCCAGGCAGGCTCCTGACACTGCCCTCTGTGTTTCTCCCAACGTCCCCACCATGCTGCCCCGGCCACCTTGCTCCCCTGCAGCCCCAGACTGTGCCTCCCGGTGCCTGCTCTGTTCCCCAGACCCACGGCAGGTCTGGGGCATGCCAGTGAGTGCTGTCCCTCTGGTCCGGGCTGCGAGTGCTCGTGACATCTCCCTCCCTCTTCCTGTCCCCTTCGGGGGTCCTGGGACCCCAGGTGGAGGAACTGCCTGTCAGAGCCGAGCCAGGCCAATATTCTCCATGCCTCTCTGCAGCCCGGAGCCCCAGCTGCCTTTGCAGAGCCGTCGCAGAGATGATGAACGAAAGGGGCAGAGGATTGATTCGGAGCAGTGACTCTTCTGGGAGTGGGGAAAAAAGGGAAGGGAAGGCGACTTAAAAAAAAAAAAAAAAGTCTCCCTCGGTTTTCAGGATTTAGGGCCGTTCGTGCTGGTCACACCTCTTCTTTGTCCCTTCCACCGGCCCTGACAGTGAGTCAGACGCAGAGGGAGCCCCCTCCTTGGCGGCAGCGGGGAGAGCCGGGTCGCCTTCCTGCGCCCGAAAGAGCCCAGTGGCCCCGAAGGAGTCGCTGCCCTTCTCCGCCTGGGATTAGGATCTTCAAGTCTGCCATGCTGGGACGTGACGACCCTACCCTCCTAAACGTCACCACCGCTAGGGGACAAACGATCCACCACCGCTAGGGGACAAACGGTTCCCCGCGTTTATGTCACTGACACTGGCACGGCCCTTCGGTATGGCAGGTGCCATCCCGAGCAGGCCGGGGATCCGAATTCCCCGAATCCCAGGGCAACTCTGGGTGGCTTCGCAGTTACTCCCAGCTCGGGGTCGGGGGGGGGGGGGGGGGGCGGGGCTGAGGCACTAAGGTCACAGAGCTAGTAGGGAGCAGGGCCAGGGGGAGACTACGGCAGGCTGGCACCAGGGTCCAGGCTCTATATCACCACCAGCACTGCCTCTCTGCCAGCTTCGCCTGTGACCCCTCTCGGAAGGCATGACGTGCAGCTGCCGCAGCCTTTCCTTTCCCTTCGGGACCGAGGGGTCCGCTCACTGAGGCCTGCGTGCCACCTTGCTAATTAGAGGGCCCAGTCTGGTCACTTCTGGCTTCCCGTCCGGCCTTAGGTAGCCTGTGCAAGCTGCAGGGGCAGATTAATCTGGGATAACACAGGCTACGGCTCCCAAACAAAGCCACATCGACAAAGCCCTCCTCTCCCAGGGGCCCCTGAGCAGATGTGTCGAGGGGCAGGAAGCGTTTTGTAGGTTGTTTTGCAGACACACAGGCTCCCTGGATGCCAGCGAGGCAGAACTGGAGGCTCCACGCCCCACAGCCTCGGCCGGGCTGCCGCAGGGGGCTCTGGTGCACGATATCATCAAGGGACCGTCGAGCGCTAAACATTTGCGATGCTTGCAATCTGAACAGGGGGATCCAGTGAGGCGGGTGGGCCAGGCTGAGGTCCACACACTGACCTCGGCGCCCAGGGTGGGGAGCAGGCAGGTGAGGTGGGCTTGGGGTTCCCGTCCCCATCCTCACAGCCACCCCACTTCGCTGGATCCTCCTTACTTTTTTCTTCCTCTTTCGCCTCCCATCTCCCGCGCCCTCGGACAAGCGGGGAGCATCAGGGCAGGATCAGGGGACCCTGCTGCCATCTGTAGAGAGGAAAATGGGCCTCATCGACCCAAATAAATAGAATAAGCACATGCAGGGGGAGAGTAGCCGCTGTAAAGAAGCACAAGGCATGGTTGGGGGAGGCTCCTGCAGGGAGAACTGGGGTTGGGGCTCAGAGGCGCCCCGCTTTGGCTTCTTCCAAGCCTCAGATGAGAGCGGGGAAGGGGGCGGCAGCGTCTTTCTTCGCCGTGATCAAATACGAGCCCGAGAGGGGGCCCGTGAATACAGCGATGCAGATGACAGGCATCACTACGTATTAAAATGCAAGCGACCAGAGCCTGCCTGCTGCCGATGCCGCGATCCGCCTCGGAGAGGACCGCTAGACCAAGTTGCATCAGAGGCACGGGGCAGCCCTTGCTCCTGTCACCCAGATATTCATTTATTCAAAACAAACATGCACTCAAAGTCTTTTTTATTGTAGGTGAACAAAGCAAACACATTCTGCAGGCAGAACCGCCCTCCCTTCCCCCAACTCAATGTGTTTTCATTAATATAAATTGTTTGCAGTAGGCAAATTAATTCTAGAAATGGTTTTTAGACACGGCAAATCGTTCTTGTAAAGCAAAGGATGTGCGAGGGCCCTCTGCATTTTCGTATGCACCAGGGATCTTAGGTAAATATAATAATGTTGATAATGATAATCGATGCTTATTACAATGGCCAGGCTTAACAAGCTGCAGCACTCAGAGATGATTGGAGTGGCTGGGTCCAGGTTCTGAGCTGCGTGGAACCCCAGGGAGTGGGTAGGTGACGGGAGCTACAGGAAGCTTGAAACTAGGGACTTCTGGGTGTATCTTAAAATTTGCCTTTGTAGGTTTTCCCATTTGAAAACACCAAGTTAGGGGTGCCTGGGTGGCTCAGTCAGTGAAGCATCCAACTTCGGCTCAGGTCACGATCTCACGGTTCATGAGTTCGAGCCCCACGTCGGGCTCTGTGCTGACAGCTCAGAGCCCGGAGCCTGTTTCAGATTCTGTGTCTCCCTCTCTCTGACCCTCCCCCGTTCATGCTCTGTCCCTCTCTGTCTCAAAAATAAATAAACGTTCAAAAAAAAAAAAAAAAAGAAAGAAAACACCCAGTTAGACATTCCTGAGAAAGACAGGCATAGTCTCATTATACAGTTGAAAGGGTGAGGCCCGGAGACACTGAGTGATCCGCTCGAGGTTACTGACTGGTAACTAGCAGAACTAGGACTGAAATTCAAAGTACCTTCATTCAAATCTCCGACCTCCACCACACTGGGGCTCCTACACTTCAGGGATTTGTGTCCCCCTAGGAATTTTTCCGCCTTCTCCACATGCCTCTGCATTATCATTTATGTAACGTTCTTCTCAAAACAGACCTTAAATTAGCAGACATTTTTTGGCCGAACCCATCTGACGATCACCATGTCCATGAAACCATGGGCTTGATGTGCTGGTTCTGACTTTTTTAAAACAAAAATTAAGTGCGTAACTTCTCCTTTTAAGTGCCGGTCTATGCAGCACCTAGAATCGCCTGCTTCACCACAAGGGCACGCGTACCACGTTTTGGGAAGTGAGGCCTTACGCACAAAAGCTGCAGCCTGACACATCTAAGTTGTTCCTGTCACCATCCCGCCCCCAATACCTGCTGGGTCTGCTTGTCCTGCCACACAAGTCCCGCCTGGAGGGTGTGTGCACAGGGTCCTCTTCAGAACTATGGCCCTGCTGTCCCCGCGAAGAGGAGGCTGAGGACAGAATATTATCTGAGCTCTGGCTGGGGTCTGGGGACGGGCGAATTTCAGAGCTGCTGCAGAAAGACCACCGGGCAAGCTCCAATAGCTATTCTACCTGTAGAGTGGGGTTCAGGGCGGAGAACGTAAGCCGCAAAGACCCCCAGGTACAGAGTCCTGTACTGGCTGAGGACAGGGAAGCGATGCTGATCTTGTAAGTAGCATTAACGACGATATGGTTCTACGGGAGATAGCCCTACCTCTCTGAAAGATTCCTCCTGAGTTTCATAGACATGAAATTACAAGAGGCTGGGATTCACTTTCAAACAGTTCAGAGGCGTCTGGGTGGCTCGGTCGGTTGGGCGTGCGACTTCAGCTCAGGGCATGATCTCGCAGTCCAGGAGTTCAAGCCCCGCATCTGGCTCTGTGCTGACAGCTCAGAGCCTGCAGCCTGCTTCGGATTCTGTGTCTCCCTGTCTCTCTGCCCCTCCCCCATCCACTGTCTCTGTCTCTCTCTCAAAAACAGGTGAACATCAGGGGCGCCTGGGTGGCTCAGTCGGTTAAGCGTCCGACTTTGGCTCAGGTCATGATCTCATGGTCTGTGGGTCCGAGCCCCATGTCGGGCTCTGCGCTGACAGCCTGAAGCCTGTTTCGGATTCTGCGTCTCCCTCCCTCTCTGCCCCTCTGCCCCTCTGCCCCTCTGCCCCTGGCAATCTGCCTGTCTCTCTCTCTCTCAAAAATAAACAAACATTAAACAAAATTAAACAATAAACTGTTAAAAAAGATTTAAAACACTTCAGCACGAAGTACAGGGAGACAGGAAGCTAACGTGGACAAATCTTAACAGTTGTTGAATCCGAGTGATGGGTACATGAAGTTCACTATTGATCCCAATTTGAAATATTTGTAATAGTCCTTTTTTTAAATGGAAAAAAAAAATCACCCTAGCTCAGGTAGCATAAGAAAGGGGGTATCAGACCTATAAGGCGGTAGCAGGGTGGGGGGGGGGGGGGTGAGGCGGGGGTCTTTGGGGAAAGGAGGTGGTTCCAGCAACCCCCTCACCCAAAAAGCACCTTCAAAGTTTGCCTTCGGCTTCTCAGCCTGGCCAGGTTCTCACTTAACCGCTGCGTGCCGTCATGAGCGCCAGCTTCTGTAATGAGGAGGGATGTATAATTGATGAAAGCTCAATGTGATACAGTCACAGAAACCTCGTCTGCTGGAAGACATCTGTTCAGCACACAGAATCCACTCAGCTACTGTCACAAAGCATTTACTGTATTGTATCAGAGCTGCAGGAATATGCGAGCGCCCGTGCAAGCCGCGATCTGTAATATTATATGTCTCGGGACGTGGGGAGGTAGGAACCCACGCTTCTGTGTTTGATATTTATGTGTCTGGGCTGCGCTCCCTCTGCCTCCCTTGCTCTGCCTGCATTGCTTCAGCGTCCTCCTCATAAATTACCTCTGCTCTCCGTCGGGCTTTTAGCGGACCTGGGGCCAGCGTCTGACTTCTCTCCCTCAGAGACTGGTGTCACAGAAGGCTTGGGGAGCCCCGTTCGCTGCACGTTCTGGAAAAAGGGAGGAGCAGCTCCCGGGGAGGCGGCTCCAAGAGATTCCTTCTTCCTCTAGAACTCTCCTGCTGGCGCACGCAAAGCCCTCACCGGGGCCTCCCTCCGTATTGAAGGCTCCTGATCAGAGACTCCAGGCTGTCATCCTGCAGTCCCTCTGTACCCTAACTCAGAGTGCACCTCCTCCCGGACACCGTGCCGGCCAAGAACGCCTCACAGCTTGGGTGGAGCCTCAGCAGCCCTTCGGCCCATTATACCCCTCGAGCTCACGCTGTCCTCACTCGGTGTCTGAAGCATGGGGTGCGTGTGCGTGCGCGTGCTTTCGGGCCCTCCAGTTCCCCAGAAGCTCCCTGAGGGCTGGGTCTGTGTCTTTGCCATCTTTAGGGTCTCCCCTGTGTCCTGGCACAGGGCCACAAAGCGCCATCCACCCTGGACGTCTAACTTTGAAGGGCTCTCCCTATTGAAGGCTGGAGACCCCTAGGGTCACTAACGGACAGCAGGCATTGTATTAATAGCTAACAGTCACAGAGTCTCCACCACATGCCTGGCGACGTTCGAGGCACTTGAGAGTGTTCAATAACATAGTCCCTTCCATGACCCTGTGGGGTGGGAATAATTATTAGCCTCATTTCTCAGATGCAAAAACCGAGGCGTCATAAGGCTGATTCTGTGCCTCAGGGTCACTCAGCTAGCGAAGGGTAGAAGCAGGCTTTGAATCCAGGCAGCCTGGTTCCAGAGCCTGAGCTCCCAGCTGCCCCAGCAAACTGCTGCCATGACGGGGCTCTGGAGGAAGGGCTCTGTCGTCACACTGCTCTGGGCGTGAACTCCAGCAGTGTTTCCCTGGTGTAGTGACTGCCTCCGGCCTCGGTGTTCTCTCCCACAAATGGGCTAAGAACGGCCACCTCGGAGGGGAACTGTGAAGCTTAGAGGGAATGAGGGTCCCAAGTGTTAGCACAGTCCCGGGTACTTATGCGTCACAAAACGAGGGCGTCCCTGCCTCCGCCCCTGCAAAGAGGTGGCAGCGGGAAATGGTCCGGCCTCTTGATCCGCTGATAAAGGGTCTAAAGGCCACGTGTTTGCCTGTCTCGCCCTTGACAGTTATCTGATCAAACCGGTCTACACAGAGAAATGCTCCGCGGTCAGCAAACTCGGGCCTCGCTACCGAGAAAAACAGACGTCTTCTGCCCCTTAGCTCAGCTCTGTTTCCACCCCTCTCCACCCGTCCCCACCTCTTGCACTTCTTGCCTAAAAAGGCAGGTTCCCCCTGGCAGCTGCGAAGCTGCCTCTTCGTGGGCCTCCCCCCGGGGGCCGCAGGTCACTTAGGTAGCACCTCAGGGCTGCTGGGCGGGCGCCTTAATTAGAGTCTGACAAACGAAACGCGAGGATGAAAGTCGTCCCATGCTCCCTGCAGAGGGGAGCATTAGGCCGGAGAGAAGCCGGCCCTAACCACCCCGGGGCTGCCATATAGGCTTCTGACAACCCCCCAGCCCCAGATGCCAGGTCATTTGTTAGAAGACCAAAGGCTGCATGGGTTTGAGGCCTCCAGAAACAGAGCAGCGGAACCTGGTTTCTGCCTGTCACAGGATGTGGGGTTCCCATTGTCTTTGAACCATTGTATTAAATCAGCTTTCTTTAAAAAAAAAATTTTTTTTAAAGTTTGTTTATTTTTGAGAGAGAGAGAGCACGAGCAGGGGAGGGGCAGAGAGAGAGGGAGACATAGAATCCAAGGCAGGCGGCAGGCTCTGAGCTGTCACCACAGAGCCAGATGGGGGCTTGAACTCACGAACCGTGAGATCATGACCTGAGCCAAAGTCAGATGCTGAACCAACTGAGCCACCCAGGCACCTTCTCTTCTCTTCTCTTCTCTTCTCTTCTCTTCTCTTCTCTTCTCTTCTCTTCTCTTCTCTTCTCTTCTCTTCTCTTCTCTTCTCTTCTCTTCTCTTCTCTTCTCCCTTCCCCTTCCTTCCTTCCTTCCTTCCTTCCTTCCTTCCTTCCTTCCTTTCTTTTTTTTCTTCTTTCCTTCCTTCCTCCCTTCCTCCCTTCCTCCCTTCCTCCCTTCCTCCCTTCCTCCCTTCCTTCCTTCCTTCCTTCCTTCCTTGTCAGAGAAAGAGAGAGAGAATCCCAAGCAGGCTCTGCACTGTCAGCACAGAGTCCAATGTGGGGCTCAAACTCACAAATGGTGAGATCATGACCTGAGCTGAAATCAAGAGTTGGATGCTTCACCAAATCAGGCACCCCCAAACCAGCTTTATTTCTAAGGGCCTTCTTAAAATGGGAGGTAGGTCCCACCTGGTATGGTTATACAGGGAAGCGAGACATCAGCCTTTGTCAGTTTTGCCAAAGCAAAGAGAAGGGAGCAAAGGCAAATCTCAAGGAATTCCAAGAGACATACATGGATGTTGGTCCCTGCTTTTGACTCCAACTCCAGAGTAAATTTCCTGCTGTTTCTCAACGTAGGGTGGTACTGGAATTTTGGGCCAGCACTTTCTTTTGTGAGTCTAGGTATCTTCACACACTCAATGCCGGTAGCACCCCGTGGTCATTTGTAACAACCAAACATGCCCCAGGGTGTTCACACACCCACAGGGATGGGGATACCACCCTGGCGGAGAAGCCCTTCCAACTTGCCAGTGTTCCTAACATGGCATGCACACCTGCTTGGGTCTCTTGTTCTAAGACTCCAGGAACAGTCACGACTTCCTCTGGGCATCAGCTTCTGCAAAATAGGGCGCTGTGCTCCGGCCTTAACATGTGTGCTCTAGATGTCCCCAGTGGGCTAGACAATCTCCTGTAGTGGGGCCAGATCCTCTAACTCTCTATTTGCTCCTCTCTCCCTGGCCAGACTCCTCAGGACCCTTCCTGGTTTGTGGCATCCCCATTCCTCTCCTCAGAGGTCTTTAGTCCCCTAGGTTTGGAGCCCAGGGAGAGAAGGGGGCAAGGGAAGGGCAAAGGGTGTGCCCCCTTTTCCCCCTGGATAGACCCTCTCTATTATTCAGTTCTGTCAATCCCCTGCCCTCTGACAGTTTCTATGGTGGGATTTTAATTCTCCATTGTTACCTTTGTCAAGATGGGCCTCCTCTCTAGTTCACCCTTGCCTTTCTTGGAGGTTCTGTTTTGCATTTCTATGGTGGGTTTCCTCCTTCCTGATATAATGATTACTCTTTCTCTTTCATTCACACAATCAGATACACACACACACACACACACACACACACACACACACACACACCCTTTGATATTTCCTTAAGGCACTTCTCTGAAGAAATGAGGGTGAGGGAAGGCTATAGGGGAGCTTTAATGAGGAAGGCTTTCTTCATAGTGAGGGTGGGGGACGGATGGAAGAGTCATTAGAATAGGGATCAAGGAAGTCAGTGGAGCCACTGTCTCTGAAGAGCTTTTAAAACATCTGCCTTTTTTTCTCATTAAAACATGATACATATTCATTGGAAGAAATTTGGAAAATTTTAAAAAGCAGAAATAAGAAAATATAAATCAGCGGCAATCCCACCAAGAAGAGATATTAGTTAATATTCAGATGCTTTGTGGGTGCATTTCTTTCCAGTCTTTTTGTGGGGGTGGGGCATGAGATCAGGCTTTATTTGCAATATTTTCTGTGTTGGTTTTTTCCCCCACCTTATATTATAATAAGAGCTTTCTTCTGTATCAGTAAGTCAGCTTTGAAAGCACCACTTTAAGACTACCTACTATTCTCCTCTACTCCTCTGTGTGGATAGACTGTGATAGACCTCCCGAGTTTTCCAGAACCCTAAGATGCTAGGGTTGGCCCTGCTTAGTAGTTCCACAAAAATCTCATAAGACAGAAGATGGGCCTCTCTCCCTAATGATGCATTTCCCTACCTTACTTCACAGTCAGGAAGAGCTTGCCAATGTCGGTCCCATTCCCCTCCCCCTCCCCCTCTGCACCCCTGTGGGGGCTACTCTGAGATGGGCTTTTGGGAACTTCATGTACAGAAACAAGAGCACCTTCCAAGTTCTAATTCCATCACAACCAACGTAAGACCACCTTTCTCAACAACCCTCCCAAAGTAAAAGGATAAAAAGGATAGCAGCTGTGGAAATACGTAGGAAAAAGTGGCTAAGGAACAAAATGTCATGTCTTAAGCTCCAAGACAAAATCATATGGGAGCAGGAAATTTATTAATAAATTCTTTTTTGTTCTGTATTGTCCATGATAAATGACCACACTCAGCATCAATAACTGCAAACATACCTGGGAAAGAGATATACACACAAGGCTATCGCTCTGGCTGAAAGCAGTGGATTGAATTCAATTTCAGGTTTGAAGGCAAATTTCACAGCCCTAAGCAAAATTATCTGAGAGAGCTGCCACCACCATGCATGCAATAAAAGTAAGACCACTGTGGCTCAAGTGGGGGAATTTCCTCCCAGAGTTATACTAGATCTCGGGCATGGGATGGTGCAGAATTCTAGTCCTAAGTCCAGAGCTTTTGAAACAAGAAGCTCTACTTTTAATGGGTTTCTTACCAGGAAACCAACCTCCCTGGAAGTTCAGAGCATCTTCTAATCAGAATCTGCCATCCCTATCAGGAAAAAATCCCAGCTGGGCATGCCAAGGGCATAGAGCAGTAGAAGGTTGGGAAGGAGAGACAACTGGAACCCCACGTCTAATTGTAATAATATATTTCTATGCTTGAGTGAAATTCAACATGAGAGAAAACAGATGCAGGATGAATACTGCATAGGATTACTGCCTATGGAAGCTGCTTCACAGTGCTCACAAAAAGCACTGTGGAACCATGCATTCTAGAAAAATAATGATGAGGCAGGGGAGGTGGGAGATAGAGATGTGGGGAGAAAGATGCAAAAGAGAGCACACACGGGTATATTGTTCAAAAAGTTAATCCCTATGAACCAAGACTAGCCAAGGCTGACACACGTGTATTCGATGTATAAAATGGAAACTCCAAAAAGAGCTTATAATTCTGAACACAGAGGCAAACCTGGACATCCAGTCTGTTACAATAAAAGGTTCATAGAAAAAGAAAGGAGGAAACCCAGTAGCTAGCTTCGGGATCACCTAGTTTGGCATTTACAAGGTTTCCACGTCCGTGAATTTGTCACTGGTGTGGGCTTTCTTCTCCCTTGGCATAGAGCGGTTACAGTGATGAGCGGTCACATAAAGCACAATATAAATTTTTATTATTATTGGACGGTGCTGTGGCTGGAACTGCACTGTTCTGCATGGAGGTTTTCAGACATATTATAATTACATTCTGTAGGTTTGCAAATAATGACATAACCCAGTCACCTTACTGTGGCTATGATTTATTACAAATAACAAAATGTTATTATATGGAAATTAGCTTCCACACAACAGCTGACTGGAGGGGAACGCTCCAGAGCCAGTTTAATCACGAAGACAGGAACCCGTGGCATTTCAGGACCTGGGACAGCGCCAGAAGGGCCTCCTCCCCCTTGCTAGACAAAAAGACTGCTCTGTAAAGAAGGCATCTGGAAGGAAGGTGTGCTAGGGCAGGGCAGTGGGCAGTTAAGACCCAACCGGAGTTCAAGGCCAAGGCCTCTGTCAGCCCGGGAGAAGGAGCTGCTATCGATTACTGTTAATTTTTCACTTGGGTGCTGCCTTCTCCTGACCTCTTTTTGCAACTTAAACGTTTCTTCTTTAACTTGAAAAGAAAATTGTTAATCCTAGAATCATCATCCATAAGCCCTCTTTATTTTTTGCATCTTTGCAAATATCATCACTAAAAAGAAAACAAAATCAACCAGAGATACGGTGGGTCTAGGCATATTGAGCATATAAGGCGTGCTATGTCTAGTCCTATCCATAAACTTAGGTCAAGCCCTGGGCAGGGAGAATCCAAAAACATACATAGAGTGAAGAAGTAAAACATTCATTGGTCATTTCGTTGTTTAACATTTCCCCCGACAGGGTGGATGAGAAAAAGCAAAATACGACACTTTCAGACATTCTGTCCAACTCTCCTCTCTCCCACTGTAAAAGCTTAAGAGACCTGAAATGCCAGCCTAACAGATGTATCTATTCTGGTTATTTCCTGAGATTTTCCAAGGGGATTACCTTTGGTATAATGCATTTTGACACGGCAACAATAAAAATGATGGTAGTTTCCATAGAACCTTAACGTTTTCCCATATCCTATGGGTGAAACTGATTACCCCATTTAACTTAAGGGTAAGAATTAGTTCAGCAACGTGCCCAAGACTGAAGAGTAGAGGAAAAATCAGAACTCAGGTTTGCTTATATCCCAGATATATCCTGCTATATCATCTGGGGTGTATAGGGTGATTTATGGGATGATAGCTTTCCAAAGTGCAGCACAGGACCCTAGGCTGAAACAGGTTTGGGCTTCAGTATACTTTTTCCCCACCTTGGGAGTTATTGACTCTATGGAGAAATTCTGGCTGTTTTTGTTTTTGTTTTTTTTTTTTGTTTTTTGTTTTTGTTTTTTGGTCTCTGTCTACATTCAGGCCCATCAAATATAAACTCCAAACCTTTCTTTGCCCTTGTCTATATAATTTCAGAGTTTGGGGTGGGGGTGAGCTATTGAAAAGGGGGGAACATGAGCAGGGAGGCACTTTGTGTGGCAATGGGTCAACTTTCATCATAGCATCCTGGGGATGCAGTTCTACAAACCCCAAGTACGTTTGTTGTGATTTCAAAATCAGGGCTAAATTGCTTGGGTTTAAACTGAGTAAGATCTCTGAGAGGGCCTTCTGACTGTCTCATTTGGGCCTGGGTTTCTTTTTTTGATGTTGGTGCCCAAAGTTTTGAAAGAACAAATGCATTAAGAATTTAAACACCTGGAAAGCAATCACTCAGTGACATTTAATAACACTAATGTGGTGGAATTATAGTTATTATAGTAATACAGATCTCAGCACCAATTTCCTTTCAGTAATTAGAGAATTTCTGACCAATTAACATGACACATTTTGCTCCAGCTTGGGGTAACTCCTGGGTGGTTGCTGCAAAACGAGGAACCTTTTCTTAGAACCTCACAGGTGTATACCTCCTTCTTTTTTGCCCCAGACCCTAGCATGACTAGGTGATATTGGATCCATCCCTATATTTTGGTTGCTACTGGGAATGTGCAGTTGCTTCCCCTTCATTATCCAGCCCGAAGCCACTGGAAGTCCAAGTTTAATTATAGTCCTTACTCCCATACCCTGGGATACCAGTGGCTGGAAGAGGATTTCCAAACCGTTTCCCCCAAAAGTCTTCAGTGGCTCCTTATTATCTAGATTCATGGAACTATGGAATGAGCCCTTAGGAATCTTCCAGTATTGGATCATGTTCTTTGGAGTATGGATGCCTTTCTCCCAATGAAATCCCACACGGAACCCCCAGGTATAAAATGGGTGAAAAAGGTGGTCTCTGTGAACATGGTGTTTTCCTCTTCCTACAAAAGTTGTCTGGCACCACTCTGTGCTTTCATCCAAATAGACTCCAATCCAGTATTCAACCCAGTAAGGGCTGCAGGACCCCGGCCTTTGTTGGGTCAAAGGATTCCCAGCTGGGTCAGAAGATACGCATACAATACACACAGATGTACAAACATTAGACCAACAGTGGTGGTCACTCACAGACAGACACTAAAGCCCAGCTTAGCATCGAGGACTCAGCTGTTTGTTGCCCTGACTCCAGGAGAGCACAGGGTGAGTGGCTCACTGCCCTCGGGAAGGGAATGGCAGGATACAAAGTGAAAGGCCAAGTTCTGCGTCTGAATCTCAGCTCTGCCTAAGTGTGTGATCTGGAACAAGGTTACTTAACTTCTCTATGCCTTATCTTCCTTCTCTGCAAACATAGTGGGCAATACTCACAGAACCTACATTACAGAGATAGGGTGAGGAGTGGATGAGTTTACTCTGAGAATAAGCATTGATTTCCAAAAGGCCTGAAACGAAGGAAGCATTCCGTAAGTGTTGGCCTTCCCTACCACCGACCACCCTTGAATTTTCATTGCCTGGTCTCTGTCTGGCTTTGCCAGCACCCACGTGGGAGTTCCTGGGGGGTAAGTTGGGGCAGCGCTTCATGCACCACAGAGGGAGGGCACTCACTGCCTTGTCTTTTGCAGCCCCTCCTTTCTCCTCCTGGGCCTGGGCCTGGCTGGCCGAGCGGGAACATCTTGCAGGCACGTGACAGCCTCTCTCGGCTGAGCTGCGATGCGTAAAGGGATTTACGGTTGTAGAGTCACATCTCACTCTGGATCATGTCGGGGAGTAAATCCCCACTCTCTGCTCACAGCTGTGCACTAGCAGGCCCGGCCCTGTGGAAGGGAAATGCCAGCTTCCCTCTCCCTTGGGCTCTGGGTCCCGCTGGCCATTCTGAGCCTATCCCTCCCCACACCACAGGATCCCCTTCACTCCCTACTCCCTTTTCTCCCCACCAGAGGAGGGAGGAGGGATGGTCTGAGCCACCACATCAGGCATTGACAATTAAGCCTATTCAGAGCTGAGTCATTTGCATGCAACTCCTCACCAGGCAGAAAACACTCAACCTGTCATTATCTCCTGGCATTGCTGGTAACCGTGCCATGCGGCTGTATGGCGGCTTCCCTCCCCTGGGCACTGCCAGGCAGGGAGAAGGTGATTGATGAAGGGCCCGGAACCTTTTCTCTTGCCCGAGCTGGCTTCTGCAGGAGGCCCAGAGGCTACAGCGGGAGGAGGCGGCGGCATGGGACAAGCTGATAGGACCCCACGGACCCAGTTGTGCTTGGGCACTGGGGAGGGTCTCTGCAGGACACCGCAGGAGGATTGGAAGCAGGACAGGAATCATCTGAGGGTAGTTCTCACCTCCTCAGCTGGAATTTTAAATGGGATGATCCCTTGAAAACTAGGAAAAGCCACCGTTTTGCTGTATACCCACAGAGCAGGCTCTATAGCAGCTGCTTCCTCAAAGGCAGGCCAGCTGTTCCCTGCCCCCACCCTGCACCCACTGCTTCTCCCTCCGTCCTTCTCATACCCCCAGCTCGAAATAAACCACCGTAAGATCCAAATGCTATGATGGCAGGGAATGCTGGTCCAGCATTTCTGGTCTCAGACACAGACATAAAAAAACACCAAAGGCACAGGATCTCACACTGATTCCTGACCCTGGATCATCAACCTTTCCCAGCCTATCAGGAAACCAGGGTTCAGGGGCCTTAGCCCCAGGACAAAGGGGGTGGGGTGGGGTGCTGGAACTCTTCATCAGGAGATTTACTTTAACCTTTCGAGGTCAATAGAGCGTCCAGCTGAGACCTCCCCTCCTAAAGTCAGGACCAGCCTACATTTAGAGCAGGTGGTACCACTATGAAAGATCCAGAAGCACCACACCATCCAAAACACTATTCAGCATCCACTATGACCTGAAATTCCACTATTTATGTTTTATTCCTTTTGCTTAAACCTTTGATCCTGGTTTAAATGCTAACATCCCTGAGAGAGGGAACACTATAAAATGTGTTCAGTTATTTACTTCTTAGTAAGAATAAATTTCTATAGCCTTTTCCGAGGATAAGCATTGATTTGAAAGGAAAAGAGAGACACAGGAGAGTATCACGCCCTTGAAGGGGTGGGAGCAGGTCTTACTAGGAGGGAAAATGCAGGGCAAGACAATCTGGGTTGGGAAGCCCAGCCTTGCTCCGATTTTCCCCCCAGGACAAGCTCTGACTCACTGGTTCCTGGGATGGAGAGACCTGAACACCCGGGGGTCCAAACCAGCCCAGCTGAGTGGCGTCTATCCAGAGATAGGCTTTCCGGGACAGCAAGGCCCTGTGTTCAATCGCTGAGCAGGAGCTGGTAGGACCGCCTTTCGGTCTCATGACATTCTCGGCGGCTGTGTTGAGGCAACATACCCACAAAGCCCAGGTCTGTTTCTCGTTCAAAGGCACAGATGGATCAAGAAGTCATTTTGCATTTTGTGCCTCTGTTGCCGCCTCCAAAGCAGCAACTCTACCAGCAACTACCTGGCTGTGCCCGGAAGTGCTGCCTGTTGTTGATCTCGACAAAGAGGAACTTCCACTTGGCAGGCGGGTACAAGCCTCTATTTTGTGCCCCTAAGATGGGCGGACTTTTAGCTGGTGCCTGGCAAGAGAACTCCACCTGCTCCACATCAGGCCCTGGGCACAGGTGGCCTGGTGTGGCTGGCTGTCCGGGCGGGTCACTGTTCTCCCCGTGCCTGTGACTCCTGAAGGGGAAAGGGCCTCTCTTTAGACTCTGCGGCGCTCAGCCCGAGGCAAGGCGCACGGCTGGAGCTCAACGAGTACTAGCTGACTGGTTGCCCGCCCCTGCCCTTGAGTACATCACGGTCCGGTTAGGAAGGCAAGACCCCGCGCACAGCTACCACCCGGGCAAAGCAGCGCAAGGTCCCTGATGGGAAAGGACTCTGGCAGGCAGAGTCCATTGACCTGGCAGAGCCTTCCAGCGCCCGGCCTGGAAATCCTCACGGGCTGCAACCCTCACCCGCGGCTCGCTGCCACGCTCGGTCCTAACGTTGCCCCTTTGTGGCGCCTCTATCCTGAATCAGATGTTACTGCACACGGCTTCCAAGCGGAAGGAAATCCACGTGTCAATAGCGTGGTGGCTGAGAGCTCTGGGGTCGGGCACATTTGAGTATTCGCCACGTCACTCGCTGACCGGCCGTGGGGAGCTTAACCCCATCAGGCCTCGGTGTCTTCATCCGTAAAATGGTGACAGAGAACTACCTAGGTCAAAGCTTGCTGCGAAGATTACCTGACACAATGGATCCGAGGCCTGAGACACGGTGAGCCCTCACTAGATGTTGACCATTTAATTTTGTTATTTCCTAAAGCATAAGGCTAACACCACAGGGCGATGCCCCCGTATTCGTTCTGAAGGAAAAAATTTTAAATTCAGAGCGGGAGACCAACTCGTCTCGTCCAGCAAGGTGCCACGGTGCAGGCATTTGGAGGTCAGGAGGGCTAGCGTAAGAGGAACTCAGGAGTGTCGAGCAATCTGGACAGAAACGGAAAAAGCATAGGCGATTTCCTGAATGATCTTGAAGACAGATATTTGTAGGAGGGTCGTACAGTCGTCCAATATCACTTTAGGCAGAAGCCCTAATTTACTGAACATCTACAGCGTGCCGGGAATTGTGCCAAATGCCTTATTCATAATCCTCAGAACGACATTTCCAAAATGACATATTCCAGTATGTATTAATCCAGTATATTAATCCGGAGGAAGCTCAGATGGGCAGGTGCCGTGGCCAGGGCCCCGTGGGCTGGGCCCCGGCGGGGACAGAGTTCCAACCCAGCCTTGTCTGACCCAGAGCCCAGGGCTTCCTCCTAAGCAGGCTGCCGTCCCTGCCCAGGTATTACTACCACACAGGCTCCTCGCAGGTTACGTGAGCCTCTCAGCCACCTTGAGAAGGCCTCGCGCGCTTGCACGGTGTCTGGTCTGTGGCACGTGCCCCGCACGTGACAGCGAATCGAACATCTGGTGGCCTAAATCCATTTCACGTACTACCAGGGGATGGAGAGGTGCCATTGACAGGAAGTGGCCCAGTACGGCCGTGGCACACAGACCAGTGTCCCGGTGAGGACAAGCTGCCGCCATGTTTCTGAGATGAATCCTGGGAACTTGGCCTCTTACCGGCTTTGGCTGCTGCGCAGAGATCTCCCTCCCTTCCTCCCAGGACCGCCTCCTACCCCCAAGGCCCATGTTAAATCACACCAAACAACAGAGGCCCCACCTTGGAGGGCTCCGCTCATGAATAATGAACCCACACCAGGCTCCGTTCTTTTGAAGGCATTCTCTCTTGGCTGGTGAAGCGGTGTGGCATGGCGGCTGGCTCATTATTGCAGGTGTTTATTTATTCATGCTCCAGTGGGGTAGGCCAAGCCCGGCCGCAGACATCATTTTCCTCATTGAGTCCTGCTCTCCACCCCCTTTCCTTCTAGTACTCGCTCCTCTCCGAGGGCTCCCGTGGAAGACGAGGTGGAAAAGCCAAGTAGCTCGATGGTCCCAGGAGCCCGGACGGAGGGGCCAGAGATGGAAACGGAAGGAGATCGCTCCCATGCCAGTCTGCCTGCCTGTGCCTCCCTGGCAACAAGGCCTGTCTGGGATCCAGGGCTCTCTGCCACGGAGACATGAGACAGGTGCTCTGGGGACCGCTATCACCTGGCCTGTGGCACAGGCTGTCTGTTGGCTGTGGGCCCGGGGAGGGACCCGATCGGAGGGGCTCTTGTAGATGGAGCCCACGGCAGCTGGAGAGCGTCCTCCTCCTTCTCCTCTGCCTCCCTCCAATCCTCCCAGGCTTGAAGTCCTCAAGGCCCTTCTCCTTGCCCGGACCCCTACCCCCACACCATGGTGGGGGCAGTCTGACAAATACTTCCCGGGGTCACCCGCAGGGCTGGCAAAGATGGGGCTGCCCACGCCTTCATCTCGCAGAGCTCAGCTCAGGCCTCCCACATCCTCGCGCCAACCCTTGCACCAACCCTCCGTTTCCAGCCCGGAGAGCCTCCCTCCGCAGATGGCACAGAGCCCTCTCACCATGCAGAGTCACAGTAAATGCAGCCCAGCCCAGAATGCAAAGACAAGGCAGAATGGAACAGCACTTAAACGGGGGCTCTCAGCCAACTTTCATTTACTCCACCACCTGGCTTCTTTTAGTCCTGGGCACATGGAGTCTGTCTTTGTTGGATGAGATTTCTCCGGTAGGTCAGGGTAGCCCACAAGGGCGGAGGAGGGAGGTGTCTGAGGATGGGTTGATTGGACAAGTGGCAGAGATGTCTGGGGTGCTGGGGAGAGATGAGGGGGTCAAGGTGGGGTTTCTGGCCCTAGTTCAAGCTGTCTGGATGAGAACTTCCTGTTCCAGGGGATGTGCTGCTGTGCCGAAGCCAGACAGACACGGATTTGGACCCTGGCTTGGGTTCTTTCTAGTTGTTGCATTGTGGGGTAGGAGAGTCACTTAATGTCCTTGGGCATGAGTTTTCCTCATCCATCCACCGGCGTGAACCCCAGCTTCCTCGTACAACACCCAGCCCAGGGCTTGGTAAGCGCTCAGAACGTGGCAACAGTTACCATCCTGCCCATTCCCCAGCCTCAGTCTTCTGTTCTGTGTAACGGGGAGAGCAAGGCTGAACTTTTCCGTTGGGCACACGGAAAATCATTCTTGAAACGGTCAGTGATGCCATGATGACTCCTCACGGAGTTCTCAGGTGTGCAGGGGGCTGGGGATCCCACTTTCTTGGGGTCCTTTCTTCCCTCCCCTCCTGAGGTCTCCCTGTGAGTGGATTCTGAAGAACACAGAGGAAACCGGGGAACACCTCCTTGTCCCCCCACGGCTTCTGTGGCTGCCGGAAGGAGCCTCCCGACCTTCGCTGCTCCTGGAGAAGGTTGCTCAGTCTTTGTGTCAGCCCTGCCTGTGACAGGAATGCACCACCGCACGCCTTGCCTGCTCCACCTGTAAGCAGCTCTAAGTACTAAAACCCCCTTACAAGTAAACCCACTTGCCTAAGGTTCACCCAGATTGCAGCTATACCTTTAAAGGAACGTGCTCTGTTTTCTGTACTGTGGCCCCTTCAAGTATTCGAGACAGCTATAAAATTCTCTGGAATACCTCTCTTCTCTTAGATATACTGATTAAAAAGGTCATTTTTTTTTTTTTTTTTTTTTAGTGTTTATTTTTGAGAGCGAGCGAGCGAGCACGAGCTGGGGAGGGGCAGACACACACACACACACACACACACACACACACACACACACACACAGAATCCAAAGCAGGCTCCAGACTCTGAGCTGTCAGCACAGGACCTGATGCGGGGCTCGAACTCACGAACGGTGAGATCATGACCTGAGCCAATGCTTAACCAACTGAACCACCCAGGTGCCCCAAAAAGGTCATTCTTAACCGACTGAGCCACCCAGGTGCTTCCAAAAAGGTCATTCTTAATTTGACATGGATCCCATCCATCCCACCCACCCTGACCCTGTTCTGGCTCCAAAGATAATCAGTCTGCCAGGTTCCCCCTTTGTCTGCCTGAATGGGAGATTTTCGGGATCTTCTTTATCTCTGTGAGTTTTCATCTTGCTAAGGTTAGCTCGTGTTGTAGCCCAAGGAAGGAAATGTGGATTTGATTCGAATGTCCCTTTTCTTCAAACGTGCTACAAACAGCCTACAGCTTCTTCACCCAGGAAAACCTTCTGGGGAAGTGTTTCACCGAGGAAGAGTGGAATTTGATATAGGAATCGGTTTACGGAGAGTGTTGACTTGTTTTCTCAGGCAACACTTACTGAGAACTTTCCAGATGCCAGGCAGAGTGTTGAGTGGTCAGAATACAGGGATGCCTATAATCGGTCCTGCCCTCAGGAAGCTCACCATCGACTAGGACCAGAGTTGTAAGCATAAGGCTCCAAGAGCAGACTACCCAGAAGCGAGGGTCTCTTTCATAGGAAGGGGGCAAGGTGGATACCCACTCTTTCCAGACGTGCACATTCGGCCATCCATGACTCCAGGGGTAAGCTCCCCACCACCTTGTTTCCTGACCCCAGCGTGGGCTCTTGATGTTTGTGACTGAGTCTATCTACTTTGGAGACTAAGTCAGGACATGCTTCAGAGGAAAGGGAAGGAGGGGTAGATGGGGCGGCAGCCCACTGATTCAGAGCGGGAGGTCAGCCTATCAATCTCAGGGGAAAGGAGTGCACACATAGGTGCAGAACCAAAGCGAAGCCATCTGCCTCTGCTCTGGTCTGGGTTTCTGCCATTCACCGCCCTAACCAATGCTGGCCACCTGGGAGCCACCAAGGTTCCAGTGGGAAAGAGAAGTCAACTCAAAAGCTTCACAAGCAGAGGCCGGAAGGAAGGGACTAGCCGCAGAGGGGTGGTGCAGCCAGTGCGGGTGGATCCAGAGCACCTTAGCGAAAGCTGGAGTAGGGACCTAGGCATCACACAGAGGGACCCTGGCTCCTAGAAGACAGTCCCACACCTCACCTTTGCTGAGAGAAAAGACTTTGTCGGACAGTACCTCCACAAGCCGTGGAGACCTTAGCAGGACAGGTGAGGAAGGCAGGACCTTGTGGCAAGAGGATGGCAGAGAAACCAGAGGGGTCTGATCCCTTGTCACCCAGAAGCCATCTTGGGTAGTAAAGACTTCAGGGGCCTTATTAGTAGGGAAGAAAGAGTCCCCAAGACGAGTGGGGCCCTCACAAGCGTATTTGCACCTTACGTCCCAACGGACCATTTTAAACTGGAAGAGACAGCATTCTCTTTAAGGGACAATTGTAAGACTTCCTCTCTCTCCACCTGCATCATGGCGGCTCTTAAGCAACGAGACCAGTCATGGAAGCTAACAGAAGTTTCCGCACGGCCGCGTATACGTTTTGATTCGTGACACGTGTCTCGAGAGCTCCTGGGTAAGGGCAGCGAGCCAAGTACTGTGGGTGATGCTGGGCGGATGAGACCTCAGGGGAAACGCAGACAGGGGATACGCATGAGCAAATGAAAAGTTTAGTAGCAATGCAATTGTGGACTATAACAATTCCACGACGGGGAGATGACATTAGTACTTGATGATCTGGTATGGTTAACACAGCCTTGCAAATAGATGTAACTTTTATTGAGTAATTTTTTCTGATCATAAAAATAAAGTATACTGATTATAAAAAAAATGGAAACATATTGAAAAGTATAAAAGAAAGAATTGAAACCCAGAAGCCAACTTCCTCTATTAACATTTTGGTGTATTTCCTTAACATCATTCTTTATTTTTATATGTATATATAAACACCCCCACAACGCACACCCACATATACACCCATACGTTCTGGTATAGTTGAGATCATACCGTACAGTTATATTTCCTGCTTATTTCGTTTCACATTCAGCTGAGAACACGTTTATATCTTTGAACATTCTTCATGAACCAGCAGGTAGGATGCCCATGGGATAGCCACCCCCCCATCGGTATTTTAAACTATTTCTAACTCTTCGCTCCTATAAATCTTTATCTGTATTTCTGATTATTTTCTTAGGAGAAATTCCCAGAAATGAAGTTATTAGGTCGACAGGAAATCCTATTTGTAAGGCTGTGTGATACATATTGCCACAGGTGTTGACACTTATCACCGTAAATAGTCTCAGTGCCCTGCTCACCTTTGCCAACATGAAACGATACAGATTTTTAAATACGCGGCAAATCGCGAGACTTGCTTTACTTCCCATTTGTGATTCCTAGTGGGGTCGGTTTTCTTCTTTAGGCTTCTGCAACTATTCTTTCTTTCTTCTACATGTTCTTTGCCCAGTTCTCTTTCCGGATGTTCGCCTTTTCTTAATAACCTGGAAGAGCACTGTATTTTAAGGGTTTTTATTGTCGCCCACTGCTATATTCGTTTCAGATAGCCTTTTTTCTTTTTATAAATTTTTTTTTTTTTCAACGTTTTTTATTTATTTTCGGGACAGAGAGAGACAGAGCATGAACGGGGGAGGGGCAGAGAGAGAGGGAGACACAGAATCAGAAACAGGCTCCAGGCTCCGAGCCATCAGCCCAGAGCCCGACGCGGGGCTCGAACTCACGGACCGCGAGATCGTGACCTGGCTGAAGTCGGACGCTTAACCAACTGCGCCACCCAGGCGCCCCAGATAGCCTTTTTTCATCGTGTGGCTGGCTTTTCGCGTTATATACTACTCGTTGGATGAAGTGGTGTGGTAGGTGTGATGGTGAACAGTCTGGAAGACTGGCTTTGCCCTCTGGCCTTTGCCCCTGGCCACAATGCGCCAAAACGGAGGGGTTTTCTGGAACTGACCTTGTCTCCCGCACTCTTCAAAACCTGCAGGCTGCTTGACAGGAACTTCTGAGGATGCCCCGCAGGTCACTCTTGACCTGAAAACCATCTCTTCCCCGCCTCCCCCTGGAAGAGTAACAAACCACCAAACACATACCACAGAGTAAGCTGCCCCTCAAGGAGGCACCAGCGCTGTCCGCACCTGGGCTTCCAGACTGTTGCCAGCCGACGGCTGGGGAGAGAGAAATCTAGGCCAGTTCCAATGGATTCTTTGTACACATTCTTCATGCCAACAAGACACTCTCGACTGCTCGGCTCGTTCCCTGTGAGTCAACGGGGAGCTCCAGAGACCAGTCCCCCCCACCCGCTTTTGTTGCTACAACTATATTTTCTGGCCACACATTCTTTCTAAACGACTCTCTCCCAACCACACAGGACACTCAGGTGCCCCGGTATGCAAGACACTGGGCAGTGGGAGAGATGCTCAGCAGGTCCTCCGACTAAGGGTTTGCTATGTCAACAAAGACCTTGTCAACAACTATCTCTAGTCACTTTCTTGGGGCAACCTCTCCTCTCCCCCGCCCCCATGGAGTGACAATACACGGGTTAGCAGGTGGCAGGGTTCCTGGGGGCAGACAGCGAGGATAGACTTGGGGTGAAGGGGTAATGGTGGTATTAGGTCTTTTGACACGCACCTCTGCAATACCCTTTGGCCTCCTCTTTTCTGCTTTTCTTTTTCTTCTTGAAATATCTCGGAGGTTATTCCTTATTGGTACCTGCAAAGTCACGGGTCCCTCACATTCAATTATCCACCACCGTGTCTATTTAACTAGTTCTCCGTTCCTGAGCATGGAAACTTCTGCTTCTGGGTTTCTACGACAAGCAACACTGCAAAACAACATCAACAAATCCCCAACTTGAGCACACGTCTCTTTGCTCACGTGCTAATGGCTACTTCCATCTCTGTAGAGTGAATTCCTACAAGTAGGATGGCTGAGACGGAGGTGTGCATGGTCCCAATGTTATGATCTCCTGCCAAATTCCCCCTCCCCGCAGGGGAGAGTGGACCTGCTTAGCCACCCCCCACCCCGAGCCCCCACCAGCAGCACAGGAGGCCAGTCCACTTAGAAAAAACCCAAACTATGGGGCGCCTGGATGGCGCAGTCGGTTAAGCGTCCGACTTCAGCCAGGTCACGATCTCGCGGTCCGTGAGTTCGAGCCCCGCGTCAGGCTCTGGGCTGATGGCTCGGAGCCTGGAGCCTGTTTACGATTCTGTGTCTCCCTCTTTCTCTGCCCCTCCCCCGTTCATGCTCTGTCTCTCTCTGTCCCAAAAATAAATAAAAAACGTTGAAAAAAAAAATTTAAAAAAAAAAAGAAAAAAAAAAAAAAAGAAAAAAAAGAAAAAACCCAAACTCCCCACCTGGCCAACTAAGCCCTGATGATGTGGCCCCAGCCTGCCTCTTGTCAGCTTTTGCAAGGTGACTGTCCTCCCCTCCCCCTATCTTTGTTGGCACGGCCTTTGTATATGCCATTCCCTTGCCTGGAAGTTTCTCCTCTGCTTTCTCCCTTGCTTACCCTTCAGATCTCAGCCTTCTTCAGATAGAAGCCTTCTCTGAATCTCCAGGGCCGGCGCTTAGCCCCTTGGCCTAACTCCTAGGGTGTGCTGCCCATCCCCGAGCCTGTCACTGGCCTCTTTACGGTGGTTATGGGATCACTTGCCAAAGGTCTGTCTCTCGACTGCACTCTAAGCTCCATGTGGGCAGGGACCATGTCTCTTCCTGATCACCTTGGTATTTAAAAAAAAATTTTTTTGATGTCTATTTATTTTTGAGAGAGACAGAGATAGAATGCGAGTGGGTTGGGGCAGAGAGAAAGAGGGAGGCACAGAATCTGAAGCAGATTCCAGGCTCCGAGCTGTCAGCACAGAGCCTGACGCGGGGCTCGAACTCACGAGCTGTGAGATCATGACCCGAGCCGAAGTCGGACGCTCAACCGACTGAGCCACCCAGGCGCCCCAGTCACCTTGGTATTCTAAGAGCAGGTGCAGTGTCTGGCCTCCAGAAGGCAGCTGATGTATTTCTCGGGTGACCAAAGACAGACGAAATCATCACCTCCTGCATCTACACCTCCCGTCTTGCACTCATTTTTTTTCTCAGTGAAAGATCAATACCCATCTAGCATATTGGCAAGAAACCCTACAGTTCTCCTTAATTCCTCTCTCTCCTCGCTCCATATTCTCCTTAATTCCTCTCTCTCCTCCCTCCACATTCTCCTTAATTCCTCTCTCTCCTCCCTCCATATTCTCCTTAACTCCTCTCTCTCCTCCCTCCGTATCCAGCAATGGTCAAATCCCTTCACGGCAGCAATGACTCTTCCCCCTCTCTGCCCTTGGTTACATCATTTCCTTCCCTGAAGTGCCCTGTCCTCCTTCAGGTGCCTGATGAAGTCCTGCTCGTCCTCGAGATCATAGTTCATCTTTTTCAACGCCTGCCAGCCCTCCCAGTCACATTTAACCTCTCCGCCAGCCCAGTCACGAGAGCTCCTGAGGGCCTTTGACTTGGCTGAGTTTTGGAATCGTCTATGGAATTTCCCATCCCCCCACCGGATGTGAAGGAGGGATGTGAGGAGGGCAGGGAGCCATCCTCACTCACCTGTGAATGCCCCGAGCACAGTGCTCACACGCGGTAGGTGTTCGATAGGTTCCAGACAGAATCAGACCAAATGACGTTCATGTACAAGGGGCCCATCTGGGCTTCTTGCACTTTTGGAGAGGCTTTCCAGACAGAGCTCTCAGGCAAGGCCGAGAGACCCTCTTCCCCTCCTCCCGCCTTCCCCCCAGCACAGGCAAGCCAAACCCCAGGGCTTGCCAACTTTCAAACTACATTTTCCCCATCCCAGGATTCAGGCAATATCATTAGACAAGGCAGATGTTTCCCATCAGTCTGGAAGGTTTCTATTTTCATTTTCCACATCAGCATCATGCTATCAATCTCTTCTCCAGCCTGCTTTCGTCTCCTGCCTCCCCACCCCCACCCCTCACATACCAACCACTGGTCCTGCTATGGATCAATTCCTGTGTTGCAGATACAAAGGTAGTTTTGCTTGACAAATGAAGCTGCCCTTCCAGGAGGTAATAAAGAGATCAATACTGGTTATTCTGGAATGCTCGGGAGCGAGGAGGCCAGCAACGCCCTCGCCATTTCCACCAGCAGGATCGCACTGTGCGACTCTCCCCACCTTGTGTCACCCTGCCTCCCTCCTTCCACACCTCGGCACCTGCAGGGGCCTGGCATGCCCAGGACCGGGCAAGCCTGCTTCTCCTTGCAGAGAAATCACTCACTGGTCCTCACCAAGAGGCACAGAGCCCCCTGCCTGGGCCCTGTGGGCCAGTGGCCTGGAGGGTAGATGAGCAGCCTATGAAGAAACAGGGCAGCACTGAAGGAAGAAGCCTGGTGGGGTGAGGGGACAGAAAGGAGGCCACGGTCTGAGTCCCAGTTCTGCCACTGACTGGCTGTGTGACCTTGGGAAGTAACTTGGTGTCTCTGATTTGGCCACAGCTTCTACTGTGAGTCAAGGAGTTTAACTAGATAATCTAAGGTCCACGGATGCACTTCTGAGGGCCCATGTTCCCCCCCCCACCCCCCCGCCGGGTAGAGGGTCCATGTTTCCTCCCTACCCGATGCCCTTTAATGTCAGATTCTTAAAGGGCTCTTTTTGACCCTAGATGGTTAGTTAACTCAGCCCTAGCATTCTTTGATTCCAAACGGGAGACAGGTACTCTTACAGTGCTGTTGATATTGCTGGGGACACACAGTGCTGTTGATATTGCTGGGGACACACAGTGCTGTTGATATTGCTGGGGACACACAGAGGGCGCCTCAGAAAAAGACTCCAGGGCACGTTCAGAGTAATAGTACAGAGACAGCTGAGGCAGGTGGATAAATCTGGGAAGACTTCCTGGAAGAAGTAAATTTCAATAAGGAGGCAGAACTCTCAGGTGATGCAGAAGCTTCAAAGGGAAAGGTGAAGGGGGCATTACAAATAATGGGGTGCTCTCTCCTCTTCCCCATGCTGAAAAAATGGGATGTTTTGCAGGGTTGGGGGGGGGCGCTAATTAGCTGAGGCAGCTCACAGTCCTCCACCAAGAACAAGAAATCAAAAAGTCAAACACCAGCTCATTAAATGCTCAGGGCTGGCTAGCTATTAAAAGAATTTCCATTTCAGAACAGGATGCCTACCAGGGAATGCCAGACCTAAATATAAGCCAGCCCCCTCCCTGCCAGGAGACTTCACGGTGTTAGGCAGGCAGGAGGGAGAACTTCGTGGAGATGTGTCATTACTTTTAACATCCAAATATAACCCGCCCCAGGGGGTCTGGGACCGAGGCTGTTCTTCCCAGCTGCGTCCTGTCAGAGTCAGGGAAGGGCAGCGGGGATTGGGGGAGCAGGCGCTCCAGAGGGCAGAGGTTTGGGCTGCAAGCAGACCATGGCCGCCCCTCCCGTTCCCCAAATGTGGGGAGTCTGGAGGGAGGGCCACTGAGGTCTACTGGCCATACCTGATCTGGCTGCTGGGGTGGGGCGGGGGTTGGAGGGAAGTTTAGGGGCTCTCTGGGTGAGGGAGGGGGTGCTGTGGGTGTTTATGATTACTTTTCCTGCATGCTTCTCTGGAATGGGGAGAGGAAAGAAATCAGGGAAGGAGCGCCCCTCCAGCTGCCTGCAGATGTATATACACGTACACATATCTGCATTTCTTTCCCTCAGAGCATGCGCTCAGTGGGCAATTCTGCATTCACGGGGATGGTCATTCATCTGATGTCTGTCATCTCTGAGATCGGAAGCCCTCTGAGGACAAGGGCCGTGTGTCTGTTCACTTTGCAACCCTCCACGTCTAGCCCGGTGCCTGGCGTACAGAGGTCCTCGGTGAGTGAATTAACAGACGAAATACCAGTGAGTCCAAGGCCCCCCCGTGTGGGTGGAGTACTTTCTACCTCTGGTCTCAGCTCAGCGCTCAGTGGAGAATCACCTGGACGCCTGCATTCTGATTGATCGGTCTGGGGTGCCGCGTGGGCATTGGGTGGGTGGGTGGGGGGGTGTTTAAAATCTCCCTAAGTGATTCTAATGTGAAGCTACATTATCTAATAAAAAAGCTTTTACTCTCTCAGTTTGTTTCCCCCTCCTCCTTTAACACTCCATTGCTGATCCTTAAAGCACTCTCCTGAGGTAGGTGGGGCAGAGATTTTCCCCATGAGACTTAAGAAGAAACCCAGGCTCAGAGCAGTTGAGCAACTTGCCTGAGGTCACACAGCTAACGGGTGACGGAGGTGGGATAGAGGCCTGAGGTCCTCGTGGTGCCCGGCCCTGTCTGATCTCCCTGGCTCCCATGGAAACCACGGGAAGGGTCCTGACATCCGGGAAGCTGACCTGCAGCAGAGTGTAGTTCATTTCTTGCAGACAAGTTGAGGGGGCCAAGGAGAAGCCACTGTCGCCATGCAAGACCTGGCATGTTCCCCTTTATAGCATGGTGGGCACTGCCACTGCATGAAGCCTGGCCGGGGGCAGAGCCAGGCAGGAGGGTGGTTCTGATGCCAACAGACAGAGGGCATAGCCTGTGGTCAGTTAATTGCACACAGGAGAAAGTCGGTAGAGAACCTACAGCGGACCAGTCCGTCTCAGGGTGCTTCTGGTGCATGTGGAACCAAGGTCTGTTGATCCGGGAGGGGTGACTTAGGTCCCCAGCGGCAGAACACCCCCACCCCCACCCCCACCCCCACCCCGGAGTAGGGACAGTAGTGCCCTCCTCGTAGGCTGCTGTGAGGGTGACGGGGAAAAAAACGCAGGTGCAGTGATGTCAAAATGGAAAGAAAATGCTGCTCTGTGTCCTTCGTCCCGGGGAAGAGCTGCTGGCTTCTGCTTCCTTTTCCGGCACATCTGAGCCCATCGCATCCTGAAGTCTGGGGCGCTGGGCCTGCCAGGGGAGCCAGCTAATCCTCCTGGTGATCTTCAGTGCATGACCTTTGGACCAGAAGGAGTTTGCTTTCTTGACGTTGGGAAAGATCTCATGGAAGCAGGCGTGTATAGAGAGGGGCGGGTGGAGGGCGTTCCCGTGACGTGGACCTGTTGGTCAGCAAGGCCAGTTTCAGGGACAGGTGGGGCAGGTGTCTCACCCTTCGGAGGTGGCTGCTTCCCAGATGTCCTCCATTCTTGCTGAGGCAATATGGCCGGCCGGGTTGTAGGGAAGGGGGTGCATCGAGGTGTGAACCTCACTGAGCCCCAGGCAGGTGTTTCGGGTGGGTAGAAAGGCAGCATCCCCTTCCCGGGAAGGAAAGCCTCACAAAGGCAGTGTCACACATCTGCCTGGCACCGGTGAATCAGCAGCTGTTGGCTAACGTGTCCCCATCAACGACCCTGGGGTCACGAGTGAGTGTTCATTTACTGAATCTTGCTCCCACGAGCAGGAAGGGGAGCGGCGTGGGGAGTGGCTTCTTGCTGGAAAGCTTTTGCTTGCTTGGACAGAGCTGGGATCTGCAGCCAGGTCTCAGTCACCCTTTCTACCTCGTCTAGGCTGTGGTGCTGAGACTCTGTCCCACCGTCAGGCTTCATGGCTACAGACCACTCAGGGGTTAAACATGGCAGTCTTGTAATTAATAGAATTACAAAGAGGGAAGGGACTTTGGGGTTGTCATCGGCTCAGCTGGCCTATCGATGCTTGAACCTCCTTTGCGGACAGGCTTCTAGTGTCTACTAACATGCATCTCGTGATGGGAGGCTCACTGCCTCCCTAGGTTTCCACTCAAATGCACTAGACCTTGTCTTCTTGGATTGGGGCATGGATCGGTCCTCTCAGCAAGTCCAGAAAGTCACCAGGCCCGCTGCCAGAGCCCGAGAAAGTGACCCTGCTGCTGGTGGTCCAAGAACCTCAGTCCTAACAAGTAGACCTCAGATCCCCAAGTAGACATGTGTGTGTTGCTTTTCACTGCTGTGTAGTATTTCATCATATGAATATAGCCCTATTTTTAAAAAGTTGTTTAACCTTTATTTATTATTGAGAGACAGAGAGACACAGAGCATGGGCAGGGGAGGGGTAGAGAGAGGGGGAGACACAGAATCCGAAGCAGGTTCCAGGCTCTGAGCCGTCAGCACAGAGCCCGATGCGGGGCTCAAACTCACAGACCGCGAGATCATGACCTGAGTCGAAGTCGGTCGCTCAACCCACTTAGCAACCCAGGCACCCCTGAATACAGCCCTATTTATTTTATTGCTGATGGACGTTTGAGTTTGTTTCAATCTTGAGTGAATGAATCCCACATGAACGTATCTCATAAATACAAGGCTGAGCAAAAGAAATCATAGCCCTAAAGAGTATCCTTTGTATAATTCAATTTTATGCTTTTTTTTTCCAGGGTGGGGGATGTTAATGACTGAAGGGGAATGCAAGGGGTCCCTGGGGTGCTGGTGATGTTCTAGTTCTTAAGTTAAATTGATGATTATACGGATAGGTTTACTTCATGAAAAATCAAGCTGTACATCTATAATCTATGCCCTTTGACATATGTATGTTATTCTTTATTACAATATTTAACAACATTACAGCCCCACCATGATTGATCTTAAAATAGTCATGCTCTAATGACTAGCATGAGAGGACTTTACACTTTGTTACTGAGGTGCAACAGAGAGGAGGAAATTTTGAGGGAAATGCTGACCCTTTTACAGTTATAGTGAAAAGTCTAGCAATAGGAGTGAAATAAGTCAGAGAAGGACAGATATCATATGTTTTCACTCATATGTGGATCTTGAGAAACTTAACAGAAGTCCATGGGGGAAGGAAAGGGGGAAAAATAGTAGAAACAGAGAGGGAGGGAGGCAAACCATAAGAGCCTCTTAAATACAGAGAACACACTGAGGGTTGATATGGGGTGAGGGAGAGGGGAAAGTGGGTGACGGGCAGTGAGGAAGGCACTTGTTGGGATGAGCACTGGGTGTTGAACGGAAGCCAATTTGACAAAAAATTAGATTAAAAAAAAAATGAAATAAAATTACAAAAAAAAAAAAAGGAAAAGTCTAGTGATAATTAAGACAACAGTAGGACGTCAGTATTCCCGTTTCGCAGAGAAGGAAATGGAGGCCTAGAGAGGTTAAGTAAGCACTGCAAGGTCACACAGCCGGTAAGTGGTAGAGTTGGGGTTCTAGAGTCCGCTGTCAGGGGTCCAACACGTTGACAGCTCCTGAGCTCATAGGATGCCTCCCTAAATGCACCCCCAAGCTGGTTCTGGGGAAGCTGGGCCGGACTGGGAAGCCCTCCAGCCTCGGCCACCGGCCCGAGTGGTTCCGGCCACCCGAGAGGAAACGCACCCCCATAGTGTGGATGTGGATGTTGTCGTATTTTTAAAAAGAAGTAAATAAGCCTCCTCATTTGCATGATATTTCACGCTGACTCTGCCTCTCAAACTGTTATTCCATCTACACATGGCACTGTGGGATGCCTGCGATATTTTATAAAGTTAATAACTTTCTCTTAATTGGATGAGTTTATAGAATAGTCTGAGCAATTAACAATAATTACGCCAAAGACACTTTGATTCCAAGGATGCTCCACAAACATTGGCGTATTAAGCCATTTAGGGGGAAGAAAAAACCAACAACCTACAACACACTGACACAAGACGACACACGGGCGCACACTCACTCCCTGCAGTCTCGTGACCCAGAATAAGTCCCCGTTTCCAGGCCACGGGATGGCGGGGCCTCTCTGAGATGCTAGAAGAGAAATGGCTCATGTCACACTTCAGTACACGCCTGCACCTTCTCCCCTTTGTCCCTCCTGGCCACCAAGAGGGGCTGGCAGGGCCAGGTCCTGCTGGCACTTGTCGAAGGACACGCTGTCCATGCCCAGGTGACCATGCAGGACAATGCCTTCTGAGTGACTGGCACAGATTCCTAATAAACTAGGTCTACACTAGCCCCTGCGTGCCTCTCTGTGTCTTTGTCTCTGTCTCTCTGTCTCCGTTTCTCTGTCTCTTAGTCTCTGTCTGTCTCTGTGTCTATCTCTGTCTCTCATGTGCTGCCTTTGATCTCAACAATACATTTCTTGGGATGACTTTATCAAAAAGGACAGTTGCCAAGGAACATGGAATTCAACACTACCGGAATCAAATATTTGAGCTCTTCGCTACAATGTTTCATGGTTTCCCCAACATTCTACAGAGTGGTTGTTCAGTCTTTGCTGGGACACCTCCATTGATGGGGAGCTCACTACCCTCTAAAGGCATCCATTTCATTTTAAGACAGCTGTACATAGGAGAATCATCTTCTGTACAACGAATGGAGCTGAGTTTTATCTCCTTGGAGCTCCCACCTGCTGGTTCTGCTCTTCGGAGAACACATGAACTCCTTCTTTCACACAACCGTCTCAGTTTTTCATCACCTGACTGAGTCTTGGTCCCCCCCGGGCAGCCCAAGTCTTCCCTTCTATAGGCAGGGGATCCTGGATTCTTGTCACCTTTTCTATCATTCCAAGCCAGCTTCCGGAACCCATCCATCTGAAGAGCAAATTCCAGCCTTAAAACAAAACAGGTCCCTGGTCTACAGTGTTCACGTGACCTTCATCTCTTTATAGTAGCTTAGGTTTGGTTAGCTTAAAACAAAACAAGAATCGGTCTTTGCAGGCAAATAGATGCTACTATTTGAGCTGGGGGAAATGCGCAGGCAAGGGGAGAGGCGTGTCAGTGGGGTAAAGGAAAGCACAAGGTTGAGAGATGGGATCTCTTGCAGCTAAGGCTGTCTTAGGCAGCCCAAGTCCGGCACCAGTAGGCTTGTCCCTCAGCCCCTTGGGACAGTTTTAAGTGTCAGCAGTGCTCACTGGGGAAGGTGTCACACTGGAGCGGGACCTCTACGCCAGGCCGCGATGATGCACAACATCATCATGTACAAAGTTGTACCCCTTTGTACCATCCCGCCGTCAAGGCTGTCTCAAAGCGCCTCGTCGCACCCGGGCTCAGGGAGCCAATGCCTGCCCTGTCTTCTTTGCCTTTCTCTCCGTCCCCTCCCCAGCTCCACTCTTGCCTTTACGGTTCTAGCTCAGGGCGCCCATGCCAGCCCATCTGTTCAGTCCCATATGCTTCCCACAAGGACTGCCAAGTCGGGACCAGTGCTCGGCGACTCGCCTCCAGCCCCAGTGGCTGGACTGAGGCCTTTTCTGCCCAACCTGGTCGCTAGGAAACAGCCCGGCTGCCACGTCAGGGCCATGTCTCCGCGTGGTGGCGGTGCACCAGAACCCTTTCTGTTGGCCCCCAGGGCACCTGATGAGCACCCGGGTGGGCCCCCCGGGGGGTACCACCCCCAGTCAGGATCCAGGTCCTCGGAAAAGTGCAGACGAGCATGACCCTCTCAGGCTGGAGGGTCCCACCCATTATGAATCTGTAGGTCACACAGAGCGGAGATTACATTTCGGAAAAATTATTATTTGCAGGACAATGGAAAGGACGTTTAATCTTTTTATTGTGCCCTTTGCAAATCTGTTGTTCCTTTTCACTGAAGAACTTCAAAGTGATTGCAGATAACATATTTTGATTCCAAGATGTTCGTGTTGGTACACTTCAAGGGGCATAAGCGAAGATTTGAAAACTAGGACAACATTTTGGAAATGCGAGGTTCCTCTTATTTTTCTTACTTTTTTTGTTAGTGGAGACGTGGTTTATGGATGCACCTTTATATGCTTCCACACATCCACAGCCTGTCATCGGTCGTAGGTCATAGGGTACTGTTACCTGTTCCTTGGCAAATTCTTTTGACAGGGCACTAAAAGGCACGATGCGGGGGAATCACGTTAAAAAAAAAAATCTGAGTTCA
This sequence comes from Neofelis nebulosa, assembly GCF_028018385.1. Lineage (NCBI taxonomy): Eukaryota > Metazoa > Chordata > Mammalia > Carnivora > Felidae > Neofelis > Neofelis nebulosa. The sequence continues at coordinate 15,249,133 of NC_080791.1, forward strand.
AATTCTGACTCTTGCATTTATTAGCTTTGTGACTTTGGGCAACTTCTCTGAGCCTCAGTTTCCCAATCTATAAAACGGGGATAGTAATCCCTACTCGGTCAATTTGGTGAGAAAACTAAAACAAATTTGGTAAGGCACTTAGCACGAAGGCTGGCCCACTGGAAACAACAGATCACTGCTGAGTAGATTATCCTGGTAAATTACCACCTTGTGACTTTGAGGTCCCAAATGCACACAGTCCCCAGACAGCATCCTAGCTTCAAAGCCTTGGCTGAAGCTCTTAAAGTAGACGAGGAAGCGGCTTGGACCAGCAGACGCGATCCAGCTTCTCTGCACAAACCTGAACTAGGTCTGAATTTCAGCAGCCGCTAACAGCAGAGAGCTAACAAATTGGTCTCTTTACCCTGCTAGTACGTGTAAACACTGCCTGCTCCCTCTCGCTCTCCCTCCCTTCTCTTCTCTTCCCCCACACTGACGTATACCCCTCCCCACTAAGATTAGATTGAATTCCAGTTTATAAGGCCATTCTGACACCTATAGCCAACCAGCTGCTCCATTTAATAGGAAAGACACTGTGACTGAAATTAACTCCAGAGGGGGAGATTTCCGAGCCACTGCTCAGACAGCCTTGTCTGCTTGCCACCGGTTTCGACTAGAGCCCCCCACCTTGCCACACCTCCTCTCCTTCCTTCTCCATGTCACGGAGGAAACACCCTTGCCCCTACAAGCCCATCTTAGGCCTAGACAGGCAGGATGGGGTGCCGACCCCACAGGGACAAGTGGAGACCAAATGCATAGGAAATTAAGTCAGTGTAGAAAGCTAAAAACAGTGGACATGGAATCAGACAGATGGATTCCAATTCGATCTCCACCACCTGTTAGCTGGGTGACCTCGGGCAAGTCACTAAACCTCTCTGGGTCTCGGTTTTCTGAACCGCAAAATGGGTATAACAACAACTAGGGTGGGGTGGTTGTGAGAACTCAGGAAAATGATGCACATGTAGACGTTTCATGCAGCACCAGGCATACGTATTAGGTGCTTAATGAAGGACAGCCTGGTTAAAGCCTGAATTTCAGCTTTGCGGCACAGACAGAAAAGCCTCCCAGCCTGCAAGAATTTCTTTATTCCAGCTACATAGTTCACTGTCTATGGACATGGCACCTGGGGCAATTCAACTGAAAATGGGAGATACCTGCATTCCTTTCAAAGCCCTGCTCAAAACTTCCTTCCATTAGGAAGCCTCACTTTGATCAAACCACCCAAGTTTTATTGTTCTTTTTATTGGGTGCCTTTCAGCACCTATGAACACATTTCAGACTACAGAGAAAACTCAATTATAAGTAAACATGATAGGTGGATGCTCAACTTTGTACACAGTTAGGGACCGATGCATCTGCTGATGTCTGAAAACCCAAGGTTGAGTAATTTGCAGGGAGCTCTGTGGTGACACCTATCTGTGAAATCTGGCACTGCAGACCAGCTCTAGTAGACCCGGAAATATCTGAACCAAAGGTCAAGGCCAGGAGGATAGTGCTCCCAAGAAGATATCAGGGGATTCTGAGGCTCAGGAAAAGGATCCATGTGTACATTCGCGGGTACATTTTTCCTGAAAATGTTATATACCTTGTTGCCCAGCCGGACTCTAGGATTCCAAGAGTAGGGCTGTATGTCTTTCTTTGGGGAAGATACTATAGATAAGGAACTAGGAGCTGGGCTCTGGCACTTGTTGGCTGTGTGGTTTTGGTAAGTTAATCAACATCACTAAGCCTCATCTCCTTATTTACCCACTAGAAATAATATTTACCTCAAAGAATTAAACTCAAAGTTTAAAGGAGATAATGTGTGAAAATACCTGCCACTTACTAGCTGCATGCCCATAAAGTAACACATACATCTTCCCTGAGCCTCAGTGTTACCATCGGAAAAGTGGGGTCATCGTGAGGTTACCCTGAGGATCAAAGGAAAGCATGTGTTTTGTAAAAAGCGTTCCGTAAATTGAAATGCTATTTAAATATTTCGCTCTTAGTATGGCAATCAGACCACATGGTCTGAAACCTAGATGACCCTCATTCCGCATTTGCAGGATGAACGAGTGGTGGACCCAGAGACCATTTACCATTTGCCTAGGCCAGGCTCAGATGTTTGCCAAAATGACGACCCCCACGAGAGGAGAGGAGGTCTGGCCAGATCACTACCACACTGATTTTTTCCACCAGATCCATATTTAGCTTTGCTCATCCCAAAGGGCCAGCGGCCTAGAAGCTCCATGGAGGAGGCAGTTTTGTGCCAGTCCCCTTGCTTCGCCATGGAGATACACGGCCTCTTTGGGGTGGGACGATGAAGCTGAGCAGCCACCATCTATCTCTAAGATGTGAATTTTGATCTGTCTTTCGGGACAAAGATGCCCTCCCTCACACCTCCCCCTGCGCCGGACGGCATGCAGGTCGCACGGAGCCGGTGACAACGTACAGCGATGCGGAGCCTGTACAGCTAACAGCCCAAAGCGGAGCAGACACATAGAACTTCCTGGGTCTCCGAGAAAGCCGTCCTAACCAAATGAGCTGACTGTTCCCCTCATCCTCGTATGGAGGAGTTTCGTGTGTACGTTCTGGAGCCCCCACTCCACTGCAGGTCTCGGAGGAAGGAGACCATGGCTCCTCGTTAGCACATAAGACGTTTCCTACGTGTTGCTTCTACCGGATCGCGTGGGCAACAGATTCAGTAAGTCATATATATATACAACGTATGTTTATAGAGAAAGAATAATATTCACCAAGTCCATACTGGGTATGAGTCACTACAAGATACAGACACACACCCAAGATCTTTGGCTGGGCAGAATACCACGGCCATCATGAGTGTTGACCTAACTTGATTTTATATTTTTTAATTAAAAACTTTCTTCATGTTTATTGATTTTTGAGAGGGAGAGACAGAGACAGAGCATGAGCAAGGGAGGGGCAGAGAGAGACACAGAATCCCAAGCAGGCTCCAGGCTCTGAGCTGACAGCACAGAGCCCGACGTGGGGCTCAAACCCATGAGCCATGAGATCATGACCTGAGCCGAAGTCAGACGCTCAACCGACTGAGCCACCCAGGCGCCCCATGAGTGTTGACTTTAATGTAGGCTTAGTCTGAGCTCAAATCTTGGTTCCACCCCAGCTCTGGGGCCTCAGGTACGTTATTTGAGATCTCAAAGCCCTATCCTCACCCCTCCTCCCTCTTCAGGGACGTGAGAACCCTGGTTTTCATCAGATAAAAACCCCTAGGATGGTAAAGGGCATCTGCTGGTCTAAAATGCTAAATTCTTCCGCCGGAAAGCACACTGGCGTGGGATCTGGGGTCAAACAGTCTCTGCTCCATCACTTACCAGCTATGGGAACTTGGGGAGATTAAATAACCTGAGGGTCGGTTTCCTTGCCTCTAAAATGAGGATAATATTGATACGGATCTCACTGTATTGCTGGGAAAGTTGAATAAGACAATGCCTCTAAAACACTTAGCCCAGTGCCCGATACATGGTAAATGTTCAATAAACCTTGGCTATTATTAACTAAATCTCCCAACAGATCAGGCAACAGAGGCTCAAGAAATGAAGTAACTTGCCAAAATCACACAAGTGAGATTTGAACCCAGCTCTCTGGTACCCACACCAGTGGCTATCACTCTTGGGGGACAATGGCTTGCTGTTCCCCTGAATGAAAGGGAGCTACAATTTCCACAGGCGCTGTGAAGGCTTTACTCCAAAGAGGATACTGGTGGGTGTCGGGTGCCATAAAGGACAGGGGGGAGCGGGCTCTCTGTACAGGAGGCACAGTGGAGACACAGAATAGCTTACTCTCAGTAAACCATTAACTTTCCTTTTACCGTTTGCTGGTTCCAGATTAAGTCTAGCCAACTCGCTACGCCACCCACCAGCTTCAACTTGATTGAAATGAGCTGAATTGAAGTGACAGCATCATAAGGTGCTCCCTGAGAAGGGTGAGAAGGGTCAGGTGCAGAGGCTCAGTGCAGTGGCAACAGCCAGAGGAGGGCCCCTCAGCAAGGCCTGGAAAGAGGAGGTGACTCATATTTAGTCTCCGAAGAATGACTGGAGCCATTTTTGACCTTGTGGCTCTCGACAGGGGAATGAAAGGCAAGGCGATCTTAACCTGCGAATGGAAGGGGAGGTTGGAGGTTCCAAACCCACCTGTAAGTGGGCTGTGAGGGGGAGGGGGTGGGAAGTAATCCCTTTACAAGTTAAAAAGGATGCACCCTTTACGCTTGCATTTTTGTCCTTTTCTGTCTTTTGTCCTTTTTGTTTTACGGCTCACTCACATCTAGGTAAGATAACCCCTTATTCTACCAGGCATTGCCAGGTACACCGGTGGCCCCCAGAGAAGAGCCTCACACTCACTCCACGGCCCTCGAATTCACCCCCCGGCTGGGGCCAGGGGGGCACTCCCATCCGTCCCTCGTGGACAGACTTCATGAGCCCCGGGTTCAAGTGCAGCCCCTGGCTAGAGTCACAGCTTCAAGAGCCAGCCTGCGGGGTGGAGAAGCCTAGCAAGGATTTCTAGCAAGGATTTCTCTGGCAGGGACACAGATTAATTTGTGGCCTGGAAGAGAAGAGAGAAGCAGAGTTTGGGGGGCAGGCTTGGCTTTTGGGTCCAGGTCAGTGGTTCCCAAACTTGCCTGCACCCTGGAATCATCTGAAGCACTTCCACATCCACCAATGCCTGAATGGCATGGGTCTCAGTGTGGCCGCCGCTCTGGACAGTTTCAAAGTCCCCCGGGTGACTCGAATGTGAGTCGCTGGTCTGGGACCTCCTTCACACCCAGCCTCAGGCTCTCCCCGCCAAGGGACACAGGGAGTCCCTACGGGGACCTCACACACCGCTGGGCAGGGGGAGTCCAGCTCAGCAAAGCCCTCTGAATGCGAAGAAAGCGATTCCGGGGCCCTCAGAAAGGTCCCTTTCTGGCTTTCAAAACACCTCTGCCCCCTTCTCCCTACGCCCTGAATCTCCTTTCACCGGACAAACCTCTTCATTCCGCAGTGAGCCATAAGGCTGAAAACAATAGGGCCCTTGGGGGGAGAGAAAGTGACTCCCACTCATGCTAAGCTGTGCCTGACGAGAAGCTTCTCCATGCTGCCTGCCTGTGGAAACAGGAAACCTAGAGCGGGGGGCGGGGGGTGCCCTCATTTTAGAAATGAAGAAACGGGGCCCCAGAGGTGGGACCTGGCCAGGGCCATCTATCCAGCAGGTCAGCAGTAGAGCCTGTGGGCACAGAGGGTACTCTCCAACCTTGACACAACTTGGTGAGGAAACGGCCTTGACTGTGAAAAATGGAGGCGTGTCCCACAGATGTCCCATATCAGACTGCCCCAAAATGGCCTGTGGAAATATGTCGGGCATTTTTTTTTTTTCTTTTTTTCTTGCTAACCGTGTCTGTGTATGCTGCTGGCATTAGTGGGCAGGGTGCAGGGACACTCCATATCCTGTAATGTATGGGCCGGTGCTGCCCACAGAAGACCTGCCCAGCCCCAGATGCCACCGGTGTCCCCTTTGAGAAACACAATTAAGCCATGGGCTGCAGCTGCTTACGAGGCTCTTCTTTCCCCCGTCCCACGCTTGGTCGCACTGGGATGTCACTGGCAGAGGAAGCAGCATCTGTGCAGCTGTGAGGCCAGCATGTGGGCCGTGGGTTTCCGGCGGGCTCCTGCCCCATGATCTGGAGCTAAGCCGTGGGTACAGGAGAGGCCGGAGACCAGCTTCAGGTCAGAAGGTTAAAATGCCCCTTGGGGGGGGGTGACGTCCAACATAGGCTCCTCCTGTTGGGGCCCGCCCCTCTCCCGGCATCAGACCTGGACAAAGGGTCCAACCAAATGCGCATCTGCCCCTGCTCGGCCCGAGTGGCCTTGGTCCCCTGCGAGTGCTACACAAAGGGAAGGGCACGTCAGGGACGACCACCCTTGCTCGAACAGACGGGACGCCAGCCGGCATTTCCAGGATGCTCGTGGGGAGTGGTGGGCATTTTGATCGCTGACTGTTTTCGGGGGGTGCTTCTCTCCTCTTAATCCAAGGATCTTCATGCTTTCTTGGTTTGGCGTGGGGGGCAAGGTTGGATTGATGAGCCATTATCAGCTAGGGAGACTCCAGGGCTATTTTAGTCACTGGGCCAGTCATGTGTCCCCTCCAGCCTCAGTCTCCTCATCTGTAAAGGAGGGTGGTGATGCTGCTTGCCTTACTGTCGTGAGGACCACAGGAAGCGAAGCGTGTAAAAGCGTGTGGCAGGTTCTAAAGCGCTTCACCAACAAGCCGCCTTTGTGCGGGGTGGAGGGGGCTTATTTTCTCATCTGTCCCAGGGTCCCAGCACCCCCTCGGTCTCCAGGGCCCACACCTGCACACCCAGGACCCAGCGGGACCCAGCGGGACCCAGCGGGGCCCAGCTCGCCGGCCTGAGGTCCCCAAGAACTGTCCTCCACATCTTACCCACCCGGGTCAGGACCGAGAGGGCCTAGCAAGCAGGCGCATAGTAGGGCAACTCTCATAATATACTCCTCAGGGCCTGTTACCCACGACCAGCACTTTAGTTCTCCAGGAAGACAGAGAGAGGAAGGCGGGGAGGAAACCGACAGAAGAACCCAGCCAGGCCTGTTGGCGGTGGTTCCTGTGAGACTTTACATTTAGGAAGATGAGCTGACATTTATGGCGAGAAGTTTTATTTCTGTGGTAAATAACCTCCGGTAGCGTAGGTCATTACGCTAATTACAGCAGATAATTAATTTTCTAATTCTTTTTTGAGGTGGCCACATATTACAAGAGAAACCGAATTTATTCCTTTTCTTCCTGGACGGATATGACAGGGCTCGTCCCTTCCTCCTGCCGGACCAGAACCCGAGAGAGCAGGGAGTTTCGCTCTTTGGTTCGCTGGCCCACCGAGAGATACCCCTCGAGGTTACAGAGACCTCTCCAGCCCTTTCTTGCATGTCAAGCTGTCCTCGACACCCCCTGAGGGGGATTTTCAGGGGCTCTGCCCAGCTTCCCTGAGGCCGGCTCCTTTGGCAGGTGGCTGGTGCTTACTTCAAGGCTTTGGCTAAAGGCTGTCACGTGCCCTTCATGGTGGAACACGTGGCAGAGCCAGGGTACACGGGGTGAACTCACTCCAGCCTCTGAGCCACCGCACTCATGTTCCCTACCATCTGGATGCCCAGGTACACCCTTCCATGCAGACCCCGTCCATGGTCCATGACCATGGCTTGGTTCCGCTTTCAGCCGTAACTCTGCGGGGAGCTTATCTCGAGAGTGCCCAGCAGGGAATTTCAGGAACTTCTGGGCCAGGCTCTTTGCATCCATTACCTCATTTAAATTTCAAAGGAGGTTTCAAATCTTGGAGAAGGAGCCAAGGAAACTGAGGCTCAAAGGCGTTAAGTGCCTTGTCCCAGAGCACACAGCTGGGAATGTGACCAGCCTGGGATGGCCATTGGGCCCAAAGCCAGTGAATCTCCCCCAGCGGCCCCAGCCCCATTGCCCACACATTCTCTTTTTATAAGGGATTAGGCTCCTCATGTCCTTCCAGAACTCACCAGAGCCCCACACTCCTCCGGCCCTAGGATTACTTAACAAGACTACACTTCTTCCCCGAGGGGACAAGAGGCGTCTCTGTATCCTCCACTGCCCCGCGTGGCCCACAGAGACCAGCGTGGGCCGGGGCACCTGGGATTTCCCAATCATCACCCTGACATGGTGAAGGCGTTTGCCTTTCCTGAAGCCCATTCGTCACATGGCGCATTTGAACCTTACGACAGCCTGTGAGGGAGACGTCAGCGCGTCATTATTCCGGCATCAGAGTTGGAGGCCGAAGTGCCCAAAGCTAACACAGCTGAGAGGACGTGAAGACAGAACCAGAATCAGATCTCCGGCCCCTTGTCCCGGGATTTCCTGAGCAAAACAGTGGTGTAGGGGACCCGTGAAGGAGGGGCACCAGGCTCGGCCTGTGTTCAGGGCCCCTCCCTGGCGGGGGGGAAGCACAGACATTCCCCATGTCCCCTGGGTGAAGGAGGGAACAGCAAGACTCTGAGTCCTGGCACCGCTGCCTTCCTTGCCCAGCCTCCCAGGACAGTCAGAACCACTGGTTTTAGAGCAGGACAAGTCTCCCCTTCCCGCTCCCCCTCCTGGATCTTGCCGGCCCCTCAGTCTGTGAGCCCAGCCCCCAGCCGGTCCCCTGAGCCCCACCTGCCCCTCAGACAAGCCAAGTCTTCACAGGGGCCTGCCGTCACCCCCTCCCCGCACACAGCTCCTCTCCCAGGCTTCGTTCATTCATTCATTCATTCACTCAAAGCTCCTCTGCTGAATCTTTACCGACGGATGTCTGTACACGCACATTCATAGCAGCATTGTTCACAAAAGCCCAAAGGTCAAAGCAATCCGAGTACGCGCGGACAGAATGCGGTCAGTAGATCCAACAGCCTATTACTCGGCCTCAAAAAGAACAAAAAGAATTCTGACACGTGGCCCGACGTGGACGAACTTTGAAGACACTGGGCTGAGAGGAGTAAACCGGTCCCCAAAGGACGAATATTACATGATTCTACTTCTATGAGATACTTAGAGAAATTGAATTCACAGAGACAGAAAGCAGAATGATGGTTGCCAGAGGCTGGGGGCATGGAGGGGGTGGGGAGCTACCGTAGAAGAGGTACACAGCTTTAGTTTGAGACGATGAGAAAGTTCCGCAGGCTCGTCAAGATGGGGGCACCTGCCTGGCTCGGTCGGAAGAACACACAACTCAGTCTCAGGGTGGTGAGTTTGAGCCCCCCGCGTTGGGTATAAAGATTGCTAAGGAAGACAAGAAAACTTTAAAAAAATGGTTACAGGGGCGCCTGGGTGGCTCGGTCGGTTGAGCATCCGACTTCGGCTCAGGTCACGATCTCACGGTCCGTGAGTTCGAGCCCCGCGTCGGGCTCTGTGCTGACAGCTCGGAGCCCGGAGCCTGTTTCAGATTCTGTGTCTCCCTCTCTCTCTGCCCCTCCCCTGTTCATGCTCTGTCTCTCTCTGTCTCAAAAATAAATAAATGTTAAAAAAAAAATTAAAAAAAAAAATGGTTACATTTTATGTTATGTATAGCTAATCGCTATTTTTAAAAAGCTTTATTGCATGCCTATCGTAGGCCAGATGCCGTTTTAGGTTGTGGGGACACGGCAGTGAACAAAACAGAGGGGCGAGAAAAAAATCCCTGCCCCTGTGAAGCCTACACTCTTACTGGGGAAAAGAGACGGTAAACAAATAAGGAAGTTGATATTGTAGGTCAAGTGGTTGATAAGTGCTATGAGGAGAAATGAAGTGGGGGAAAGGGGAAGCGAATGATGTGGAAGCTATTTCACCTAGAAGCTCAAGGAAGGCCTCTGAGAGGATGCTGGAGTGCACACCTGAGGGACAGGATGGACTGAGTCCTGTGGATGCTGTTCCTGATGGGAAACCAGCAAGTGCAAGGGCCCTGACGCAGGGGGCCCGTGTGACTGGGGCGGAGTGAGCCAGGGTGAGAGGGGGTCAAGGAAGGCTTGGAGGCCAGACTGTGGATTTCATTAGAGCGATCTCCTTGTGTTTCACGGCACCATCACTTTTCCTGTCAGTTGCCTTTCAGACCTTGGACGAACTTAGCTGATTACGAACTTGGACTCTGGGGGTGCCTGGGTGGCTCAGTCGGTTGAGTGTCTGACTCTTGGTCTTGGCCGAGGTCACGATCTCATGGTTTATGGGTTGATGGGATTGAGCCCCACATCAGGCTCCTCACTGGACTACTTGGGATTCTCTCTCTCCCTCTCTCTCTGCCCCCCCCCACCCCCATGCGCTCGCTCGCTCTCTCTCTCTCTCTCTCTCTCTCTCTCTCTCAATAAATAAATAAATAAGTAAACTTAAAAAAAAAAAAAAAGAGCTTAGACTCTGAAGCCAGACTGCCTGGGCTCACATTCCAGCCCCCACTTCCCAGAGGCACAGCCTTGAGCAAGAATACAGACCATCTCAGGCCTCAGTTTCCTCATCTGTAAAATGGGAATGGTACCAATAATGCCTCCTTTGTACACTGTACATTTACTAAGTGTTAGCTTTCATTATTTTGGCTTCCTTTGACCTTCTTGCTCTTGCCCTGAATAGCTGATCTGTTGCCAAGTCCTATTAAGTCCACCTCAGTGGGCCGGGAGTGGTTCCTCACGTGCCCATGTACCTCCGGCACCTGGGGCACGGTCCCTGAGGGACAGCCTAGTTCCTGAGCACGAAACCCCACACATGCCCTGCACTGACCCTCCTCCGCCCCCCCTCCCGTCCCCTCACTTGACCAGTTGCCCCACATTCTTTGGTTCCAGGCTTATCTCTCCCCCTACGTGGGACTGGGGCTTCTGGACTCCCCAGACAGTCCTGCCTCTGCTTTCCCTTCCATCTGATGTGTTCGTGGGGCTTCCACATCCGCCCTGCTCCTGTCTCCCTCTGCCAAAGTCACTCAAAGTCCCCACACGGCGTGGCCCCAGCCGGGCCCCGAGCACGTGCAATCCAAGTAGAACGTGCACGCGCTCCCCAAAACGCAGATGGAAATTAGAAATGGCAGACTGAGCAGTGTTAATGAAGCTTAAAAAAAAGAAAAAAAAAAACCAACAGATCTAGGGATTAAAAAAAAGAAGAAGAAGAAATCAGTTCTACTTCAAGAGCAAATGTGCTTCGCGGAGAGGTCTGGTGATTTTCACTGGGATGTGTCACCACCTGGAGGGTGGGGCAGGGTGTGAGGTCTAGTTTTGGAGGCTCAGCGGTGCTGACGGGCAAGCGGGCAAGCGCCTTCGGCAAGGCCACATCCCCCAGTGTTCCCAGGGCTCCCACCGCTTTCTCGAAGAGGCCTGAGTCACTGCTGAGCTGGCCAGGACAGGAAGCTCCAAGCTTCCTCCTCCTCGAGCTAGGGGTCAGCAGAGCCGACGGCTGTCTGTGCTGAGCGTCTGCCGGGCCTGCAGGACGGGGTGGCCTGAGGGCCACATGCTTGCTCTGGGATCTGGGACAGCGCCCTGGGAGCCCTGGGGACAGAGGACAATGCCCTCCCGGCCAGAGAGGCCTGGACAGGATGATGAGAAGCTACTAACCATATAGGCAGGCGGACAGCAACAGAAACCACAAGTGACAGACAACGGGAGAGACAGTCTGAGTCTCAGAGAAGCGCAGAAATGGGGAAGAGGGAGCAGGGGGAGGAGACGGGTGTTCCTGTGGGACACAGGGGTGATGTCTCCCACTCTGCAGCCCCTTCCTCTTTCATCTCAAAGGCCCCTAACCTACTGTGAGGAGAGTGGGGAGGAAGGGAACAGACAGCAAGACAGGCCGAGCGGGCCCGGCCACCCTGCCTGAGCGGGCCACCAAATGCACTCGATATGCCGGCTCCCTAATCGGCCTAACAAAGAAAACACGCATCTGCTCGGCTCAGTGGCCTTGGAGACATGCAGACATCCGACTCCACACAGCGTCTTCTGCCATTCCAGTTGAAGGCGCTGGCTCCCAGGATGCTCTGGGTGTGGATGGGGGGCAACGAGGCAGAGTATGGGCGGGGTGGGGGGGCGGCAGACAGCCCACGCTGCCAGGAAGCCTCCTCCTGGGAGCACAAGGAAGGCCTGGCAGGCCTGTCTTCCCATAAACCCAGGCTGACCACACACTCGGCCAGTGTGACAGGAGCCTATGGTCCCACTGCATGGAGGCTCACCGTAGCTCTGAGAAATAAGAATTCATGTTGCACCCATTTTACAGATGTGGAAACCGAGGCTTAGAGAAGCAAAATAAGCCACCCACAGTTACACAGTGAGTGGAGGGCAGGGCCAGGGTCTGAAAGCAGGCAGTTGGGGACTCCAGACTCCACACTCTGGGAGTGAGAAGAAGCTCATCCTAAAGAAAAACCATACCAGACCTTTTTAGCATGGGGACCGGGAGCATAGTCAGATCAAGAAAGCCTGCTTCAGACCTCAGCTCTGACACTCTTCCTGGAGGTGTGACCTCGGGCAGGTCATATGACCACCCTGTGCCTTAGTTTCCTCATCTATAAAGCTGGGGTAACAGCCTTTAGGGACAAGGGTTGTGAAGACCGAATGAAATCGGTCACCTAACATGCTCAGAAGAGAACCCGGCACATAGTAGGTGCTCAGTAAACATGAGCTGTTGTTATTTTATAGGAAGGAGAGCGTTGATGCCAAAAGGCAGGGATGAGGTGGGTGGAGGAAGAGGAAGAGGCCCTTGGGAAGGACGAAGGCGTCTTTGCAAAGACAACACTGCTCACCATCCTGTCCCTGCCTGGGACACAGCAACACGGAAGGCCCAAATCTGGGTTTCCTGGGGGCCTCCTGCTGCCGCCCAGTTTCAGTTCTGCTCAGCGGAGCTGACACGTCTCAGGAAGCCTCTCCTGCAGACACCTTCCCTGCTGGACCAGGGGACAAAGAGAGGGGAGCTCCCCGGGGCTTCTGGAACCACAGACCCACCTGCTTCCATATTCAGTATTCCCTGGGAAGGAGCATTCCCGAGAGGAGACCCAGGCGGGCCCCAGCCGATGCTCACCTCGCACACCCCAAACAATCTTTTCCAGCGTCTTCTCTCCACTGGATCCAGAACTCTTAGCGGCCTCGTCTCAGAGACCGGAGAAATTAGTTCAGTTCAGCCTAAAGGGCAGTCTCTTTAGGAACATTTGCATTTCGAAAGAAGCCCGAAGGGAGAGAACAATGCTTATTAGGACAGGATGCGTTCAAATATCAGACAGCAGGGGCATGCCGATGTTTCAGTGAGCGTGTGTGTGTGCACGCACATGTGCATGGGTGTGCCCTGTGGACATGTGTGCACGTGTGTGTGCACCTGTGTGAGCATGCGGTCAGTGTGTGTGCACATAAGTGCACGTTCACGAGTGCCCGGCACTCCATAAATCAATCATCTGCCCATCTAACCCTCCAACCACTCAAGCCTTTTCCCTCAGGGCCAGGCCCCAAGCCAAGCTCTGCAATGACAGAGGACAGCCATCTGGACCCTGTCCCTGGGGAGAAGCCCCCTCAGCAGAGGAGGGGAGGTCTCCAGACGGGAGCCCCTGGTCACGTCGCAGGCTCACGCCAGGCCAGCACCTGCTGAGGAGGATGCCGCGGCCCAGGGCGGAGCACTGACCGGCTCCGGGACGTCACATACACGTACACGTCTACACGGGCGCACTCACACATGTCCACGGGACATGCTCACCAATGTCCCCAAGGCGCACTCGGGCACTCATAGTTTACAAAGCGGCCGCAGCCTCCACACCATAGAGAAAGGTCTTCTGCGGCCTCATTCACAGAGGCTATCCACCTGCGGTCTGAGATGCTCCCGGGGATGGGAGGCTCACCACCTATCCGGAGAGGCCACTGAGTTTTGGGCCGCTCTAGCTGTTGGGTTACCGTAAACAAGAATCCGTTCTCTCCAACCCCGAACTCATGGCGCTGGTCCTGCTTTCTCCCAGGCCTGGAGGTAGTTGATGGTGGAGACTGTTTGCTCAAAGCTTTCTTTTCTTTTTTAATTTTTTTTTAACGTTTATTTATTTTTGAGACAGAGAGAGACAGAGCATGAACGGGGGAGGGGCAGAGAGAGAGGGAGACACAGAATCGGAAGCAGGCTCCGGGCTCCGAGCCATCAGCCCAGAGCCCGACGCGGGGCTCCAACTCACGGACCGCGAGATCGTGACCTGAGCCGACGTCGGACTCCCAACCGACTGAGCCACCCAGGCGCCCCTCAAAGCTTTCTTTTCTAAACTTTGCTCATAGGATGAGTTTCCAGCCCCTCACCAGCCCGAAGCCCCTCGTCCTGCTTCAACGGAGCAGGCTATGGAAGGCATCAGTTCCGGGAGCCGGGAGGCCACTGGCTAATTTGGTCAAGACAAGCCACACACCAGAGCGTGGCTCAGACTTGCACCAAATGTTATGGCACGGCCCCAACATGTGGTCAGGTCCGGATGTGGCTTTGTTAAAGGATGAACCCCATCAGGTCCCCTATGCAAAAAATCCAGGCTCACGTGGGTCCCTTTTCCTTTGATTTTTTTGTGTGTGGCAGTACTAAGTCATTCACGGTCACGGTCACCACCATTTACGAAGCATTTATTGTGTGCCAGGTACCATGAAAAGAGCTCTATTAGCTCATTTAATTCTACCAACAATGTGAGGCGGCGGACGGTGTTTATTGAAGGAACTGAGCCCTGCCGACGTTTACACAGTGTCTACGCAGGGAGTGGTGACTTCAAAAGCCAGAGTTCCTAACCAGCAGGCTACACGGCCTCTCGGAAGAAGGCCTGTCCGGCTGGGCTCTAAGTGTCTTAACGACCCTAGGAGGATACCACCTTGTCCTTTGGCCTTTTGACCAGGGAAGACAACACAAAGCCAGCTCTCTTTGCCACTTGGAATTTGGGGTAACAGCGACCGTGAAGAGTGGGCAGTTGGGGACGGTGTGTGACTCCCTGTGGCCTGGGGGCACCTGGGCGTCCGCTGGCTGAGGGGTCATGGCTCCTGCCCCTGGCCACACTTGACCAGCCCGGGCTCCAGCAGATTCTTCTGCTCCCACTAAAAACACATCTCCCAGCTGAGAAGGCTGGGGTGGGGGCTGGGGGTGGTAGGGAGGAGACAGGCACGGCCACATCCGGCCTTAGCTCTCTGTCAGCGCAGAAGGAGGGCTCTGAGTGCTCTCAAAACTGGGTTAAAAATGGCTTGGCTGTACCTATCTTATCTGCTTTACACTGAAAGCCTTCAGCGCGTGGCAGCTTTTCACGCAGAATTTTCCTTGCTAATCCCCCTTTGTTAGCTCTGATACCGATGTTGCAGTACTAGCCTCGTCTGGGCGATTTGAGAGGGATTACAGACCCTCAATCCTTCAGCATGGGGGAGAAGAATGTTTTCTTAAATCAAATTTTACACAAACCTGTTTTCAAAAATAATCAGAGTGCAAATCCCTCCTCAGGAGCGAAGGGTGGGGGAAGACACTTGTGTCTCCAAAATTCAACGCTGCTTGGGAAGCTCGGCCCCTTGGAGGGCGAAGCGAAGGTGCAGAACCACCTGGGGGGACTGACGGCACCAACCCTTCACACCCTCCAGACTTTTCCACTCACTCGGCGGGGCTCTGCGAGAGGAGGGAAGGTCGGAGGCTCCGGCACGGATGGGCGCTGACCTGACCCTGCTCCCCACCCTACCGTGAGCGAGGTCGGGGAGCAAGGGGCGATTCAAATTCAGTTTCAACAAATACGAAGTAACAACCTCTCATGTGCTGTGCGCTGTGCTGGGCTTGGGGGGGCGGGGGGGGGGACACGACCATCAGTAAAGTTTTCCCCTGGCCTGGAGGAAATCACAGTCGAGCAGGGGAGGTGGCTGGAGAATCTGGATACAGGGCAGATGGGCACGGGGGGCTACAAGGAGCAGCAAATGACAGACAGGGAGGAGACTGTCGTGAAGGCTCCCTGGAACTGGGGGAGCCTGGGTGGGGACTGTGTTTCCTAAGGACCGGAACCTTGGATGCCCCCAAAGGTCGTCCTGTACTGAGCAGGAAAAGGGCCACTGGGGATCAACTATACCCATCGCTGCCTCCACTTTGTAGGGTACAAACGGTGGCACCATATGCCTTCTCCTGGCTGGGTACAACAGGCCATCTTTTAGGGCTCTTTCCAGCTCCCACGTGAGGCTCTAGAAGGCCAGCAAAAGGAAAGCAATTGTGCAAGATGCTACCGGCCTGCAGGCTCAGTCCAAGGTGCTCAGCGCCCTAGGAGTAAGCCTGGAGTCCGTGCCCCCTAGAACTTGCATTAGGGATCTCTCCTCAATGCTCTGGAGGCAGGGACTGATCGGCAGAGCCCCAAAGCCACGTTCACCCGCACGCCCTCTCCCTTCCTGCCAACGCCGCCCCCCTCTGCTGCCACCGACGTACCCTTGAATCTGGGCGCCCAGCCACAAGGTGGCCCCCTCTGCCCCTCAAGGTCACAGACGCGGAGCCTGGTGGGTCCGGACCCTCAGCTAGCCACACGGCCTGGGCTCTCCTTTCCTGGTCCTCGAGGGAGGCGAAGCGGGAGCCACTGGAGAGCCAAGGCCTCTGGCAATAAACGGGCCTCGAAATCAGATTTTGCTGTGACGCCGTGCCGTGGCTAGGTGCTGGAGGAGTGTGGCCAAACCATAAACCCTGTCCTTCCTCGGCTGGCATGCCACGCCTGCCGCCCACCAAGCCCCCGACCGGCTGCTCAACAGTGAGCAGATCGCCTCGTGGGGGCTGATTAAAGATGGATGTGCAGCCCCCGAGGTCACTGGGAGCCCGGGCTGCTCTCGGATGCATAACCCCAATATTTTCTTCTTAGGCGATTCTTCTGCTCTTTGATGTTCTGCAGCGACACACAATCGTGTTCAGTTTGGTGCACAGAACGGGGAGGGAGAGGAGGAGGAGGGGCCCCGGGGAGGTGGGGGGTGAGGGCCCCGGCTCCGTCTGCCCGTTCTTTCCGGGCAGATTCAGCTGTACCATTTCATCCCTGGCCGGTCAGGAATTGAGCGAGCTGCGGGCTGTGTTTCCACAGCACCAGGATCACGGGTGTCTGAGGGAAGTGGTGCCGGTGGGTGGGTTTTATGGCCTCAAATGCCCCACTTCCCGATGTGTTTTATTTATTTTAAATTCTGCGACTCACTTGTCATCCTCCGTTTTGCAGGGTGCCCCCAGGGGCTCAGGAGAAGGAAGCGGGGTGCGCCTGGGACTCATGCTTGCCTGGGGAAGGAGAGAAGGGCAGGAAATGAGGAAACGGGGGGCGGGGGGCCACAAAGAAGATGCGATGGGAAGGAGAAGGAGCAAAGGAGACGGAGGGAGGTGGGCAGGCAGAAAGCAGGGCACGGTTTAGGAGACAGGAGGAGAAGCGGGGGGAAAAGAGGAGCCCATCCTTAGGACACGCAAGAGAGGAGGTGGGGACGCAGCAGAGGCAGGACGCGGGCTGGGAAAGGGCGCTTTAAGCCCCCGGGAGGTCTGGAAGGGGGAATCTAGGGCCGGGGAACAGATGCGGCAGCAAGGCCTGTATCACCGAAATGCCTTGTCCCAGGGTTGCACCCCTGCCGCTCGGTCCTTTCCTCCCCACCCCTTCCAAAGAGCAGCGAAGCCAAACTGGACTCAGACTCAGACTCAGGGCTTCTGGCAACTTCTCTTCTGTGCAGGCCCAGATCGCAGCCAAGGCCTGACCACCCTGCCCTGCCCCCTGACGCCAGGGGCTCTGCCCTGACCGGTGAGGGGAGAACATGGAAAAGGGGTCAGAGCGGTAACGGGGGAAGCACTGCGTCTGAATGAGGAAAAACCGTGTCCTCTGTTGGTGCTACGGCTGCGGTGAATAAAATCACACCCGCGTTTCTCCTGGCCAGACATTTGGGGAATAGGTGAGTGTGTTCAAAGCGTTCCTTTTTTTAAGAGTGAAACAGCAAGTTTCATTATCATATTTTAATTAAAAGGAAAAAATCCTATTAAACAATTCCCAATGTATTCGGATTAGCAAAACCCAGCACCTGAGACCCAGTAGCTCAGCATGTGTGAACACCCTAACCAGACTCATTTTCCTCAGAAAGTCTCTCTACACCTGCCCCTTCCCCTCCAGCTACGCAAATGGCTTCCCTGGGCTCCACTGCATGCAGGCCACGGGGCAGCGGAGGGGAGGGGGGTCCCACGCTCCTCTCATCTCCCCCCTCCCCACCGAGGGAGGCAGTACGTAGCCATATTCCCCCCAAAACTTACTGGAAGCCCCCAAACTTCCTATTCAAAGCCCGGCTGGCAAGAAACCCGGCCGCAGAGGCAGGTGGTCCTGGGCTTGAAAACTGGTTCCCCACTTCCTGCTTGTGTGGCCACAGGCCATTCCTTGATTTCTCGGAGCTTCCGTCTCCTGATGTGCAAAATGTAAAATTTACATCTACCTTATAGCATCGTTGGAAGGATTCAAAATTACATATGAAAAGAATCTGGTACAGCGCCCGAGCAGTAGTGAGCAAATAAACAGGAAGAGTTATTCTTATATTACTATTCGTAGACAAGGTAGAGGTAGGACTTCCAGAAGCTTCCGATAAATGCACCTTGCTCCGTGAGCACATGAGTCCATGCTGGTCTGTCCAACTAACTATATCACAGCTCGTGGGGTCACAATTTCTCCTGCTTCCTAGCCTTTGCATATGCTGTTCTATCCCCACATTCCCACCTACCTTATCTGGTTAACTCCTACTTATCCATCAACTCTGAATTTGGGAGTCACTGCCTTGGAAAAGCTTTTCCCATCTGGACCTCAAGGCCTGACCCCTGTGCGCCCAGGCCCCCTGTGCTTGCTACAATTCTAGAATCTGTCCCAGAGCGTCTTAACTGTGTAAGAGTCTGGAATCCTCCCTTGAGACTGTGAGCTCCTTAAGAGCAGGGATCAGGCCTTGTGCACTTTGGTGTCTCCCAGGTTATTGTATATAGTAGGTGCTCAATAAATGAGATCGGTGAGGGAATATCAGACAACCAGAATCAAAACGAGTAGGGAAAAGTGGTAAGAGAAGTGACAATTTCACACACGAACAACTTAGAGGTCTAACCAGGATCACTTGTTGAGATATGGTTTCCCGTCAGAAGCCAATGCAATGTGGCTGCATTAACAGAGAAATAATTTCCAGATAGAGAGACCGAGGTCTCTGCTCCCCCTACATGGGTAACCACAGGAGGGGTGCTGGGTGTTGTTTGAAACACCCGTCAACATGGCAGAGCCCATTCTCTGGAGACCACCGTGCATGGTGAGGGGATCCCACTTCTCATGTCCTGAGACATGGCTGAGGGGCAGAAGACAGCATCTTAGCAGAAGTGGTTTGGGCCTCTCTCGACGCTTCTCTTAAAGCTGAGCTGCTACGGGGCAACGTAGGGACTGGACGTGTTCTGGGTGACTCCAGGGGGAGACCCCGCACCAATCCGCACGGGGAAGGAGACCCAGTTCCACATGGAGTGACCACCCATCCAGTTTGCCTAGGACGACCTCAGGGAAGCCCTTCAGTCTCAGGCAAACCTCTCTGTTCCCCTCTGCAGCACCAATCTTTCTGTTTCTATAGATTTGCTCATTCTGGATACCTTATATAAATAGAATCACATCATAGGTGGCCCTTTCTGACTGGCTTCTTTTACTTAGCATAGTATTATAGAACGATTTTTGGGGTTTTTTGTTTGTTGTTTTGTTCTGAGAGCGTAAGCGGGAGAGAGGGGCAGAGAGAGAGAGAGAGAGAGAGAGAGAGAGAGAGAGAGAGAGAATCTTAAGCAGACTCCACACTCAACGCAGATCCCAACGTGGTGCTTGATCCCACGACCCTGGGACCATGACCTGAGCCAAAAATCGCACACTCAACCAACTGAGCCACCCAGGTTCCTCGTCATTTTTTCAGTATTCCTTTTCACAGCCAAATAATATTCCCTTTATTTGTATGGATATACTACAGTATGGACCGCTTGTTCGATGCATTAATGAACCTTCGGGCTGTTGCTAGCTTTGGGCTATGGCGAACAATTCTGCTTTGATCATTCATGCACAAACTCCTGTGCGGATGTAGACTTTCACTTCTCTTGGTGGACGCCTAGGAGTAGAATTGCCAGGCATATGGTACTTCTAGGTTCAACTGTTGGAGAAACTGCCAGGTTGTTTGCCAAAGTGGCAAACTTTCCCACCAGCGGCGCGTGAGGGTTCTGATCTCTCCGCGCCCTCCGCCCTCGTTACCGTCTGTCTGTCTTTCCGAGTACAGTCATCCCAGCACGTGTGGCCAGCACACTGCCACAGCCAGAGCCTGGAGGAAATGAGCTAGGGTGCCCGCAAGTGGTGACACCCCTGACATAGAAGTGTCCCAGCAGAGCTACGGGAGCCTGGGGAAAGGCTGCCCAGGTTGGCAGGGAGGTTGGAGGGAAATAGGTCTAAAAGTCTTCGGCTTTGTTAACCCTGCTCTCGGGACTGCGGGGCCTGGAGGAAGGTTCTGGAAAGGGACGGACGGCGAAGGAATGCAAAGGGACGCGGGAAGGAGGGTATGGACGCTGTGGCTCGCTCCAGCCCCATTCTGCTGAAGGCCTGCTTGTCGCGGGTGGCAGGACCGGCTCAGGTGTTGCCGGCTGGGCCCGTGCCACCCAGTATGGGAGATTTGGCGGTGGCCGCAGAGACCCCAGAAACCGCAGCCACCACCCTGCCCTTGCTGCCTCCCCTGTGCCTCCCGCTCTTCTCATGGGGCTCGGCTGCCCATCCGTTCTTCTTTCCTCTGACACCTGGCCTCTCCGTTCCTGTCTTTTCATCACGGAAGGGACTTCTAGCGACCCGGGAACGTCCTCGAGGAGGAGACGCGAGAGACCGGACGGGGCGCACGGAGCTGGGCGGGTGGGGGCGAGGAGGGGTGTACCCCAGTTCTGGGGCCCCCAGGCAGCCTCGGGGGCGGCGGCCACCCCTCATTCTGCAATGAGTCCTCAAATACACGGCTAGCCGCACTCAGGGCTCATGCTCGGGCTGCGGAAGCGGCTCTCCTGCCTCGTTTCTTCCTCTCCCCGCTCCCCGCTCACACACGTAACACCCAGACCACAGCCCCCTGACAGACCAAGAGCTCCTTCTCTGCTGACGTGGCCCGTCCGCTACTCGCTGCCGCTGTTATCCTAACGCCCTGGTGGCATAGACCCTGACATACGGGATCTCGTTTAGTCCTCAGGAGAATCGTGGGAAGCAAGTGGGAGAGGGGTGGCTGCTCTTACCTTACAGATGGGCTGAAGTTTATCTGAATGACTTACCCTAGATCATGCAGGTGCAAATGTCAAGGTCAGGGCTCAGAGCCGGCCCCAGGGTTCTGGCCATTCAGAGCAGGTGCCAGGACCAAGGGCTGGTTGACCTAAGGGTCCTGGACAGAGATCATCTGTGACACAGATGGCTAAGTGCCACCTTCTCCCCAGCCCTCACAACGGAGCCTGATCACTCTGAGGGCAGCAGGGCGAGTGGGCAATTCCGGGTCCTGACTCTTTATCTTTCCAGTTTGACTTCACATCCCCTGTGATCGCATCGGTGCAATCATGCCTCTTGCAGTTAGTTGTCGGCATCGAAGATGAGGATATAAGACCTCCCTGGTGTCTCACGCGCGCACACCCCTGCCCCCCCCCACCCCCGGGGGGCAGACACCTGCTCGGCCTCCACAGAGCTGCATGTGGCTATAGCAGCTTCCCCGGTGACCCGGCCAGGGGTTGCTGCTGTGGAGGCTTCTGATTGCCTAGCAGAGGCACGGAGGGTACGGGGTCAGTAGCAGCCTCCGAGTGAGAGACTAGACCTGCCTTAAACTCCCAGACAGTAGAAGATGGACCTGGAGACGAGAAGGATGAGACTGAGGCTGGGGACCATGACAGCAGCATCACCGATTGATGATTCCTGCCCTAGGACACAGAGGGAGCTGAGGCTGAGAGCACCACCTTGGCCTGTACCCCCACGAAACTAAGGGAGGAGGAGACGGACAATTCCAGTACGTCCCTCACACGATATGCCACACGTGCTACAAAGAGGTATTACTGAGTCCATTTAAGCAACGAGGCAAACTGAGGCTGGGGGTGGGGGCTGATGTGACACAGCTGCTAAGTGGCACATCTTCTGCCACGTGCCTCTGCCTGGCTCCCCTCCCTGACTCCTCCAGTCCCTCCTCTGAGCTCCCCCTGTGTTGATTTCCACCTCCCCCCTGAGCCCTCACCGCTGCTCTTCACCCGCATCCGGTTTGTGACCCCCACCCCCAACCCCACGGGATCCTAAGCTCCTAAAGGGCAGAACCCATGGCTTGGGGGCCTGTTGTATCTGAGTCTCTAACACGCTTCTGGACGACGCCGTGTTACTCGCTAAGCAGATGCAAGGCCCTAAAGACAGCTAGCACGTCAGTCCGGGTGGCACCTGCCAGAAGGAGCCAGGCCCACGCCAGTGGGAGGTGCCGCCTGGACTTTGTCCTTGTTTCCCTTGGTCCCCTGAGCTTCCCAGGCCGTCCCACCCCCCCACCGAGCCTGGCATCAGGGAGAATGCATGGGCTTGGTCACTTCCTGGTGGCTGGGACCCAGGTGCCCTACGTAACCTCTGTGCTGCGTGGTTAAATAGGAACACGAGAATCCTGACTCCACAGGGAGGTCAAGACGATGAAAAACAGTATGTTTACAATTGGGGGGAGGGGGCGGAAATCTCAGTATGGACTGGGTATTAGATGATACCAGGTCATGACTGTTAACTTTGTTCAGTGCGATGGTCCAGCGAGAAGTTCCTGTTTTGTATAAACGGCCACTAACGTGCGTAGGGGTGAAATGATCGGATGTCTGGGGTTTGTTTTAAAATAACTCAGCAAGAGTAAAAATAAAACGAGCCAGACAGTAGAAGATGAACTCAGCGCGGCAAATTCACGGCAATTGATACAACTGGGTGATGGGCGTAAGGGGGTTCACTGTGTAGCTTCTCTCTCTACTCCCGGATATATTTGAAAAAAAATTTCATAATAATCATACCGACAAGGATAAAAATAAAACATGCAGGAAAAAAAGGATATACTACATCTGGGATTTTGCCCCTGGCACATAGGAGATGCTCACTAAATTATTTTCAGTTCTGTATTTCTCCTCTTCCATGCCTGCAAGGGGACTGAATCCCCTCCCCTTAGGGGAAAGCCCACAAACAGGAAGTCGTTGAGTTCTGTCAAACCCAGAAACCTCACCCTAGCCGGTCACAGGAGGCCACACTGAGGCCAGGTGTCTCCTCCAGGGCTGGACACTACTGACTGTCATTCATTAAGCACTTACTAGGAGCTAGCTGCTGGCCAAGGGCGGTGTGCAGGTGCTCTCTTTAATCCCCACAACGCCCCTATGAGGTGAATACAAGTATTACCCCCATCTGTCCATCTCAGATCCTCTCTGCCTCCAAGTTCATCCCCGCCCTCCCCTTGCCTTGCTCAGGGCTCTGGTTCTGTCTGCAAAAATCAGCACATCCACCCGGGTTGGTGCATAAGCCTTGCCCCCGCGGGCCTCCTGGGCGCCGTCTGGGGGACAAGAATGGGAACAATCAGGCCCCACTGCCAAGATGCTCGGTGGGACCCCAGGTTGGCAGAGGCACAGAAAGGCAGCCGGGTGGTGGTTTGGAAAGGAGCGACGCAGGCATAGGAGAGTTGTGTCCCTGCGGCTGGACTGCCATGATCCGGAGTGGGTTCTGTGGGGTCTCCTTCCTTCCAGCTCTTGCTGCTGCTGAGATGAGACATCAGCGTGGTGGGGCTGAGGAATACCCCTTCGTGATGCCCATGCTGCTCCTGGGTCCCACCCTCCTCCCACCCTGGCCCAGGCTGCCAAAGCTGTCCTGTGTTTAAGCAGTCTGGGTAAGGCTTCCTCTTCCAGGATACCCTCATGGAACAACAGGATGGTTTTCCCCAGCCTTCCTCTCTGGAAACACAAAACTCCCCGGATTTGTGCATACCGAGCTCTCCACTAAAACCTGCACCTCTCATGCTGCAGGGATTTCAGACGTCTCCTTCGGTACACGTGTTACCTAGCTCCGAGTCTGAATTTATCCACCCCATGTTCTCTTTACATCTGCTGGCATCCATGCGGTTCCCTTTGAGGCTTTTACGGGGCCAGCTGAAAACTGGGAGAAGAAAAGTGTGACTTTATAGGGAAGCCTGTAAGCTTAGAGAGCGTCTGACCCCGAGAGGCGGGACAAGCTCCAACTATAAAGAGCTTCGGAGAGGGTTTCGCTCATTGCAGGATGTCAGATTATGATGGATAATCAAAGGAAACCAAAGTGACTGGATGTGTACTTGACTGTGTGTGGGGGAGGGGGAAGGCATTCCCCCCCCTTAATATATACTCCCACATCTTTTGTTCCACGGCCCCACTCTGCAGCTGGCGTTAGGGATGAAAATTCAATCCTCCCCTGTAAGTCTGATCTCTTGAAGACGCCAGATTTACCTTTTAATTTTCCAGAAGGTGGAGGACTCCTCTGTATGCCTTTCATTCACCAGAGCAGAAGAGCCGAATCACTTTTTAAAGACTTCCCCTGCCCCCACCTAGGCTCATATAGTTTTTGGTGGGTTGGGCGGTCCACCCTCAGCCCCGGGAAACTGACCCAGACACTTTATTTCCTGCAGTGGCGGGGAGGGGCCTCAGGGTGACCCGACTGCAGAGAAACGATGCTTGGGTAACCATCCATACACCTGTCAACACTCACACTGAGCCCCGTCCTGCGGGCTCAGAGTGCCTGCACATGTCTCAGCTCTGGTGAGCCTCGCCGTCACCCCTGGGGTGAGCTGGGAAAGCCTTATCTGCATTCCACAGGTAAGAAAAGAGGTCTGAAAAGTAGGAAGACCCATCCACAGGCGGAAGGTGGGCAATTGGCACAGCAGCATATTAGTATGAGCCTGTCTAGGTGGAGGGCACAGAGAGGCTCCCTCGGGCTACGAAACTAATGTTGGGGTACAGCTTGGCTGGACACCTGCATGGCTCCCGCAGTTCCTACCCCAAGAGCTTTCCTTCTCTGTGCAAGGACCACAGGCCCTGGGTGCGGCCACAGTCATGGTCTGTGCTCTCGGTCAAGTAGGTCTGTTCGACCCCTCGACTTGCACCCTCCTCCCTACTGAAACACACCTGGAAGCCACACCTCCCAGGCCTGATAAGGTCCAGGTACAAGATGCAAAGCCCCCTCTCTGGAAATGACAGGGTAGAATCCCAAGGTGTCAGACATCAGCCACTCCAACCCCCATTTTATTATTTTTTAAATGTTTACTTATTTTGAGAGAGAGAGAGAGAGAGAGAGAGAGAGAGAGCGCGAGCATGAGCAGGGGAGGGGCAGAGAGAGAATCCCAAGCAGGCTCCACACTGTCAGTGTAGCCCCCCGATACACGGGGTTCGAACCCGTGAACTGTGAGATCACTACGTGAGCTGAAACCAGGAGCCAGATGCTTAACCGACTAAGCCACCCAGGCGCCCCTCCAACCCTCATTTTAGAGGCCAGGAGCCTAACGCGTCGAGTGGAGAGAGGTTAGCCAGGGCTTGCCTGGTTTTCCGGGTGGGGCTCACTTGTCCTGAGAGTTGAGGCCGGGGCTGGGCCTGCATGAGCAGCACGTCCTAAAGCTCCAGGAGTTTCTAGCACCTGCTGGGGTCACAAAGACGCTTACGCCCCACCCCCTCCCCCATGCACTGGTGCATACAAGCTGTCACCCAAAAACTCCCTCCAGACTGCTTTCCTTCCTTAAATTGAACCCATCTAGAAAGTTTTCTTTCCTCTCCTCGCTGAAGACATCCATCACTTTCCCCAGCAGAGCCGAGGAAGCCACAACTCCTTCCCCGGGTTTATTAAATACGTTCAAGAGACTATTTGTAGCTGTCATGGTGAAGCCGACAGGGAGGCTGGGAGCCCTCTCGGCTGCACAGCCTGCATTTCAGCCTCTGGGTCGGGGATGTTTCTCTACAAATGTTTCTCCAGAACGGGCAGAGCCAAAGGGACACCCCGAGCTCTAAAGCAATTGGCCCCATTCTCAAACAGCCACTGGGGGACCACAATGGGGTGGCCGAGGGATTTCGGCTGGGGCTGGCTGGACAAGGACAGAGCGCATTTAGCCTAACACCCAACTCTCGTGCGTCAGACCCCAACTCAAACAGTGCAGAGCAAACTCACTCCTACTCTGTCCCAGACCCCCATGGAGCCACTCAGACTCATAGACCGGGCCTAGGAGCTCCGGTGTGGGGACCCTACTCCCCTGATGTGGGCTGGCCTAGCTCAGTCCGCCTTTGAGCTCGCAGAACCAGAGACAGCCCTGTACATGGTGGGTTCACGTTGGAGCAGGGAAGGGAAACATTTTCCACAGGAGCCTGTAGGGCTTGCCTGGGCCTGGGAAGGAGGCGTGGGGACAGCAGGCTGTAGCCTTAAAGCACCTCAAAGCACCTCAGAGGCCCTGGAAACTCCCTCCCCTCTTGATGGATGAGGACAATGAGTCCCAGGAAGACAGAGGGGCTTACTGGAATCCTCTACCCCCCTTCCCAGTGTCCCTTCAACGCCCCTTTATCTGAGGGCCCAGGACACCTGAGGCTGATTTTCTCCCCTCCCTAAGATGAAAAGCAGGGTGGGAAAGAAATCCCAGAAAGGATTAAGACTGAAATTAGGAGAGCCAAGCTTCTAGATTTTTCGAGTCACTTATTTTTCTTTGTTATTATGAAATATTTCAAACGTACAGGAAGAATTCTATAACCAACATCTGTAGACCCACTACCAGTATTAACAAATCCTAATAACTTGAATGATTTCTATTTTCAAATATGGTATTAGGTGCTATATGGTTAGCTGAATTTTCATAGCTCTTTTCAAATGTAAAATAATTTTGTTCTTTTCAATAAAGGCATTTCATTAAATGTATAACCGGGATTTAATTTCTAGACCCTGGAAGACTTCATTTAAATACATTCAAAATCAGGAAGGAAAAAGGGCCCTCTGTCAGGCCATGCATCCTGAGTTTTCTTTTTGGAAAAACGGTCTCCGTGGCTGCAGCCTGGCCCACTTGGAGGGTAGGGGTGGAGGAAGGGGGTTGCTGCAGATTCCCTAGACTTTGGAGAAGTGAAATCCCAGAGCAATGCTTTCTTTCAAGCTTTCAAGATGGACCCCCCGCCCAGAATGTTTGCTGGCTAAAAAGGAACAGGAGAGGAAGGGAGGAATGGGGGTGGGGGGGGGAATCTAATCTTGGCCGGTCTCTGCCAGGTACCCCCAAAGTCTCATCCTGTCTAGAACCCCT
Organism: Neofelis nebulosa; assembly: GCF_028018385.1. NCBI lineage: Eukaryota > Metazoa > Chordata > Mammalia > Carnivora > Felidae > Neofelis > Neofelis nebulosa. Next base: position 15,275,883 of record NC_080791.1, read on the forward strand.
TACTCCCCTCCCACACCCCGGTACCTTCCTCTGCTCTCTTCTTGCCAGCGATTTTGATCTTGGAGTTCTTATTTAGCATCTATTATGTGCACCCGTCACGTGTCAACAGACTGTTAATTGTATGTGCTGGACCTGCTCATACCAGCTCAGAGAGCCAGTCGTGTCCCTCTTCCCAGCCCCTTATTCAGGGACATCACGTTAGTAGCTTGCGGTTGGCCATTGTAGGAGTGTTTATGCCACGCAAATCAATCTGCAGCCACTACAGTTCAGGCTTCCCCTCTCCCCGAGAGCTGGCTGTTAACCCTTTGCCAGCACACCACCGGTATTGAGCGTTCCAAGAGTATTTGCACTCAAGGGTTCTCCCAGAGGAGAAAAACACTCAGGAGTCAAAGGAATGAATCACAAATGGTCAAATTTCAGGTATGAGTCTGAGCGCAGGAGGAGGCTCACCTCAGCCAAGCAGCCGCTGCTTAGCGTTTTGTGGCTGGATGGGTCCCTAGAGGCTACGTCGTCCAAGCCCCTCAGGGAGAGAGCGAAACGAAGTCCAGAGAGATAACAGGACATTTCCAAGGTCACAAAGCTCACTAGTGACACAGCCTCCTTTCCTGGCATTTTAACACGGTATCACCACCCTGTACCTCCTTGTGAGGCTGCCCGGCCACAGCTGGAGATGGAGACTGGGGTCACCTGAGGCCGAGCCCAGGCGACTTCAGCAAAGGCACAGAGGTGGGGACGGCGGTGCACCGAGCACTTCCTGTCCCTTTGTCCTCACCCTGCTTTCCCAGGAAAGGGCTGGGTGTCTAGTAGATGCTTAGTAAACTCTTACATGGGCTCAGGCTTTTATGTCGCTGGAGCAGGAACGCGGTGCTGACAACCAAGAGAGGCAGGAGCTGGGGCCAAACCTGACAGCGAAGGGGAAGGGAGGGGATGGAGAAGGGGGACTCGGGGAGTGGGGCGGCAGGACAGACGGAGCTGAGAAGAACCACTGTAGCTAGAAGATGGCAAGCAGGCAGCAGAACCTGATAGCAACGCAAGGAGATAAAGTGCAGGAAGACGGGCCCAGAAAGGGGGGAGGAGGAAAGAGGAGCCGGGGAGACTTGCCCCAAGGAGCCACGCTTGGCCTGGCCTCTGCTCACACCTCCTCCCCTCCCTGGGGGGAAGCGTGGGGACCCTGTGGCCCGCCCGTTGGGACTTCCCGTCCAGTGGCACACGCACAGGCTCAGAGAGGTGCCCCAACACGGGCGCTGCGGACCAGGAGCAGCCCACGGTGGCCATGCCGCCCGGCCCTGCACGGAGGCTCTGCCTGTCCACACCCCTGGCGACCGGCCACTGCCCCCCCAGCCCGATCCCCTTCACCCCCTCTCCCTGCCATCTGTGCCTTCTTGGAGCACTCGCCCTGTGCGGAGGGGAGCTGCAGTGACCTGGAGAGCGGGAGGGCTGGCTCTTCTGCCCAGCTGTGTGCCCCTGGGGTAAGTGACTTCCGGCCTGGAAACCCGGGGGGGGGGGGAAGAGGCAGGGCAGGCTGTGAGGGGTGCTCCCGGCTTCCCGGGAGGGGTAGGCGCCAGGCTGAGCGGGCAGCCAATCTCCTAAGCGCCACAGCCCTTTCTGAAAAGGATTAGCTGCAAAGCCAGACTTGTTTCCGCCCACCTCAGCCCGCCCTGGTCACTCAGGGGCTGAGTTCAACTCCTGGCCATTAGAGGAAATCAGGTGTGAGCAAAGAGAAGGAAGGTCTCCGGCGGGGGCAGGGGGGCGGGGCGTGAAAGTCATGGGGCCTGGTCAGGAGAGTGACGCAGACACCGGGTCTGTGGTTGGCTCAGAGGGACCAGGTATGACTCACCTTGTCTGCAAGATGGGGACGGTGGCGATTCCTCACCCCGTGGTCGTGTGGAGAGAGAAATCACAAAGCCAGAGGCCCGGTGCACACTCACCTCTGCTTAGCTGCTCAATAAAGGTCTCTCCCCTTCCAGCTCTGGCAAGCTGGGTGGCCCCGACTTCACGGGGACCTCCTCCAGAGACAGGAGCGAAGCTCTCTGCAAATGCTTGCTGGTTCCCCGGGAGGTGAGTGCCTGCCAAGAGGAGTATACCCCGGTGGGGAATGCGAGATTCCCATAGGCTCGGGCTTAAGTGGTCTAGAGGGCAACAAACTCACTCCTGAGCATCCGTTCTGGCCAGGAATTGTGCCCAGTGCTTTACTCACATTATCTCTGCTGCAGACCCAAAGGAGAAAATCCACGTCTCCGGGCCCAGACAAGTCTCCCGTGGCCCCGGGGCCATATTCCTGTCCTTCCAGATGCAAAGGTTCAACCTTCACCTCATTGGCCCGCCATCGCCCTCGCTTCCTGTGGTCACCAGACCCGGTCCGGCATCTCTGCCTCTCTCCGGTTCCGGGGCAGCCCAAGCCCCACACCGGACTCCCTCCTGGCTGGCTCCCCACTGACCTTCCTACTCTGGGCTGGCCCCCTTGAACTAACTGCTCACTTCATCATGAGAGTAACTGTCTTAAAATACTACTGCTAAAACTTTTGAAATGCCTCCTGGATAACATGTAACTCTTGGTCCCAGATTTGCTCCCAAACTACCCTTCTGGGCCTCTCTCCCCAGAAAGGCCCAGGGTGTGCTCACGTCCAGCACCAGCGTGGTCCCCCCGTGTACCAGCAGCCTGCAAGGTCCTTCCTCCCCCCATCTGAAACACAACCCTCCCAGGTACTGCCTCTTGGGAAGCCTTTCTAGGTGGTGCCTTTTTGGAGTGCCCTGCTTGGTCCTCCCTTTGGTTGGCAGAACATCCTAGAAAGGGCGCTGAATGGAGGTTGGCCATGCCACCAATCGGGCAAGTTAATAATCCTCTGGGTCTCCGTCTCCTCACTGGTGAAATCAGAGAGTGGATTGCATCAGGGGTCCCCACATATGGCACCTCGTGGCCTTCATCTGGGTACCTGAAGGAAGTACGGATTCCCAGGCGCCACCCTGGGCCTTCTGAGCCTGGATCTGCAGGGTGGGGCCTGGGAATCTGTTTGGGGACACTCGCCAGGTGATTCAGAGCCACGGCCCGTTTGGGGAGCCCCCGAACTGCAGAACTTATAGATTGTCCAGGTGTTGAAGCCTTGTGCAACTACCGATTTCAAGGGACCTGTGTCTCTCTTGCAGCCTCACAAGGCCTTGGCTGTGACATTCAGAAGATGTTCAGCAAATGATAGTTGAACGAATGAATGAATGAACGAACGAACGAACGAACGAACGCAGTCCCTGAAGAGAAGCAGTTGTAGCTCTTTAGAAACCATTCTCTCCGGCTTTTTCAGGACAGTTAGGTAGGAAGTCAGAAGAGATCACACACAGGCTTGTGCAAAGGGGCGGTCGGAGCCTGTGACAGTCGGAACATACACCTAAAGGAAGGTCATGGCACTGAGCTGTGAATCAAAGTCTCTCTTTAGAGCTGGGCTGAATCGTCCTGTTTTGTGTGTGTGTGTGATGAGGGGCGGGGGGGGGGGGGGGGGCTTGCTAGGATTATCAAGATTATTGGGAAAAGCTGAAGGTAACCAAGCAGCTACAAGTGCCCAGCTTCCCACTGTGGCTGCAGTCAGGGCCTCGAGCTCCAGGGAGCATGCGTACCAGGGCCTAAGTGGGTCAGAACAGTCTGGGTGGGCCCCGGGAAAGTCCAGGCCGTGAGGATTCCCCAGGGACCTCTAGGGAGCATGAGGGAATGTCGCTGGTGGGTGGGTGATAGTGAGGGACCCTGGAGGTCAGCCCTGTGACCGTGAGGGACACAGAAAGGACCTGCTTTGTGAGCCATTTCCCCCAACCACAGGGCACAGACTAAGGCCAGGCTTTGACCAAAACCGCTGTCCAGAGTGCTTTGTTCTTGAGGCTGGTGATGGCAGCTGGACCAGCGTCCCCGTGCCCTGGTCTTAGGTTGGGGATGGGACAATGAAATGGGTAAGCCCACAGAGGCCACCCTGGCAGGAGCTAAGGTGGAGGACTTGTGTCCCGAGGACCCTGTCCTCCCCGCTCCTACGTTCGCCGATGCTTTGCTTGCCATCTGAGCCCCGTGCCGCATCTCTAGCAAAGTAGGAATAATCAGACCCTTTAAAATGTGCTGTCCCTCAGACTTGCAGAGTATCTCCTTGACATTATCTGGTTTGTCACAGTATCCCTTCAAGGCGGAGGTTCTCATTCTCTCCTGCTGCCCAAGGAGCCATCGGGATGCCAGTGTGAATATTACAGGACAAGTGTGGCTGCCACCATTTGTACCCGTGAGTCCGGGCCCCCAGGCTAGCCTCTGTCTTCAGAGCAGCTCTTTTTTTTTTTTTTTTTTTTTTTTTAAGTTTTTAATTTTGAGAGAGACAGAGAGAGAGAGCGCGCACGTGCTCGCTCAATCGGGGGAGGGGCAGAGAGAGAGGGAAAGAGAGAGAGAATCCCAAGCAGGCTCTGAACTGTCAGCACAGAGCCTGATGAGGGGCTCGAACTCATGAACTGTGAGATCACGACTTGAGCCGAAACCAAGAGTCAGATGCTTAACTGACTGAGCCACCTAGGCACCCCCAGAGTGGCTCTTCTAAACGAGCAAGACCTAGGGCACCTGGGTGGCTCAGTCAGTTAAGCGTCCGACTTGGGCTCAGGTCACAATCTCAGGATCCGGGAGTTCGAGACCCGCATCAGGCTCCGTGCTGACAGCTCGGAGCCTGGAGCCCGCTTTGGATTCTGTGTCTCCCTCTCTCTCTGCCCCTCCCCCACTCACACTCTTGTTTCTCTCTCAAAAATAAACAAACATTAAGAAAAAATTTTAAACCAGCACGGCCTGATGCTTTTGGCCCTGGGGCTCCCCTCTGCAGCCCCAGCCTTGTCAGAGCTCTCAGATTCCAAGGCTGAAAGGCCACCCTCAGACCATCTGAATGATCCAGCAGCCATGGAGGCCTCCTAGCAGACGAGGCCCCAGACTCTGAAATGGCGACTCGGCCTCTGCAGCGTCTTGTCCGTTTGGGAGACACAGCCCCGGTAGGATTAGCCCCGAGTGGGTTTTCTGTTCTCGAATGGTTAAACACAGAGTTACCACTGACCCAGCAATTCCACTCCCAGGCACATACCCAGGAAAAATGAAAACGTATGTCCCCCCCAGAAACTTGTACGTGACTGTTTATGGTGACGTTGTTTGTGGCAGCCAAAAGATGGAAACAGCCCAAATGTCCATTAAGCTGATACGCAGATAAAGGAAAGGAGGCATATCCATCCAAGAGACTATTACTCCATAATAAAACGGAAGGGGCTATGGCTACAGGCCACAACGGGGGTGAACCTCGAAAACCTGACCCCGAGTGAGAGGAGCCAGACGCAAGAGGTCACATGTTGCAGGATTCCGTTTACACGAGATGTCCAAACTAGGCAAACCTACGGGGACAGGAAGTAGACTGTAGGTTGCTGAGGACGTGGGGGAGGCGGGGGGAGGCGTTTAGGGGGCACCACGAAAAGGGTAGGGGCTTTCTCGCTCAGGTGATGGAAATGTTCGAAAATGGCAGTGGTGGTTGCCCATGGCTGGAAACGTACTAAAAACCACTGAGTTGTATATTTCCGAGGGGTGGATTGTATGTTATGTGAACTACATCTCAATAAAGCATTATAAAAAGATTTTTTTTAAAGAGAGCATCAACCTGGACCTGGGAGATGTGGGCAGACCTTCTGGATCTGCCACCGGTCTGCTCTGTGACACAGGAGAAGCGGCTTCCTTCTCCGGCCGCCGGCCCCTCCACGAGCCAGGGAGAGACTAATGCCTGCCTCTGAGGAGCGTTGAGAGGAAGAACGGATGGAAGGTGCCCTGGCAAGAGGGATAGGAACAGAGGCATCATTTAAATGGGCAAGATTTACTGTCGAGATGTCACTGCTCTGGGAAGTTGCGACGTCCTTGAGTTACAGGCTCCGAGCCCCGTGGAATGTTAAGTTACAGGGGGCCTGAGAGAGCAATCAAGGACACAGGTAGGATGATGCTGTTCTTGCCCAGGTACATATGCCCCCCTCCCCCCACCCACAAACGTTTTTCGGAGGCAGGGAGGCCACCGAGCCGACGGAGAAGGCGCGGGAAGGACTGGCAATGCTTTACTTAGGGTACCCTGGTGGGAACGGCCACCTGGAATGGCATTCCCTCACACCTGCACCCCAGGACGTAAAACAGAATCAGACGCAGGCTCTCTGAAATCTCTCTGAAACAGAAAACCCGCCTCCCACGTCTGCCTCCCAGCCCCCGTGCCAGGTGTCCCGATACGGCAGCTGCCAGCACATTCCTTCCCTCTTTCCGAACTCCAAGCGGACAGCCCCAGGCTGACCATGGCCGCCAGCCTTGCAGCCCCCCGTGGGCGTGGCTCCAGCCCACACCCAGACCCCCCGTCCTGCCATCTTGATATCCCGATACCGCGGTCCATCTGCGGGGGGGACGCGCACCCGCAGACACGGAGCTGGGGCCACCACGTCACGGGCATCTGACAGGTGGAGGTTCAATGTGCGCACAGAAGGCGGCTGGCTACTTCGGGGCCTTGAATTCTGGATCAACGGGATCCTATACTGATAATGATCATTCTACCAATAAAAACGATACTATTAATAAATAGCTTCCACTTTGTCACAGGCATAGACTTTACAGGTAGTATGACTGAGGACTCACAGCAACCTGATGAGGTACATATCATCATCTTTATGTCATAGATCTGAACACTGAGGCTCAGAGAGGTTAAGTATCTTGCCCAAGGTCACACAGCTAATAAATCCTTTACTGATAGGATTTAAAACTAGGTCTGTCTGATGCAAAAATCAGTGGAAAGTGTAATTGATCTACAGTTCCCCCCTCAGGCTTTCTCCCAGGAGTCAGAAACACGAAGACCACCCAAGCATCCTGAAAATGATTGCTCTGTAAAAGGGTAATCTCAGCTCCTGTGGGAATTGGGCCCAGCCCCAAGTGTCACATTTAGGTCAGATGCTATGAGGGGCCTTTGTTTAACCTCACGACGGAGACATGGGAGAGGGCAGGCATATTTCGAAGCTCTTAGTCTGAAAAGCAATCCTGGGTACAGAAGGAGCCTGGCCACAGCCCTGCCCCTCAGTTCCCTTTGCCAGAGTGGCTGAGATGAACTCACCCTCTCCCCTCCCCACCCCCCATAGGTGGCTCCTGGTCCGTGCCTCTGGCACGGGGCTGGCAGTGTGCAGTGTGGCTGAGATTCAGGGAGGGTCCACCCACGAGCTCAAGGGTGGAACAAAGAGGGTGATTACTCGCACTCTCCAGAAGTGGGGTGCAGCGGGACGTCTGGGTGGCTCAGTCGGTTAAACGTCTGACTTTGGCTCAGGTCATGATCTCACGGTTGGTGAGCTCGAGGCCCGCATCACGCTGTGTGCTCTTAGCACAGAGTCCGCTTTGGATCCTCTGTCCCCTTCTCTCTCTGCCCCTCTCCCACTCATTCTCTCTCTCTCTCTCTAAGATAAATAAATAAAACATTTTTTAAAAGAAGCAGGGTGCAGAATCTCAGGTAAGACAGACGCCTATCCTAATGCTTTCCTTCCAGATTCCCAAAAGCCCTTACATTTCCAAAAGGAACCTGGATCCCTAGGACTTCGGGCCTGTGCATAATTCAGTAGGCCCCTGAAAGAAGAAACAGAGGAAAAGGAACCAGGCAGAGAAAGCCTTGAAAGTCCCGTAGAAAGTTGGAACAGACGGGCATTGCAGCAAGAGAAGGGAACCGGAAACGAGAAGTCACAACCCCCAGGGTCAGGTGCCCTGGCCAGTAAATGAACGTGGCTTGCTTTAAAATTTAGTACCAGGGGAGAGAGCGCCTCTCCTGCCAGAGTCCCTTTGTCAGACACCCCTATAACAATCATATTTCCACTTTTGCCTTGGCTGCCACGAAAGCTCAGAGTTGACTTTAATGCGTGGTGTCAGGAAGAGTCTGATCCCAGGGCCCCGGCAGAACGGCCCCCTCCTGATCCCACCCTCTCATCTATCTGGGATCCGCTTTGCTGACTGTATTTGTAGCTGTCAAGGGTCCCCGTTCTCCTGTTGGGAAGGAAGCTGGTAGGACGCGCAATATAGACGGCCCCTGGATTACAGTGGGGGATTTTAGCATTAACAGGGTGCTGGATTAGTGACCTTTTAGGGCCCTTTTTTAACCCTGCGTTTCTGGGACAGTGATCACTAAATAGTCTACCCTGCACTCTTCCCCCGCAAAAAAGCCAAGCCTCTCCACAGTCTCCTGGAAAAGGGTGTTCTGCTTCTGGAATGCCAAGGAGCGATCGACTCTAGGGCATGTGCTGGCACAGCACAGTGAGCACAGACCCGCTTCTTGCTGGTGTCACCTTTCGGTGCTGGAGCTGGGCTTGGTCACAGGACGCCAGCTGGCACGGAGGCACAAGGAGCCGACTACTCGAGAACAATGGCCCTTCCACGACGCAACTGCCTGCTAATTGACAACAAAGGCTTAGCGGGGACTGTGAAGTCATGAGGCTGTCTTTAGGACAAGCACAGAATGGAACGCGAGCCTCTTTCGGGACTCGTGTTGAAGCATAAACAGGAGCCACCACGGCATCCCTTCTGCAGCCCGAGAATCTTTGGAGCTCAGGCCGGGCTCCGTGTCGGTCTAAGCTTGAGCTGTTTGCCAATATCGAGCCCAGGTAATGGGCCCGCTACCTTCATCTCACGTTTGGACGTCAAGGAGGCCTTCCTGATCCACCTCTTCAGGGCGACGAAGTTCAACTCCCTCGTTTGACAGTCTGGCAAGCCGAAGCCCAGAAAAATGACAACTTGCCAGTGTACTAGCCAGCAAGAGCTACAACTCACATCTTCAGAGCGAGATCTGAGGTTGGGCGGGGCCTCCCGCAGGCACTGGCAGGGCGTTACCTTTATGAAGAAGGTACAACTTTCGTCCGGGCTCAGGCAAACCTAGATCTCATCCCAGGGCCCAAGGTAACAGCTCCGATCCGGACCAGTGAAGGGTTAACATCTCAGAGGACAGTGACAGAAGCTGGAGTCAGCCCAGCCAGAGGAAGACAATTAACAGCTCAGGAGCAGGATAAACACATTCTCAAGTGGCCAAGACTCTCCCCTTCGGTAAACCGGGTGGCTTAGCCGTGAACCAACCTCACAAACAAAAGCGTCGATCAAACAGCCTGCACCTTTTCCCCAGCGGGCCCAGGTCCAGATACTCCCTGGGTTGTTTCAGGAAAGATCCGTTCACTTGGTGCTCCCAGGGCATGAGGTGAGGCGTGGGCCTCTAGCTTCTCCAGCCAGCCCATCTGTCCCCACCCTCCGGTCTGCATGTCGATCTGACCTCCAGGGGCACGGGCCTGTGATCACGGTGGTAAATAGAGGCGCCTCCCTCCCCTGCTGACCCATGCGGCCAGCGCGACTCCCAGGCAGCCCCATCAGGTGGTAGGCACTGTTCACACCTCCCAGCCCCGTAGGGCCTTGCTGCCATCTCTGGGCTTCTGGAGGGTGAAGTCGCTGGGGTTTAAGGCGAGCTTAGTTCAGGGTAGCCCTGCCGTAACCCAGAGCTAGTACACTTGACCGGTATGTCTTTGTTCACGTTCCCCAGCACCCGGATGTACACGGCTCCCTTGGCAGTGGGGGTCACGCCCAGCCCCGGGATATCACTATTATGCTTATAGTTTATGGAGTGTGTTTAGACGTATCTAATGTAAGCCTGACCACAGAATATGAAGCCAATGGTAATAGTCTCATAGAACAATAGGAAACCGAGGCCACAAGAGGTTAAGGGCCCTGATCTAGGCCGGCTAGTTGATGACGAAGTCAGAAGCAGAGATTTGTTTTCCTGCCTCCTTGGTGAAATGAGACGGTCTTCCAGAACAGCTTGGCTGATCCAGCCCCTTGTCAAGACATTTTTATTATTTTAGCCCAGACCCTCTTGAGGCCCGAAGGCACCGGTTTGTGGACCTGGTTAGCTTGCTTAAGTACCTCCTGGGGGTGGTGGGGGAGGCTCTGTGGGGTGATCAGGGCTGTTCTGGGCCATCTACTGAGTTCCCCACCTTCCCTGACCCTCTATCATCTACCTCACAGCCGTGTCCTTACCTCACCAGAACCATTTGTCTCTTTTCCTGTCACCCCTTCCTGCTTCCTACTCTTACTCTTCCTCTCTCTCCTCCTGAGACAGGCTGCAGGAAATGGTCCAAATGCACAAGCAGAGTACTGTGCTTCTGACTCCAAGTCCCTGCCCCGGGCCCCAGTCCTATAGGAGCGGCTCAGAATCCAAAGCTCCAGGAAGGGGGACTGAGACCACCCACAGCCTGCCCCTCCCCAGTCCCTTTGCTTTGGGAAGGAGCTGGCAGCATGACCTCACTGGTGCCAGTGAGGACCTATCTTCGGTTCCGGATAGAAACGGAAGGCCCAGGGCAGCCACAGTCCATGCATCCTTGGGCACATGGCTTTTCTCATCCGGGCCTCAGTTTCCTCATCTGGAAAAGGACAGGTTGGATCCTCTAACATCTGAGTTCCTTACTGCTCTCAGAGACTCTGGGAGGACTCATTTCATAAGCAGCAAGAGCAAAGCCTTAGCATAGATCCCATCCTCTGAAATGACTTTGCCATAAAAGGGGCGGCTGGAGCAGGCACTAAGAGATTCGTGGAAACTCTAGAGAGCCCAAAAAGGATTTTAATTAAAATGTAAATGTTGTGAACATTCAAACCCACTCCACCCTGGGAGCTGGGGCCCAGCTGCCGAGAGGGGTCAGGGCACCGTGTGCCATCATTAGCATTAACAGGTGCCCTGTACATGTTGCTGATGCAAAATTCTATCGGGGGATCTCGTTCGTATGGAACCCCCATGCAGGAGGAGATGGGGTGTCCTCTAGTGGGTTGCATATATCTAGAGGTGGTCTTGTGCCTTGATTTTGAGAAAGGCCCCTGGCCCCCAATATCTTCCCATCCTATCAGAGACACATATATATTCATATTTTATATACACATGCCATATAAAATCCCATCACTAGGGGTTCCTTTGAGTTAGGGATCACACTCCTATGAGTAGGCAAAGAGCACACAAGAGAGAATGTGTTTTATTAATAGTCACTTCCCAGCTGTGCAGTCCTGGGCACCAGTCTTGTTCTTTCTTGGAAACAGTGACAAAAATGCTTGGCCACCTCTTCAGGGGCGAGGGGTGTTGCTGTGGCCTGGCCCCTGGACTCTCTTCCTTGGGACCCAGAACCCTGGAATCATGCTCAAATTTCTTAGGGCTGATGATCCTGGGACGTAACCCCACAATGGCAGGAGGAAATCCAAGGGCTGGGAACCAGAGAGGGGTGCCTCACAGGACCCCAGGCCCTGGCCAAGCAGTAACAGAGCCGCTGAGGAGGTAGCCATGGCAATGAAAGGCCTTCCCCTGCGGCTCCAACCACAAGGGAGAGGAAAAGGAGCATATAACAGGTGCACACCAACAGTGAATACCACCGCTGGCTGGGGCTTGCATTCACTCTACTCACTGAAACTTTTGGTGATTGTCTAATTATGGCTCATTACAAACATCAAGTTACATTCTGCAAGGTCGTAACTACGGGGGAAGGAGACAATTATTATAATGAAGCCGTCCTAGCCCCAGACTCTTTCCCCTCCAATCAGTCCAAATGCCACTGCTCAAATCATCTTGCTTGCCTGCCGCCTGGTCCTCTGGGGTCTCCTCCCCTGCATACCTTCCCAAGGCCGAGGCAACAGAGCACGATGCAGGGCATGGTCCCTCTGTGGCTGGTCTGCACCAAGGGTATTTTTCTCCCCTTTCTTTCTCTAATGGGCACCTTTCTCCTGGTGCTGCCTTGGTGGAGGGGAAGAGCCAAGGACGTCGGATGGGTGCGGAGACAGGGACTATGACGGAGAATGGTAGGTTGCGAACCAGAAGTTTTGCTCCTTCCGGCACAGTCTAGGCAAGCTGGGACCCGCCTGCTGGAGCGGGGAAAACAGTTCCGTGAAGGCCAGATACTGGTCCACAGACCCTGGGCAAGTGAGGCCTCAGCAGTAGGAAGAGGGAAAGGGTTGGAGGGGCCTGGATATACCTGTCTCTTGCCTTTCTTGGGAGTCCTTCTATCCCCCAAAGGCTGTCCTGGGAGAGGGTGGGGGGCCAGTCTCCCTCTCCAGAGAAAAGGCTGGTCTGTATCCAGAAAAGGGAAGGGGGGTGATTTTAGTCCCTCCCTCTGCTGGTGAACTTGCTTCCAGGAATAAGGCACCACTTGTAAAGAGGACGGTCACAAACCCCAGCACCCAGAAACAGGAAACCAGGACGAGATCCAGGCAAACTCTTCCTTTCATGGAACTGGTATTTTTTAGTCTAGAAAAGAGACTTCAAGGGAACATGACAGCCGGCTTCAGAATCTGAAGGGCTGTCGTGTATAAGAGGAAGCAGATTTGGCCCGTGTGCCTGGAGGCAGATTCGGATCTGCAAACCAGCCAACCATGGACTTCGCCACCTCACAAAGTAGGGGGTCCACGGATGACAACTGGTCAAGGAAGCCGTAGAAAAGACTTGCTCTCTGGGTGGCAGATGGGCTCTGAGGTCCCTTCAACTCAGAGATTCTGCGTCCGTGACTCCACACAGCAGCTCCTGGCATAGGGCCTCCCTCGCACACAGTGTATACCCAATCAATGTTTTCAGACTGCTCAAAGGACAATAGTAAATCACACAGGGAATCGGCTTTCAAGCAGGTGGTAGAGACCTTCTCCAGCAGACCTCTTTGCAACCAAAGGCATCGACCGTGGCTCCTCCTGGGGGTTATCAAAATAATTAGGAGTCACCCGTGGTGCTTATTCAAAGTGCAGATTCTTGGGCCCCACCTAAAAGTTGGATTCTGTAGGTCTGGAACTGGGACAAGAAATCTGTATTTTATTATTTTATTTTATTTTACTTTATTTTTTTTATGTTTGTTCATTTGCTTTTGAGAGAGAGATAGAGAGAGAGCGAGCAGGGGAGGGACAGAGAGGGAGGGAGACAGAATCCCAAGCAGGCTCCGTGCCCTCGGCACAGAGCCCGATGCGGGGCTCGAACCCATGAACCATGAGACCATGACCCGAGCCGAAATGAAGAGTCGGATGCTTAACCAACTGAGCCACCCAGGCGCCCCAAGAAATCTGTATCTTAAAATAAACTCCAGATGACTCTTATGCCTGGGATTACCGGAACATACTTTTAAGAAATGTAGACCGACACTAAAAAGCCGTGGGTTCCTCTGGTTCCCTGGTAATCAGCCCCATCAGGGCTGCCCCTGCCTTGGACTCTCCACATCTATTTGCCCCTGGAGACGGAAGAGGCCCCCATCTCGTCTGGCTGAACCCCAGAAAATTCTGCCGCCAGAGTAACCAGGAAAAAACGAAGGCAACTTTCGGCCCAAGACCCATCACCAAGCAATACATTCCGTGCCACTGCAAAGCTGGGCTCTGGGACCCTGGCCACCACAGACTCAGTCCTGGGAGCTGGCCCATGTCCTTGATGCTTCCGGTCCTGCAACTTCCTTCCCATTGATGGCTCCACCTGGTCCTCCTTCCTAGGTTCAGTCCTTGGCCCCTACCTTGACCATGATTTGGGCTCTGTTTCTGGCTCCACTGCCTTGAGCTACCCAGCCTGGCTCCCAGGACTCTCCCCCTCGGGGCTGTCCCCCATCATTTCCTTCGACTTTGTGCTCTGGTCCTGCAAGGAGAATCCACCCAGCACCCCCTCTCACTTGCTGGGTTGAGAAAAAAAGAAGAAGGGGCTAGACTTTCATCCCAACCTTCCTTTTCCCTGTCCTCAGGGCTTCTGCTCCTCCCCCACACTGCCTCAGAATGAATGAAACCTGGCCTCTGCCAGAACTGTCCCTCTCTTTCAGTCCCCAAATCAGCGCCAAGTGTCCAGTCCGGCCAGACTCTCCCCTCCCCTCTGCCCTTTCCCTACAGGGATTGATTTGTTTAGTTTCAACGGTTTAATCTTCTCCTTCCCTGGGAGCAGAGCTGTTTTCTTCTGATCCCTGGTGGGAGGCGTTCTGTATCGGACTGAATCAAGGAGGGGGGGGGGGGCGCTGGGGGAGGAAGGTTAAAGAAAAAAAAAAAAAAGAAAGGAAGAAGGAAAACATACCTTCTGGCAAAACCCAGAGCACCACTTTTGCAACATCGTTCCCCACTACATTATTTATAGCATGACTGAAACATTTATTCCTCCCCTGCTCTTCCAAAGAGCTCCGGTGTTTCCAGTGAGCTGTCACAAGTACAGGGAGCCTGCGCGCTCAGCGCAAACACCAAACGTTTGCAACGCAACAGCGCGCCCCGGAAAATGCCGTGGCTCACAGTGGCCAGGAGGACACGAGGCAAAGGGGCTGAGTGCCTGGGAAGAGAGAGGGTGTGGCTCCAGGATGCAAGGGGAGAAGACAGAGGGAAGGGATCCTGGCGGCGGAGAGGAAAAGGGGGGGTCTCTAGGCAAAGAGCTGAGGGGCCTACCTGCAGCCAGGCTTGCAGAGAACCAGAGGCCCAGGCTCACTGGGGCCCAGATCTGCAACAGTGACACTCAAGGAAGCACCGGCTGGTGACAGCCTTTGTGCGCGGATCGTTTAATTTATTCCAGTTTACATAAATAAGTAAGATATAAATTGTGGTGTGCTAGAGAGGGCATGGGCTTTGGATGCAGAGAAATCTGTTCCAATGTCCCTTATGACACCTGTCTGCTGGGCAACCTAGAGCACAGTCATATAACCTGAGGCACCTCTTCCCTTTCTGCAGAAATAGGGATGCCAATATGTACCTGGCTGGCGTTGCTGGTTCGGAGCATCAAGGTCATGTAAGACAAGTGCCCAGCGCTTGAAGCGAATTTCATCTCAATTATAAAAACCAACCTAGCACAATGCCTAGCTCTTAATGGATATTCCATCAAGGTAGCTCAGTCCATTTTCAGCCGGCAAGCATTATGAGTATTCACAGGTTTTGCAGAACGGTCTCCCAATGGCCTGGTGTACATGCTAATGAGAATACATAGTGCAGTAAGGGAGACCTGACGTTCTCGAAGGCCTCCGGCTCTCTTTGAAAGAGTAAGCCCACAGACCCATTCATCCTGGCTTTGCTTTAGCTGAGGCAGCAGCTACCACGGCCCTTCCCGGCTGCAGGTCTGCCCGGCACGGTGCGAGTCACGTCTACCAACACCTGCTGTGATTGCCCGGGGACCTAGGACCCCCAGACTTGGCCCCCTTTTCTGCCTTTGCTATTGTCCCTCTCGTTTGCAGGAGGAGATGCTGCTTCCCACCGATTTGTTTCCCAACGCTCCCTCCTGCCCAGGGGCGACCTTGTATCTAAACATATTAAAGTTGTATTTGTTTTAGTAATTCCTCCACTAGAGAAGAAGGGACAGGAGACCTAGTGACCGCCACTCGTGTGGCGTCTGACGTTGGAACAAGTAAGTTAGCCACTCTGAGAGTAACAACGGAACAGCATCAGCATGCGTTATGTGCTAAGCGTTTTATACACGTCCCAGTTATTCCCACGACAACCCTAGGAGGTCGATCTTATTATCCCTCTGTCCGTCCTTTCATTTCTTATTTATGCGTTCCTGTGAAAACATTTTAAAATGCCCACTACGTGCCACATATGGCCGAAGGAATATAGCGACGAATAAGATTGCTGTCCTCATGGGAGCTCACGATCCAGATAAGGAAACTGAGACGCGGAGAGGTTAGCGAAGGCCGAGTGATATCTGCCCTCGGTGGTGATTTCATGCTTCACACCTCTCTGCAGGGAGGCTGGAGGTCTACAGATCGCATGGGACCGGTTCATCCCGCCCCCCACCGCCCACCCCGCTCCCAGCAGCTGGATGCCTCAGGAAGTGTGGCACAAGCTCCCAGCAGGAAGTGACTTACACACAGATATGTGAGGGTTCCCTTTAAACCGTAGAGCACGATGTGTTGGTTGTTTTCTGCCTCACGATGCTACAGCCCTGTGGGTACCCAGGAGGTCGGCCAGGCCCCCTTCTGATTGCGACACCCCAGCAGGTGCACCCAGGAAGACACCTGAGCCGGTCCCTGAACAGAGCAGAGCGCCTGCCCTCCCTGACCCTCTCAGCACCGCTCTGGCCCCGGCTTCCGGGTGATGGCAACATGTCCCCGTCTAGCCACTTCTACCACACCGGCCACACGTCTACCCACACTAGCCGCTCCTGCCGCCCAGGCTGTTCCTGGGGCTTCAAAGCGTGGGGAGTGCAGAGGAGAGGAGTGTGGCTCGAACAATAGCCAACTTGCCTAAAACCCCGGTGCTGGAGTTAATAAAAAGAAACGAGCCCATTCAGGCTAGCCCTGAAATTACAGTTTCTGTTTCACTGTGGTGATAGGAGGCGGGGACTCCGGCACACAGCTTGGCGTCGGTCTGGTGGGGGCGGCGGAGGGGGAGGCGGAAGGGGCCTCGGCTGCAGACGGGTAAGCCTGGCACTTTGATTTGTTTTCTCCCTTCCCTTCTGGCCTCCCCTCCTTCTCCAGGCCCCCCTCCTATGAATATATTTGTTTGTTTATTCCTATTGATTTCCAAAGGCTTAGGTGCCCCCGGGGCCTCTTGCTACAGGTGTACCAAATGCAAATCCGACAATTATAGTCAATCCGGCGGCAAAAATTCCCCGTGAAAGAAGAAAGCCAAAGGGGTCCCTGCTGGGAAGTGCAGGCCTCAAAGGCAACCCTCCGCTGCAAGGCAGCTTCAATGGGCCTGGCAGCACTGGCCTGGGCGGGCACCAGGGTGGGCAGATGGCCGGGGCCAGGCCCTCGGGCCTGCTCTGAGAAAGCTCTGCCTCACATGGCCGGCTGTGGCATGCCGCCCCGAGAGACCTGGAAGGTCCCCATCTGCCTGAGCTGAGTGAGCGGAAGGGAGAGGAAGAGGCCTGGGCTGACGTGGCTTCTCCCCGTCCAAGCCGTTCTATGTTGTTGGCTCGTTCATTCAGCAGCTATTTAAAGCACACTCTTAATGCCAAGCACGGTTTTAGGTGGGGGAAAATACCAGTGCCCAAGACAGACGGACGGACAGACAGACAGACACGCGGAGCTAAGGTGGCTTGTAGCCTCGTCAGAGGCATCAGGAAAAAACAGTAAAGCTTTAGGGCAGAAACCAGGACGGGAGTGAGATGGGCAGCAATGGACAAGGGCTACTTTAGACGGGTTGGGAAACAGTGCATTTACACTGGGACCAGAAGGACGAGAAGGAGTCAAATGGGCAGTGTGTGTGGGAAGGGCTTTTCCAGGCAGAACAGCACATGCGAGGGCCCCGGGGGTGGAGGTGGCCGCGAAAGATCCTGGTTTGCCTGAGACATTGAGATTGCAATGGGGACTGTGGCATGAATGGGCTCAGTGTCAAGGGCCAGACCAAGGGGTCTTCAGGACCCCTGTGCGGCATCTGGAGTTAACAGTGGAACTTGAAGCTCCAGCTGATGGCCCAGCCGAGCCTAGGATGCTAGACTCTCTTGAAAGGAGGAAGCCCTTCTGGACCCGAGGTCTTCAGGGACCTCTGTCTGTCTGCCTTTCGGGAAGGACGGGGGAAAAAGTTAAGACAGCAGTTCCGAGGCTTTTCATCCCCATAATTTTCAGTACGCTCTGTATGCCTCGGCCTCTTTTTACTGCTGGAGGCCAGACCCTTCGTTCATCGATGCATTCGCGCCAGTAAATACTGATTACCTACTAAGTGCACAGCAGAAAGGTAGGTGGGTAGGAGTCACGTGACAAGTTTGGCTGGAGCAGGATGGGCTCCGTGTGTCACGGCAGAGAGTCTGGACTCGATTCCGGAGCCTGGAGACCCTTTGCACAAAGGTTTGGAAATGGGAGTCGCAGACTCAGACTCTAATGCACCAGGAGGTTCCGGCTGCAGTGTGGAGGGGACCGGAGTGGGGGGTCCACCGAGGAGGCAGAGGCCACTGTGACTGTCCAGTGAGAAGAGACGACTACTCCTCGGGGCATGTGCCTACTGCCCAGGACAAGACCAAGCTTCACACCCCTCTGTGCCTGGGGGCCATTTTGTTCCTATTTCCAGTGTATCCCGCTTACTTTTTGGCCCTAATCTTGAAAACCAACAGATACTGCAAAGCTCCTCTCTTCTTGACTTTAGAATCCATTAAGGGTTTGGGCCCACCCCCTAGTGTGGCGTGGCCGTTGTTGACAGTGAAAGGAATTTGCGTTCCTGGGCACGCAATGACTAGACAGAAGGGAAGGATCCCAGAGGGCCTGGGTGGCAGAGGAAGGGGGACCAGATTTCCTTTTTCCGTGCTCACATCCACGTGGATAACTGAGAGCTGGCTGCACCTTGAAAGTGGTGCACATTTGGAAACCGTGAGGCCGGTATCTGGCATAAGGAAGGCACTCGATGCTAGACTTCAAAGCACCAACCCAGTCCACATCTTCCCCAGAGAGGGACGAAGCCTGGGCAACCTGTGCCTGCAGCAGTGTTTGATATGCAAATCTCTCATCTCTTTAAGCTAGACTGTTTGTGAGACAGAGAGTTAGAATCAGAGTTAAGGAGTTTGCCTGAGAGATCCGGGAGCCCTATGCCCTCCTTTCACAGGGAAGCCATCAGAGCCGCACCAATGTAAAATGACTCATCCTGGGACCCTCAGTTAATAACTTATCCTGGGGCCCTCAGTTAAAGGGCTGCAACTCTTACACTGGATGTCAGGGGGCCACACAGAGTCTGTATTTACATCTCAGGGCTTACCTGCTAAACCCAGTGCACACAAAATGTCTCCCAACAGCAGTCCCGGGATCTGAGAAATAAATACTTAGATAAAACGTCATTTACCAAGACCCAAATGCCTTTTAACAGAGGCTGTGGCCCAGCAGGGTAAGCCAATTACCAAAGGATTGTGTTCCAAACGCAGCCTAACTGTCTCAGAGCCATGTCAGGGGGAATCAATAAGTGGTTAATCAATGGATTGATTGATCATTTACTGCTAGTAATTAAATTTGGGGGAAAGTACAAATTCTATTACACCTACAGTCAGTCAAAAGCAACGCTCAGATCCTGGAACATGAAAGGAAATAAAAATAGAACCCTTGTGGCCACAGTATTAGAATCAGAGTGGGGGAGACAGAGTGGGAGAGAGGAGGAGGGGGGAGAGAGGAGGAGGGGGGAGAGAGAGGGAGAGAGGCGCTTCATCTCACAGCATCACAGAGCTTCAGAGTCAAAAGAAACTTTGAGGGTCCTCCAATTTAGTGCCCTCGTTTCTCATTTTGGCGAGGGGGAAGCCGGGGCCCCTGGAGGTTGAGGGACTTACCCAAGGAAACCAGTGGGTTTCAGGGTCAAAGCAAGGATTCCACCCGGGGCCTCTTGCCTCCAGGCCCAGTGCCCTTTAAGAGAAAGGGCAGGCAGTCCCCGGTGTACAATTTGGGGTCACTGATGCTTTGCCAGCCGCTTTTCCCTTAGGGGCACCCACTAGGTTCCCCAGGGGCTATTTTCTCCTCACCCCAAGCACATGGCCCGTCCATTAACACAGAGATTCCTGGACATGCCTTCTACGTCAACGGCCTCTCCTTCCACATCGATGGCAAAGTCAGAAGGAAAGGTTCTCTAAGGATGAGGATTTGCCTCACTCAGGAAATCCAACGGGAACACGGGCGCGTCAAATAGCTCCTGGAGAAGCAGGAGCAGAAACTCCGGAACAAGCCCAAGGGCATCCCAGTGATCCCATGAACGGACAATGCATAGAGACCTACTCTGTCAAGGTGTCTGTTTCTTATAGGCTCCGTGGCTTTACCGTGGTCTAGGCTAGTCTCTCTAGACCACTTGTGCTCTGCTGTGTCCGTCCAACACCTGGGGTAGCTTCACCACCCGTTTTTAAGGCTCTGTGTAGACGAGCTATAAATCCCAAGTACCTTCCTCCAGCTAGCCAACAGGATTCGGAACCCCCTTGCCCCTTGCTGCCAGTCTAAATGTGATCAAGAAAGGCAAACCCATTTTTATTACTTGCTTAAGCCAAGCGGAATTAGGTAGGTAAATCTTCTGGGAGGAAAATCAATACATTCCAAAGCCAAATATCAATGATTTCTGAATTATCCTCTGGTTTTCTAAGTTCTGTGCTGGTGTCTCTGTTTACGTTAAGCACCTTCCTGAGTATGGACTATAACCAGTAGCCCGGTCAGCTCCCCAAGGGTGGGGATCCTGCCTCCTCTCCTCTCCCTTTCTTCCCGTAATGCCTGAGACAGCGCTTCCCACCGGGGCTTACCCCGAGCACTCATGGTCTGATTCTCTACCTTCCTCTGGAATCCGTCCCCTGTTCTCACCGCCCCCCTCCACTCCCACCCTGCACCCCGTGCCCAGAGAAGCAAATCAGAGAGATTAAGGATTACTTGACATGCTCTGTGCAGTCATTGGTAATGTCCAAGCCTCCCGCACCCCCCTAATTGGATCCGCGGCCAGAAGTCTGATTTAATCAGCCGGTGATCACCACTGGGGAGGGGGAGGGGGCGGTTCGGGAAAAGGATGAGCCTCCCGGGCCTCAGCTTGCTCTGTTTGCTGGCCCCAGCTGTGTGTGCACAATCAGCCTTTATTAACTATTACACTTCATTCCGGACAGCTGCCTGGGGAGAACATCGATTCATTCCCCAACCTTTTAGGCTGCCCTGGAACTCGGCGTTTCCATTTATTTATCTCCTTATTTCTGTGCACACGTGCAGGTGACTCTGGACTGGAAAGACGGTGCCAGGAAATGGATTCAATTAGAAGCATCCACTCCGCTCTCTTCCCTCGGAGTCCCACCTTTCATTCGGCCTCACCCATGGGGTGGGATGCCCCACATTCCCCACCCCCGCCCCCGCCGCACCTTCCAAGCCCTGAATAGAAGGGTCCCCACAGGAAAAGTGAGAGCGACAGCAAGGCATCCAGAGCAATTTACTTTGTCAATACTTGTCTAGGTCTTCTGCGTACCTGAACACATTTTCCTGGGGACGCTCCATCCTCCCCTGCCTCACGCCCATGTGTGCCTGACATGTGCTACGCGTGGTCCGGGCACAGAGCCAGTGGTCCTTCTGAGGCTTCCTACAGGCCTGTCTCCAGGGACTGGTGGCTCCTGGGGGGGGCAGGTGCACCGGGGTGCAGTCACTCCTGGACCTTTGGGGCTCTAGGGGGTCCTAGGGGGTTCTAGGAGAAGGGGGAGCTGAGGTGGTGGCCCATTCTATGACAAGGTAAGGGGCTTCTGGGTAGAGGCATCTCTGACAGACCAGGTGAATCTGTCACGTTCCTCCCCGCGGACCCAGGGGACAGGGCCTCTCAAATGACTCACGCACCCTGTCCCGATACGGTGCTTGGTGCCACGCACTCCCCGTGGGAAGCCCTCTCTTGCATATTAATGGAACGTTCACGAAGGTAGCGGCCCTGCGTGTTATCTCACCCTCGATATCCTACTTCAGATTCAGGATCTCCCCATTCCTCCACACGGTACCCAGCCAGGTCCCCCGTTTCTTCCGTATGGACTGAAGACAGACCGTCGCGCTGAGTGACGGGCTGAGTGAGTGGTCCGAGAGAAAGAGCAGCCTCAGAAAGCCCTCAAAGAAATGGTGTTTCACATCTCCCCTGCCTGTGTGTTCCAAGTCCCTGCTGCTACCCCCTGCGTGACTTCGGGCAAATCACATGACCTCTCTGGGCCTGTATTTCTGCACATGTATAAAGGGGTAAATCTGCGGTCTCTACTCGCCCTTTAGGGGTACTCAGGACCACGGGAGATGGTGCGTGCACAGATTTGTGAGACGTACAAGTATCTCCTCAGGTACTGAGTGGAGCAGTTAAGAGAACAGACCTCGGGTAAGGGAGTGCTCGTGCCGTGCCCCGGGTTCCCGTTTATCAAATGAGAACGACAGCAGAGACTCCCGCACAAAGTGGTCACGCAGATGTGAGAAGTCGCTATACGCGGGGCGTCCGGGTGCCTCAGTCGGTCAGGCACCCGACTTGGGCTCGGGACATGACCTGTTTCGTGAGTCTGAGCCCTGCGTCGGGCTCTGTGCACTGACTGCTCAGAGCCTGCTTGCGATTCTCTCTCTCCGCCCCTCCCCTGCTCGTACTCTCTCAAAAAAAAAAAAAAAAAAAAAATTTTTTTTTAGGCTGCCATACGTGAAGGACTCAGAACAGCATAGGGTGACTTTAATACTAACACACGTGGACACACGGTCTATCTCCGTACGTGCTGCTCTCCACGCACGCGGAACACCATGGCTCCAACCATCATGAAACCTCCCCGCCTCGGCCGGGCAGGCCAGGGCCTTCTTTTGATCTGGACCTGGGTCCAACTATGGCTGGACTTGTGGGAAGAAAGCTGCCCACGACAGGGCCGCCATCAGGACAGGCCGGCCGCGAGGCTGGTTTGCCAGGTGTCAGTCTCCCTCACTCCCCCGAGGAGGCCAGGCGCCCCAACAGTCCACTCTTCTGACTGTGATACTGTCCCCATACTGAGGGAGGCGCGCTCCGGGGACTCTGAGCGGAGGGCTGGGAGCATGAGGTAGAGACCAGGAAGCAGAAGAGCAAACACGGCCTGCAAGCTGTGAGTCTGCTAACAGGTTCCAAACCCACCAGACTCCCTCGTAAAAAAGTTCATCACGATGGAAACGATAAAATAGAGCAGAGAGACAATTAAAGGACTGGCAATAATATCACAAGTTGGCAGGAAAAAAAAATCATTACCAGTTTCGAGTACCAAAAAAAAAAAAAAAAAAAAAAAAAGCAATCATAAGGGAGGAAGGAAGGGGAAGGCAACACCTTGGACGGTATAGTTTTCCTAAGTCACAAGCAGGAAAGGAGCCAACCATCCTGCGAACAAAAGACAGTGGACACGCTTCTGACAAGTTCTGGAAGTCTCCACTTTCCAAAAGGAGCCAGGAAAGATCCGGGACTAGGGTCACAGGGAAACCCTTCTGTCAACATCCTAAGGCTGCATTTTGGATGCAAGCCCCTCTGGAAAAGTGGGGACACCTGGGTCTCTCCTTCCAGTCCCATGGCCCCCCGTCACGAGAACGGGCTGAAGGGTGAAGACCTGCCCCTCACAGCCTATGACCCCCTTCCCCACATGGCATGTCCCGAGACCGGACCCTCCCCTCTGCTTCCTCCACCCAATCAGCCTCCATAGCAGGCGGGCTGGGAGGGCCTGGGGCTGTCTGGAAGGACCGGTGGCTGACGAGGGGACGCCTTCCCCAGCAAACAGCACGGGCCGGGGCCTCACCTCACCCCCATGGAGCAGCCCCCAGAGCCACAGGCCTCCAGCGGGCCCAGGGCCACCGTCACTGGGAAACGGGCCCGAGGGCAGGCTGTGAGTGCTGTCCAGCCTCCACTAAGGCCTCCGCTAGGCGTGCGTTCCCCAGGGAGCGTGGGCAGGCCCCGGAGACTCAGCTGAGTAAAGGGGGGCCATGCCCAGGGCGAGGACTGCACCTCTCTCCCCGAGAAGCAGGCTGCAAAGCACCGATGGGGACGCCCCCGACGAGCGGGAGACTTTCACGTCAATCATTTCATCTTTCCGCATCTTGGTTTCTTCACATCTACGTGAAGGTTTGAACCAGGAGATCATTATTAATCATCTTCCTGCTCCAACGCCCTAAATCTATTATGACGGGGTATAAAACAAGATGTCCTCCCATGGTCTCGGTATTTCTGGTGGAGCCCAAAGGGTGAGAGTCACCAGACTTTCCTCAAGGGGCTGGTTAAGGGGTGAGGCGCGCTGGCCTCCAGCCCTGAGCCCGCCACCAGCTCCAGCAGAGATTGAAGAGACAATAGTGGGAGGGTCTCTCTCAAGAGAGTGGGCGCTCCGTGGGTTCCCTGCAGTGTCTGAAGCATGTTTCCCACCATTGTCCAAGGGAAGGGCTGGGTGAAGCCCCAGCAACTTGAGAAGGTTCCAGGAAGCCCTCGGGAGAGCGAGCCATGGGTTCCGAGGTTGTAGGCAGGGCCTGGTAACGAACCCGGCCTGGGGGGGCAGAGGGTGGCAGTACCCTTCACTGGGGGCAGAAGGGTAATAACCACGGGGAGCTTTTACCGAGCACTTCCTATGGGCCAGGCTCCTTTTTAAGGACCTTCCACACGTCATCTTGTTTCAACACCCCACCAACAAAATGCTATTATTACTATAGACAGAGGGTGAGCGGGGGAGGAGCGGAGAGAGAGGGAGACACAGCATCCGAAGCGGGCTCCAGGCTCTGAGCTGTCAGCACAGAGCCCGACGCGGGGCTTGAACTCACGAACCTCAAGATCACGACCTGAGGCAAAGTCGGATGCTTCACCAACTGAGCCACCCAGGTGCCCCCAAATGCTATTATTAACCCCATTTTATGGAGAAGGTAAGTGAGGCTCAGAGAGGTGAAGGGACGTGCCAGAGGTCGCAGAGCTGCAGAGCTCAGAGCCGGAATAAGAACCCAAGCAGCCTTGCTCCAGAGCCCTGCTCCCACCCACCACGCTGTACCTCCCCTCTGTAGAGCTGCCTTGAAGGAAACCGCTCCCAAGGACTGCCCGCCAAGGCCAAAGAATGAGGCCGTGTGCTGTATTCTAGAACAGGCGCTAATAGGGGCTCAGGAGATATCAAGCAAAAAGGTCACCGCCTGCGTCGGGAAACGGTGCGGTGTTAATGGTGCCAAAGAGCCGCTTCCAAAGACCTCACCAAACCATCCATGAGGGAGGGGGCGGCTGCCCGTCAAGAGCGAGCTACAGCGGCAGCAGCAGAGTCAACGACCTTCCAGCCCTTTCCCTCTCACCGCCCCCGTCGGTGCGGCCAGGAGCGTGCAAAAATAAGTCACCCCTCCGTAGTCCTTGCAGGTCGCCCTGTATTGGTGAGGCCCACGCCTGGGGAAGGAGGTGAGGAGATGCCTTGACAGAGGAGAGAGAGACTGAGGCTTCGATGGAGAGTCATGAGTGAACGTTTACGGAGCATCCGCGAGAAGCGCAGGACCTGTTTCAGGCCCCGGGGATGCAGGAAAAAAGAACATGGACAGTCTCTGTCCTCCTGGGGCTTACAATCCAGTGGGCAGAGCGCAAATAGTGATAAACAAGTAAATATTTCGTATGCCACGTGGTGTTGACGACTATGGCAAGGATAAGTGCTCAGCAAGGCGAGTGTGCACGGGAGAGGATGCTATTTTATATAGGGGTCATGGAAGGTATTCCTAGCAATTCCTGGTATTTCAGATAGATGGTCCTGATGGCAGGGGGGTGGGGGTGAGCCCCAGTGGGTGCAAGAGCATTCCAGGAAGGGGAAGGGCAAGCAGAAAGCCAGCACAAGAGGCATGCCTGAGGCGGACAAGAGGCCACTGTGCCTGGGGCAGGGGTGGGGGGCCGTGGTAGGAGATGAATGAGGTCTGAGAGATAGCAGGAGCCAGGGTCCCGTGGGCAAGGACTTTGGCTTTGACTCTGAGCGACAGGAAAGCCATCAGAAGGTTCTAGGTGGGAGAGTAAAGAGAGTCTTTAACACTAGAAAGTCAGAGAGCGGAAATGCCGTAGGATGGCCTGAGATTTCAGGCAGGAGCCGAGAAGGAAAACAGAGCACGTTGGAAGGGCAGAGGGAGAGGAAAATCAAGCTATTCCCCGAGTATCCTCTAGGAGCCCAGCCTATTCAATAAAGTAGAGACATCAACGCTGATTTATGCATTTCTGAGAAGGCTTTTTAGCAAATCTTCACTGAGTGCTTCATCATACCAAGTGCTGTATTAAGTATTTAAACTTATTGTCTCACTTAATCCCCGCAACCCTATGAGGTGGGGGTGGGGACGCTTCCCCCATTTTATGGATGAGCAGAGTGAGCCTGGGGGATGAGGAGGGATTCAAGCCGAGGTTTTCTGCAGCAGAAGCTAAGCTAGGAGGGCACACAGCGGGAGGGGTCCCCAGGCTCAGTGGCCGCGTGGCCTGCTGCTGGATGGGGGGGCCTCCTCTGGCCCGCCCCCTCCTCTCTGTCACCTCAGAGGTGGCCTGCGGGCCTGGCTACCATTTGGCGGTCATCGCTAGGCAGGAGCACAGGCGGAGCGACGGGCAGCGCTAACGCTCTTGGCCTTGGGGCCAAACCCCCAAGTTTGGGGGGTCTAAACCCCCAAGTCTGGCAGTCGGCAGGGCCCTAACAGACGCCAGGATTCGTGAACCAGATCTTGGGCTCACCAGAGAGCAAGGTGGCGGGGGTCAGAGCTGCAGGAAAGCAGCATCAGCAGGGTCAGGAAGAAGGGGGCAGTCCCCCTCCCCCTCCTGGTAAGGATCAGGGAGAACCAATGGGAGGAGGGCCGCTTGAGAAGGCCTGGAGATTGAAGGTAACTGCTATTCTGAACTCTGGCTGAGATGGGTAGGTGATGGGTGCTTTCTGCGGTCCTTGGTGAGCGGCCACGTCCCCCCCCCCCCCCCGACTTTCGTTGTGCCCCTCGCCCCAGCGTGACCCGCCCAGATGCCTGTCCGCCTGCAGCCTCTCCTCCCTTTCTAGGACAGTTTCTGGCTCTCTGGGCAGAGGTGAGGCGGGGGGAGCTGGGGGCCTCCGTGCCTGGCACCTTCACCTTTCTTGCTGTCTGAGCCAAGGCCTGTTCTAACGTAATCCACCAAAAGCCTGCCGAAGTCCCCCTGGATTCCAGAACAGCAGCGGGAGGCCTACAAACTCACCAGGCAGATTTGGTTCGGCTCCTTATTCAAAGGCGGAAACTAAGCTTAGCAGCCTTTTCCTCTAAGAATGGATAGCATGTGCCCACCACGAAGACCAGCCCCTCTGCAAAGGTTCTACAGAATTCTGGAGTTGGATACAAGGCCCTCCTCTCTGTGAGTTGGATGGGTGGGGAGGAGTTAGGCTCACAAGTTCAGTCTCATAATTCCCTGGACGTGAACAGGTCCTCATCTGCCAGAGCTCTGGGTGTTTGGATTGCGGGCACCTTGCGTGACCCGTCTGTGCCTCCCTTATTGCTCAGCTGGCAGGTGAAGGTGACGCCCTCTTAAAGCCGAAGGCAGGAACCCGACCCATGATCTCTGGGGCTCCACCATCCAGCTTTCTTTCTCCATCTTCTTGAACTATAAAATGGGGCAAGGATTGTTTTTTCTATTATGCAAATGGAATCCCAAGGCCAAGCAAACCCAAGTGACTTGTTCCCGACCACATGGCAAGAACCGGGTCTTCCAATTCCCATGCCTGGTGGGCCCAGAGTCCCCCCAGCCCTGAATGATCCCGTGCAGGGAATCCCACCTGTCTGCACTGGGGCCCCTCATATCCTACCAGGCCAGTAAGCAGAAAGGGCAGGAAGGGGCTTGCAGAGCTGTAGGGGCCTTCCCACAGATCTAGAAAGCACAGGAACAGAGGTCCGGGGCTGGGAGGGACCTGCAGGTTAACTGCTCTGATTTGCCTGGACTCTTGACTACTGACTTGAGCCAGGGTCTGTAACCAGGTACTGGCACTACCTTCCCATCACTCTTGCAATGTGGCTGTGCCAGCCAGGCCGCTGTCATGACCGGGTCAGTCATGACCGGGACAGTCCTCCAAGCCTCCTTGGGGACGTGCTTCCTGAATCCTCCCACTTTGCCGGGGGCGGGGGTGGGGGTGGGGGGAGATCAAACCAGGCACCTGTGGGGGGGGGGGGCGGGGTCTGACAGCTCAGGAGGTCCCGTCTCCACCGGCAAGGCCTCTGGGGCCCCTCCCCGCCAAAGAAGCACGGGGGTTGGTGGCCTGCATGTGTTCACGGCCTTAGTGAACACAGACACGGGACGAGCTGGCCACGGGATTTTATGCCTCCTCAGGGACTGGCCAGCTCTGGGAGCACAGAGGTGAGGAGGATGAAGCCCCCGGTGTGGCAAGTTATTCGAAGCGTGTGCATGTCTGCATGCGGAGGGGACTCTGCTCCCCACGTCCCCCTCTGAGCCCAGATTCCCGCCTTGGCGTGTTTCAGACCAGTGACCAAAACCCATATAGATTCAGACTCACCCTTCTCTCTCTGTCCCACGCCCTCCAGACTTGGCCAGCACCCAGCAAACCCCTCCGCAAATGGATGGCCCTGGGATCAACAAGGCTTTGAGGTCTTGCCCCTCGTGAACTGTGGACCCTGGACCGGCAGCATGAGTACCACGTGGAGGCTCCTTAGAAATGCAGAATCTTGGACCCCAGCTGGGCCCAAGGAACCAGAATCTGCATTTTTAGCAAGTGCCCGCAGTGAGTCCCATGTGCACTCAGGTCTGGGAAAAACCACTTTGGAGACAGGGACTGACCCAAATTTGAATGGCCCCCTGGCTGGATCACAGGGCATCAGAGTCCCACTGATCCCAGGAAAGCAAAAGGAATCCTCCCCCCCCCCCTTTTTTTTTTCAGGCTATTCCAAGTCAGGCAGGATGTCAAGTTGGAAAACTAAAAGTCCCTCGACGTGCCAGGCCTTTATGGAATTTCCACGTTTAATTCACAGGAAACTGATTCCTCCTCCACTGCCACCCGACCCCCGTCTTGCCCACCTTGCCTACCACCAGCACCCGCCCCTTTCTCCACTTAAAAAGGAAACACAAAACCCACGTGAGGACATCGTTAGTGGATACAGCTTCTTTAATTAATTTAAGAAATTAATCCTCGGACTTTTTTCTTCACTGCACCCTCCTAAGGCACTGGGAAGAATCGCAAACACCCACGTAAAATCCTCCAGCTCGCAGGAGCCTCTTCTATTAACATCACTGCAAATTAATATGATTATTTAAGCTCCTAACTGGCCGCCCCGCCTCCAGTCTCTCCACCAGCCCCACTCAGAACCACACAGAGCTTTCTCGAGCGCTGGCTCCGTCGCGTCACTCCCGCTTCACCCTTCAGGGGCCTCCTACCACCTGCAGTGAGGTTCCCAGTAAGGCGACGACCCTCCCCTCCTGGGTGGTGTTTGGGAATTGGGGGTGTCACCGAGGTGAGGTGCCTGGGTACCAGAGAATTTTCCCCCTCGAATGCTGGCAGCGGCTGATCGTGAAAGGCGCAAGGGCAAGGTCGCGGCCTCAGGGTGCCCTTCTCTACCCTCCTGGTCGTGTCTTCCCGTGACCTTGGTCTGCCCTCCACCACTACAGTGGCCATCCCCCTTTCTACCTGTTCCAGCTCCAGCCGTGAACTTGAACAGAACGTGTGCTCACGTGAACCACTCTCTGCTGCCTGAGAGTCCCTCCAGGCTCCCTCCCCCCTCATCTCGAGGAGCTCCTGCTCATGTTGCCGATTCAACACCAATGCTGCCCCTCTCACACCCCAACCGTGAAGGGGGTTAAATGGGACCTTCTGGTCTGTCTCCGAATGTCAGCTCAAGCCCAACTCTGAGCAGGACACATGACAAAACTCCCGGAGTCTCATGAGAGTGTGGTGGCTGGTAGAGAGTACTTTTGTGTCTTCCTTCCCCACTGGGGCAATAAGGAAAATGCACCCCTCCACCCCCCAAACCCTCACCCACAGCCAACCCTGCAGCTCTTGGGACCTAAAGCCACCGTGCACTGAAGAGTTCTGGAGGCGTCCCTCCAGACCCGCGTCCCTGCGACTGAGGGTGACAGAGACAGGTATGTGACAAGTATGCGAGCCTCCTGGGGAAGAGTATGAAGGCCAGAGGCTGGCTGGAGAGGCCATGGAGAGATGTGGGAGGGGAGAGAACTGCCCTGAGCCGGCTTCTCGGCCCTTCCATCGACTGTCTTCCCCCCATTCTACAGATGAGGAAACTGAAGATCAAAGAGAATATGTGACTTGTCCAGGATCCCTTTGTTATTAGCTGGCTGAAACAAGAACCAGACCCAGATCTGCCCTTTCCGCCAGGCCACAATATCCCTCAGCTCCTCTGGGAAAGGTATGCTCCTTTCCTGGGTGGTCCACTCACTGATCCGTTCATTCATTCTCCCCTAGTTATTCTCCTCTGCCTCCAGGTCCCGTCCCCTATACCGCAAGGGTTAGGCACGTAGATTCCAGAACCATACTGCCTGCGTTCATATCCTGGACCCACCATTTCGCAGGTGCGTGACTCTGGGTAGGTTACTCGACGTCTCAAAATCTCCGTGTGCCCGCATATAAAATGGGAGAAATAGGCTACCGTCTGTATCCTGGGACTATTTTCTTATCACACAGCTGGCTGTCTCCTGGCCATTACCCCCACCAAAGTCCCGATACTGCATTTAAGGAAGGACAGGGAAAGACGGACACAAACACACACAGATTTCTATGTGCTGATGGCACCCACAGTAGGCAGTAGTCATTTTCCTCTCCACACCTTGCCTTCCCTCCCTGGGAAGGGATGCCAAGGAATGAACCCTTAGGAGGATTTTCCCTCCTGTTCAGGCCATCCCCAGCATCAATCCGTTTTTCCTAACCTGTGGATGTGCTGATTCACTTCTGAAAGGGGCGGGGCCTCCCCAGGTCCCTGTGCCCATACATCGATCAAACAGACCACGGTAGGGTTGGCACACAGGGAGAATGAAAGAGGAACAGATCACACGTGAAGTTTTGTGCTGATCTTTCCACTCTCCGTCTTCCTCCCCGCCTCACCTCCTAACAGCGGCCTCCCCGCCACCAGTCAGTGTATCTTTTGGAACCTACCTCTCCCTCCCACACAGAAAGGTAGGAAACCCATCAGTGCTTGTTTTTAGCCGGGAACAAACTGTTCACACATTTCATTAACCAAAAAAAGAGAAAGAGGGTGTGTGGGGTGAAGACGCTAGCTTATCAAAATCATTTAACTAATTTATATACAGAGACTCGGAGGTAAGGAGGAACAGAGTGGGAGGGGGGACGGAGTTTCCTTTAAAAAAGACAAGAGCAGGTTTGGAAGGAGGGGGCCCGTTCTGTCTTTGTGCTACTTTTTCTGTGTTGATGAGACGCGCCCGTGTGCTTTAGGACATACCGCTGAACGTTAAACGCTTTTCGTCAGTAATATAAAACCGAAGGGTATTTGTGTGTGTGCTTGAGAATGGAAAAGTAGGTGTTGAGCGGGGTCTAACCCCTTTCTTCCTATATGGCTGGGGCTTGCCAGCTGTCAGATCTTTAGCCAAAGGTGGGATTGAATTTGCTTGCTTATTGCAGTGCAGGGGAGAAGGCCTGCAAAGTTCCCTGATGAGAAAGCCAAGGTGGGCCCCAGGGGAGTTCGGGGCCACGCAGCGGGGCCTGTCACAGGAAAGCTTGGCAAAGAGGAGGTCCCCCATCAAAAGGGAGGTATCTCGAGACCTCCAGGTGGCTTCCTCCTGGTCTTTCAACATACGTTGGCATTGGATCCTATAGTGGGCAATATAATTGTGGGGGGACTCGTAGGGGTAGGATTTCGGAGCTGCAAGGAATCTTAGAGATCACCTGAGGCCCCTTCTTTTACAGATGAGGAAAGTGAAGCTCAGAGAGGGTGTGACTTCTCCAAAGTCACACAGAAAATTGATGGCCAGGGCCAGAGTCCAGGCCTCCTGGTTTCCAGGAAGGTGCTATTCTTTTTTTTTTTTTAATTTTTTTTCAACGTTTTTTATTTATTTTTGGGACAGAGAGAGACAGAGCATGAACGGGGGAGGGGCAGAGAGAGGGAGACACAGAATCGGAAACAGGCTCCAGGCTCCGAGCCATCAGCCCAGAGCCTGACGCGGGGCTCGAACTCACGGACCGCGAGATCGTGACCTGGCTGAAGTCGGACGCTTAACCGACTGCGCCACCCAGGCGCCCCGGAAGGTGCTATTCTTATCACCCCACCTTCCCCTCACCCCCTTTCCTCACCTTTTCTGGTCAGGTCAGTATGTGGAAGGACACCGGGGTCACGGGCAGGGCATGCAGTGTGGACCCCGGGCAGAGTGACGGGGCACACAGGACCCCAGTGGCGGTTCTGGAGCCCTATCGCCTCTAGCTAACGGGCCTGTGGTAGGATGCTGAGGGGATGAGGCTTCTAAATGGCCCCGATAGATGTTCTGGAAAAGGCCAAAGCTTGGCTTTCTACCCCTGAGCTGTCGTGAGCTCTGAACTCTCCAAGAAGAGGTGGAAAGCACTCTTCCTTCTGGGGGAGTCTGGGCAGGAACTCCACCTCTCTAAGCCTTTCCCTCTCTGCAAACCTGCCCTGCCTGGCTCCCAAGGGTGTGGTGAGATCAGGCGTGGGTTCCAAAGTCCTGAAAGTTGTACGGCCCTGTCCATGTGAAGGCGGATGGTGATTGCTAGTGGTGGTACAACCACCACTCTACAGACAGTGAGAAAGGACCCCTAGTGCCCACCTCATTTCAAGCTTACTTTTGGAAAGCAGAACCTGGAGAAATCCTGAGCCCTGAAAATGTGCTCTGATCGCTTTCCTTGACGTAGGGAGTTTTTCGCCAGCGGGTTCCCTATAGCCGCACCTCCTGGTCAATGTGCATTCCCAGATTTAGCCCAGAGGCAACAGCCTATTGGGATAAGGCTGTAGAGAAGAGGGGGTGACGTCCCAGGATCTATCCCCACCCCGGGGGCACCAGCTCCTGGCCAAAGACGCGAAGTAGACAGAGCTCAGCCTGACTTTGGACGGTGGGCTGGAGGAGGGCAGGGGTGGGGGGTACTGGGCTCGGGTGGCTCACCCCTTGGCATAGAGTTCAGTCATGAGTCTACCCCCAATACTGACCCGCCCTGCACATGGCCGGGGGCTGGGGGGCAGGGGGCAGTGCAGTAAAAGTGCTTATACAGTCCTCCATGAGTACCAGCCGTGGGTCGCTTCCAGAGCACACGACAGCCTGTCACTGGGCTTGACCCAGTGGTAACTAGGCCTGCTCATCCCACTGGCAGAGCAGAACCTGGCCTTCTCACCGCAGGTCTAGAGCCGTCATTATTTCACCGGCCTCCCAGCCTCCCCAGCCTGGGTCCTTGCCCTCCTCCGCAGAGCTCCCATTATGAGCCCCTCTGAGACCTGTCATCTCCTTCCTGAGCAAGTAAGGAGAGTAAGTCCCCAAGTAAGTCCCCTTACCACTGATGGGGGCCAATGCAGTCACAGTCAGGTATGAATGGCTCTACTGACTTCAAGTTTCCTTTCCTGAGGGTGCTTGAATGTGAAAGGGAGCCAGAGTTTTGAGGAAGGGGCAGGCACATAACCAGGGGTGGGAGACAGAAGCAAGAGTGGACACCAGGGAGGCCAGGGCCTGTGAAATCCAACCACAGAGGCAAGGAGTGCCCTGGCCATGGGTACAGCTTGTCTGTCTGTCATACCCTCTACGAGCCCCAGGACAACGGTGCTCACGGTGATGGTGACAACCCACATCGACTCAGCTCGGCCTTTCGGATAAGTCCTTCCGCCTTGGCTCCAAGAAGAGCTGATGCGGGCACAGATGGGGGGAAGGTGGGTTGCGACACAATGAATGCATCGACCGTCTTTAAGCCTCCATGACTGTGTGAGGGGGTTGCTCGCTGGGGATAGTCTCTGACGGACCCCGTCTCTCCAGGGGCCACAGGCACAGGGTGCATGAAGTCATGCCGAATGTGGACCAGGTAGAAGGCCGAGGGCTGCAGGTGGGGAAGGATGTACAAGAAAGAAAGGAGGCCGAGGAGAAGAGGCCGGAGGAGGCGGAGGACAGCGGGAGAGCTCACGGTTAAAGGAACTTCAGGAGGAGGGACACGTCCAGGGGTATTTTGGATTTGGGGGCCCATCTGCATCCCAATCCCCCAGGCCTTCGGCAGCACTTTGTTGCTGTCACCATTGACCGTGTGTCTGTGTACCCAGCGTTATGGGTACACAGAAGGCTCCCCGGGACCCGGGGACGTTCACATTACCATTCCCTTTGAAAAGTGAGGAAATCAAAGCTTCGGAGAGTCATCTCTTTAGGCTGTAAGGAAAGAAATCAAGACTCCGACAAATTAAAACCATTACGGGCAGCTTCGCAGACGGCAGGTGTCCTGCCTTCCCACACAAAAGCCCCCCAGGGAGCTCAGGAGAAAGAAGGCTGGGTGGCTGGGATGGTGAATGCAAGCACAAGTGTCCTCCTGGCCAGCAAGCCGTGTGGTCCAGGTCCCGAGGGGGTCCAGCGGCGCCCTGAGATGGAACCCAGGCGGCCCTTCCTGCAGGCCCAGAACCAGGCCGGCCCATTCCCATTCTCCTTGACAGCTGCGGGAGGAAGAAGAAGAAAAAGCAGCTCCTGCGGGGCCCCTTTGGGGAAAGAGCCGGTGCTGGGAGAAGGGAGGGGGGAAGGGGACTCTCACCAGCAGCAGCGACGACAGAGAAAACCAGAACGGTGTCCCGGGAAGACAAGGACTCCGTCTGATACTGCGGTGCCAACCCCAGAGACCCAGCAGGCAGGAACACGGTTGGCTGTGCCCATGAACCATGGAGGGTGGCACCTCTGTGGACGTGGAGGGTGGGTTCGGGATCTCCTCTCACCTCCAGGCAGAGGAAGCGTGGAGAGGCTGTGCTCTGAGCTGGGCCCTGACAAGGGTGCCGAGTCTCAGCAGAGCGGTAGTCGGGAAGAGGAGGGAGGGGAGCCCCCTCAGCCCATCGTCAGCCAAGCAGACTCGCCCCCTCCTTGTCTCCTCTCGTCACAGACCTGCAGCCCCCACCTTTAAGGGCAGCAAGGACAATAACCGGGAAAAGACTTCGAAAAGAATAAAAGCTCTAGGGGCGCCTGGGTGGCTCAGTCGGTTAAGCGGCCGACTTCAGCTCAGGTCATGATCTCACGGTCCGTGAGTTCGAGCCCCGCGTCGGGCTCTGTGCTGACAGCTCAGAGCCTGGAGCCTGTTTCAGATTCTGTGTCTCCCTCTCTCTGACCCTCCCCCGTTCATGCTCTGTCTCTCTCTGTCTCAAAAATAAATACACGTTAAAAAAAAATTAAAAAAATAAAAGCTCTAGATGAATGTACTATCTAATCACCAGCATCATCTTCAAACCTATTAAGTGCCGAATACTATCCTGAGGTACACAGTCTTTTTTTCTCCCTCTTAAACTGAGGTCAGCCTAACAGGGCTGGGGATCGGCTCACCCCTGCGGGCACCCTCCAAACTCCCCGTGGAAGCTTGAGTAACCTTTTCAGCACTTGGCCACCATGTACCTTTGAGGACACTTGTCCCACAGAACAAACCGACTCCAGAGTTGCACGGATCGCTTCCCTACCCTATAGCGCCAGGAAGTGGCATGGCCACCCTCCCCCTCCCTCTTTCCAGGGGTGTCTGTTGTAGCAGGAAGCCAAGGCAGGTGCTGAGCCCCTCTCTGTGCCAGGCACGGTGATTGTCACCCTCACCACAACCGCAGAGAGAGCCGTTCTACTCTTTCACTGATGAGGAAGCCAAGACTCACAGAGGCTAAGGAATTTGCAGACCAAGTAGTTTCAGCAGGGCCAGAAACACTTTTTAAGCTTTTTTTTTTTTTTTTCAGTTTATTCATTTTTGAGAGACAGAGCACAAGCAAGAGAGGGGCAGAGAGAGAGGGAGACACAGAATCCAAAGCAGCTCCAGGTTCTGAGCTGTCGGCACAGAGCCCGATGCGGGGCTCGAACTCACCAACCGCAAGATCGTGACCTGAGCGGAAGTCGGACGCTCAACCGACTGAGCCACCCAGGCGCCCCAGAGCCAGAAACGCTTAAGGGACCATACAAATTCACTCAAATAAGTAGGGCTACTTATTTTTGTTTATATGTTTGCTTCTCTATGTATTTTTTTTCTGCCCATTCTGTCTTCTAAAGCCTCACTACTCTGGGTTGTGCCCTGTGGAAGAGCATCCACCCAGGAACTGGTTAGAAATGCAGAATCACAGACCCTGCCCCAGAATCCGTTGTTTTTAGGAAGATCAGGTAAGCAGTAGACACACTTAAGTTTGAGAAGCGTGGATCTAAAGGAGAGTGGCCCATAGCAAGAAAGATTGAGTTTGCCTTAAAGAAAAAATTCCTGCCAGCTGGTTATAAAAATACGCTTATGGAGGGGAGGGAGGAGGTCTGGGCCGAGATCCTCAGGTTTCTGGGAGGCTCAGATGAGATACGGGGGGTGATGAACCGAGAGGACTGCTCAAGGCTCCCTCCTGCCCTGGGAGCCACATCCTAGGCCCTTCTGGGGTCTCCTGAGGAGGAGCCCGAGGGCGTCCCATATGCCCCTGGAGCTCCCCTGTCTGCTGGAGACTTGGATTCAAATGCAGCCACCTCTGTGGAGCTGAGACCAGCAGGCTTAATTCACATTCTCCTGGAGGATAGGTATTTGCATCAGAAATTACCCTGGAACTTAATTCTGCATAATGTTGCTCAGACAAACGACACCCCTGAAACTCTTTGCCAAGGCCAATAATAACATAACTGCAGACAGAAATAATGAATAGGAGCGGAGGGAAAGGGAAAATCAAGGAGGCAGGGGACAGGGAAGGCAGAGAGATGGGCTTCGAGCCAGAGGTGCTCTCGTCTTTGCATACAGTCACTAGCACGGCCCCAGCACACAGTAGTCACTCAACGGTTTTCAAAAGCCATACGCTATTACAACAAACAAACAATGGAGTAAAGCTAAAAAGAGAACTGCTTCAGGGTACCGACGGACTATTAAGCAATTCATTAATCCAACCATTCATTTGTTCAACAGACTCTATCTATCGGCCACCTATTATAGTCAGGCACCGTGCTGGGCACTGCGGTCCCTGCCCTCATGGCCAGGTCAAGCCGTGGGCTGAGCCTCCTGTGGGCAAACCCAGCAATTCGGAGAGGGGAGGGCTGTCAAGACCCCTGCCGGGGAAGGTTAAAGCCCAAGGGCAGAGCCCTGGCAACTGGGGATGTGAGTAAAGGTATGCAGGCGTCCAGGGGCGTGCAGGTTTCCCTGACGAGCCTTTCACATCCGCTGCATTGGACGATGTGATTTCCTCGAGGACTATACGCACCTTCTATTTCAGACCTGGAAGGGACACTGGAGACCATCTTGCTGTCCCTATTCATTTTACAAACAGAAGAGTGAGGTTCAGAGGAGGAGTGAGCTTTGCCAAGGCCACCAGCCAGTTAGCCGCAGAGTTGCAGGAAGAACCCAGACCCTCTCCCGGACCGTGTTTCATACCTCCCCGGGGGGCAGGGGACCTCGCT
The DNA here is from genome assembly GCF_028018385.1 of Neofelis nebulosa. Classification (NCBI taxonomy): domain Eukaryota; kingdom Metazoa; phylum Chordata; class Mammalia; order Carnivora; family Felidae; genus Neofelis; species Neofelis nebulosa. The sequence goes on from NC_080791.1 coordinate 15,312,742, forward strand.
CAGCCCCTGGGGCAGGCAAGTCCCATCTCTCTGGATCTCGGCTTCGTCTTCTGAAAACAGAGAGGGGGCAACTTTTCAGTAGTTCTCACGCTGTGCTCTACGGCTGTGCCTGGGGGACCCTTGGGAGAGGCGGGGGCCTGGCCGGTGGGGTTCTGGGCAGCCCCTGCTTCAGTGAGAGGGGCTCTCTTGTTCAGTGGGCTCTCATCAAACAGTCCGTTTGAACCAAAGGGTCCACGGCTGAACACCCAAACCAGAACGAACACCCCAAGAAATCTCCCTCGGGTTCCTGCAACACAAGGATCGTGCGCTTAGCGATGACACGGGAAGAGAAGACGGGTTCTCGGGCCCGCGACACGACAGCCACATTAGGGAGAAGGAAACACACACGTGAACAGACTCGAGAGCTGCAGGAACAGCATTCAGTAGTAATCGTCTGTCCCCAGAGTAAGTCTAGAGTGACCCATGTCACAGGCTGATATGTAGGGCGTGGAAGCATGGGTGCCACTGCCTGAGGGGGTCCCAGAGAGATGGGCCTCCCGGAAAACACACAGACTGGCGACAGGGACCTCGGGCTCCCGACTCTCTGCCTTTGGGGATCCACTGGGCATCCCGGGTGCCACCGTCAGCCCAAGTGTCCAAGGCCACCAGCCTCCCGCTCCTCCCACCAGCTGAACCCAATTATGCGTGTTTACATTACAGTTACGTATAATTCTGCCATTTACATTCAGTCGCTGGCTTCTCTGTGTGCTCATAAAATATTAACATTGGAGGGCCGCTTGTTGCAGAAATGTTTATAATTTCTCTTCCCCATTATGGGCTTATTAATGATAATAATGCCGTTTCCCTGCTTAGGAGCTGGGGCTACCGAAAGGCAATCACTCACCATAGCTGAAATATGACAGTGGGAAGTCGGATTCCGTTCCCTGCTCGGCATTTAATCTTAATAACATTTTATCTTGGACGACAAGTGTGTGTAATGTTGTTTAAAAGCCATGACTACATCGACGCTGTGCGTTCGTTCCGGAGAGGGAGTGGGGGAGGGGTGGGCTGGGGCCTGTCCCCTCTCCCCCCTCCCCCTCCTCTTCCCAGGGGCTTCCGGGTTGGCCTCTCCTCCCTCCACCCAACCCCAGTTCGGCATTTCTGCGATGAAAGGATTTTTTGTAACCTGTGAGGATGAAAAGTACTTATGAGTCCATCAGCCTTTGAAAACACAACTACCTCAAATGGGCTCTATTAAAAATAAATAAGTCCATTTGGGCTGGAGAGCCGGGCCTAAGGGAGCGTAAAGCATTTAAGCTGTGTTGCAGAAGGACAGGTGCGGTTTCCCTCCCCTACGGCGAGGCTCCCGGTGATACAGTCCGTGGGCACAGCTCGTCTGGCCAAGCTCGGTGGTTCCCCCTCCTTGTCTCAGCCCCTGTTCCCCATTCCCGGCCTGCTTTGCACTGTCACGAGATGCAAAAGGATGTAAGCCTTTTTGTGTGTATTTCTCTCCCCCTAAATATAAGACTTATTACATTGTATACGTTAAATATATACAGCTTTCTGTATCTATTAACTCGACAAAATGTTTTGTTTTTTTGTTTTTTTTTTAAAGGACCACCAGGGGCGCCTGGGTGGCTCAGTCAGTTAAGCGTCCGACTTTGGCTCAAGTCAGGCTCACAGTTCGAGATCTCACAGTGAGTTCAAGCCCCACATCGGGCTCTGTGCTGACAGTGTAGAGCCCGCTTGAGATCCTCTGCTCCCCTCTTTCTCTGCCCCTCCCCCGCTTGGGCTCGCTCTCTCTCTGTCTTTCAAAAATAAACAAACATTAAAAATAAAGGATCGCCATAAGGATAAAAATCTAGGTATACACTGTGTAGTGTGCCCAGAACATGAATTCTATTGTAAATTTACCATCACCATCGTTTCCTTTCTTCAGTTCTAAGTTACCTAATAAACTAATCTTATTCAGCTTAAAAAAAAAAAAAAAAAAAAAAAAGACACCTAGGATAGGATTCTGTTCATAGTAGGTGCTCAATGGCTAAGTGCCGGTTGGGATTTTACACTAAAACGACCAGTTAGCTTGGAGAATGGTACTGGGGCAAGAAAGGGGAGCATTGTTTTTCTCAAGCCTGGTTTTATAAAAGAATGCAGGGTCAGAGAATCATAGCCGCTAATGATCGGAAGGGACCCTCAAGAACACCTAAGTCAGCCTTTTTCCCAGGGGCGCCTCCCGTCTGCTTCCCTGTCGAGGGTGGAGGGGGGTCATCCAGGCCCTATACTAGCCCACCATCAGCGGCACGGAGTTCACGGTTTGCACGGATGTGTTGCTGGCTGGGGAGACCCAGCAGAAATATTTTCCCTGCCCGGGACCCAGATCTGCCGACCTACAGCTCCCCAGTTCTGCCTTCGGGAGCTCACAGAGCCAGGCACACAGAGCAACGCCCTTGAGTATTTTCTCCAGACCAACAGCTCGCATTGCTTCAAGCGTGCCTCATTCGACAAAATCTCTAGACTCATCGCCATCCTGAGTGCCCGCCTCTAAGATGTTCCGTTTGCCAAAGCCCCTCCCCAGGTGTGGTGCTCAACACTGGGGCTCTGACGCGATTCGAACAGCGCGGGATGCGGCAGAAGCATCACGTCCTCTGCTTTGGAATCTAACTTTTTATTGATTCAGAGCGAGAACTGTCTTTGGCATCTTGCTGTGCCTGTTTGAGCAGCCAAGACACCCTAAGATGTTCCTGCTATCAACTCAAACGCGTAGGCCTTTGCTACCTGAACCTACATCAAGTCAAGTTTTCCCCAGCCTACGCTTACAGAATTGATTTTTTTTGGAAACCTCGGCGCAGGACTTTCCATTTATTCCTGTTAGTTTCATCTCCGTGCTCTCAGCCCATCATCACAGGCTGCAAGGTATTTCGGATCCCGATTCTGGGGTCCCACATATCAGCCACCCCTACTACATCTCTGTCATTCCCGTATTTGAAAAACACGTCTTCTGGGTCCTACTCCAAGGCTTGATAAATTACTCAATGGGCAGGTCAAGGCTGCAGCCCTGTAGTCATCATCACACATCTCCTGCCAGGCAGACGTCAGTCACCGATTTCTTTTGGCCACCGATTGCTTAGTGGGACACAGACCACAGACTCTAGGAAAAGCCCTGTGTCAGCAGAGGCTCTGGAACTGGGAGAAATAGACCACAGGCCTTGTTACGGGACCAATGGGCTGCATTTCTTTAGAAAACTGAGCCTCTAGACTCTCGGTTTCTTCACCCATATGGGAGAAGTTAGATTGGATGGCCCCATATTCTCTCCTAGCTCAATACTCTTCTTTTAAATTAATTAGTTAATTAATTCTGAAAGAGAGAGCAAGCAGGGTAGAGACAGAGCGAGACGGGGGAGAGGGAATCTCAAGCAGGCCCCGCACCACCAGCGCAGAGCCCGACGTGGGGCCTGAACTCACGAACCGTGAGATCGTGACCCGAGCTGAAATCAAGAGTCGGACGCTTAACCAACTGAGCCACCCAGGTGCCCCTTTAGCTCAATACTCTTGACGGATCAACGACCATCCTGCAAGCACGTTGCTCAGACTTGCCCACAGGGACACAGCGAGAGGCTTTGTCAAGAGCCTCATTCAAGTCAAGATATCCCGTGGCTATAATATTCTCTTCTCCGGTGTCCTTCTGCAAACAGGAGAGGAGTTTTCTCACGTGACTCGTTTTGAGCAAACACAAGCTAGTTCCTAATGACCGCACATCTTTTTCTAAATGCGGTGTGGTTCCCTCCCCTGCCATTTTTAGTCTCTCTTTTTCTCTTTTTTTTTTTTTTTTTTTGCAAATGCAGATATGTTTCCACCTATCGTCTCCTGGTACCCTTGCTGTGTGCATCAAGACATTTACAGAGTGTTCATTCTTTCTACTTTCACAGCAGGGCTGAGAGAGCCACAGCTGAGGAGAGCAAGGTACCCGCCCCACCCCTAGCCAAGGAGGCACACACTTGAACAACTCACCATCGTATGATGTGGGAGGGCCGCATTGGTGGTTTGCACTACGCTTGAGGAGGAGTGATCTCTGATGACAAAGGGACATCCTGGAAGAACTGGGCGGAAGAAAGCCAGAAACCTGGCCCAGGGTCCAGCTACCGCCATCTTCCAGACCAACAGCAGGCGACCTTGGGGCCCACAGACAGCAGACCGAGCCGGTCCACACCCGGCGGTGTGGATGCTTAACAGCACCGGGGGTGTGTTTGTGCGGAGAGGGGCTCGGCTGGCTTGGGCTGTGGAGACAGGGAAAGGCCTGGACGGGGGCAGGGACCACAAGAACGAGGAGCTCCGGTGTCACAGCTCAGGCTGGAGGCCAGACATTTACAGGGTGCTATTTGAAGATCACTTACTACAGAGCAACAGAAACTAGGGAGTTCTGCTCGTTCGTGTTCTGATCGCCCGTCAGCCGGCCACCATCTCCCCAGCAGAGGCGGTCCCCAGGGTGGGCTCCTGGCTCGTCTCCCCCTCACACTCCCCTCACAACCCACTCCCCCCCCCCCCCACCGGGTGCAGCGGGGAGGCGGCCCCACGTCCTGCCATCTGGGATCTCCCCAGCGCCCAGCGATTCAGACTTTCCTTTCGAAGTTATCTGGACTCACATGGGGGCTAGAAACGCTCATCTCTCAGAGTGACACCACAAGCTCTTACTTGCTATTCGGCTCGCTCTCAGCATGTTAAATTCCTGCTCAACACTCGGGGAAAGGACAGCTCACATGCTCGCCCATTAATAGTACAACCTCCCTTGTCATCTGAGGCAGCCGCTGGCATTTAAACAGCCTGGAAACCCCACCTCCTCCACACAAACTTCAGGGGCTGGTACCCGAGCTTACATTCAGCGAGGGCCTTCTATTTGCCAGGAACCTCCTCGTGCACACCGCGGACAGATTATGTTTAGCTTCACAACAGCTCGGGAGGGGGATGGGGTAGGGGGAAGGGGCTGTTACTTTGTTACCCTATTTTATCAATAAGGAATCAAAGGCTCAGAGAGGTTATCTCATTTGTCCAAAGTCACACAGCACTGACTTAGCAGCTCTCTGCGATACAGCTGTGGCTTGGCTGACTCCCAGTTCCTGTGCTCAGCTCCCCACACCCAGCTGCCTGCCCTCACGGAGCCCCTCTCATCTGTAGGGACCCCCTCCGGCAGTCCTTTCCAGTTTCCAACCTGTGTTCGAAACTTTGGTCCTGCCTTGTGGCACAGCCTGAGTGGAAGATGTGAAGTAGAGATTCTCGGGCAAACCTGGAGTCAATCTTTCTCTCTCCTTCTTTCCTTCCTTCCTTCCTTCTTTCCTTCCTTCCTTCTTTCTTTCCTTCCTTCCTTCCTTCCCTCCTTCCTTCCTTCCTTCCTTCTTTCTTTTTTTAATTTTTAAAAATGTTTATTTACTTTTGAAAGAGAGAGAGAGAGAGAGAGACAGAGCACAAGCAGGGGAGGGGCAGAGAGAGAGAGGGAGACACAGAATCCGAAGCAGGCTCCAGGCTCCCAACTGTCAGACCAGAGCCTGACTCGGGGCTCGAACTCACGAACCTCGAGATCATGACATGAGCCAAAGTCGACGCTTTACCGACTGAGCCACCCAGGTGCCCCATGTCTCTTTCTTCTCTTATGGTAAACCATGCTTCCTCTGCCCCCACTTTTTTTTTATTGTGGTAAAGTACACATAAAATTTAACTACACACATACATCTTAACTATTTTAAGTATACAGTTCAGTGGCATTAAGTACATTCACATTGTTATGTAACTATCACTACCATCCATTTCCAGCACTTTTCCATCTTCTCAGACCGAAACCCCCTAGCCATTAAACACTTACTCCCCATTCCCCCCTCGCCTTCGCCCCAGACAATCACCACTGAACTTTCTGCCTTTACGAAGCTCCCCACTCTAGGTACTCATGTTAATGGAATCATATAACATATGCCTTTTTGTGCCTGGCTTATTTATTTCACTTGGCATGGTGTCCCTAAGGTTCACCCAGAGTGTAGCCCATGTCAGAATTTCCTTCCCTTTTAGGGCTGAACATCAATACCTAAGCTCAATATCAATAACTAATACCTCATCCATTGTATGTCTAGACCGCATTCCGTTTATCCAGTCACCTGTCGCGGAAGGACTCCTGGATTGCGTCCACCTTTAGGCTGTTGTGAATAATCCTGCTGTGAATGTAGGTGAAAGGGATTCCTTTGCCCACCCCATCCCACTAGGTTTGCCAAGCACAGAACATTCCGGAACAGCGCCATACTCTTTTGGGCTAAGGCACTGACAACTGTCAGCCTGTCAGCATTACCCAGAAGAGGTAACTCCTCGAGTCACTATGACTCATTAACACTCCGGCCTGGATTCCTTAACCTGTGTTGCTACCTGGTCATCAAGCAAGGACACGGCCACCAGACAGGCAGGTCCAGACGGGGCCAAGGCAGGCCCTGGTGGAATCCAGCCATGGAGGGAAGGAGAGGGGACCAGGCAGCACGTGCATGAGCAAACACGGGCAGGGGCTGGCCAAGGTGGCAGTGAGGCAGGCCTGCGCAGAAAGCCTTGGCCTTGGTGAGCAGAGCGAGGAGGGGTTAGTGTACAGGGAAGGGGCCAGGAACCCAGGCTCTTAGATGGGAGGAGGGAAGGGAGGTGGGCTTAGGGGAAGAGATTCTAGGTCCAGGCGAATCGACGGGGGCTTTTGACTTCACAAGGCCACCCCAGGCTCTGTCTGGGGTGGGAGTTGCAGCAAAAAGAAAGATGCTAGAGGCCAGGGGCCAGTGATACACAGCAGCAGGACCTGGTGGCCACAGGACCATGCCACGTGCTTGGCCACCGGCCTCTGTCCCCGGCACCTGGGCCCCTACCGTAGCTCCCGTGCCAGCGACGGAGCCGGCACAGGCTCGAGAGCTGGGCCACCCCCAACAGACTCCTCCTGGAGCTGCACTGTGGTCTGAGGCCCTGCCTGCCCGGGGCCCTTTCCTTCCTTCTCTCCTCTCCCTGCTGGTACAGCTCAGCAGGACCTCACCCACTCCCGCCCCCTCCTCTCTCCTCTTTGTCCTCCACACAACTTTCTCTGAGTAAGTCAGCTGCAGTCTAACCCCGCCTCACATCTGCTTTGCGGGGGACCCGAACCGACCCAGAAGACACCCAATCACCCTTGCGGCCCCCACCCGATCCAGCCCTCCATTAAAGCCCACTTCCCTCCCGGGCTCGGCCTCCCCAGCGCTTCTAGAGGCAGAATGGTAATCCAAACAGGGGCAGCCTAAGTTTACGGTCGTATTCAACTCTGAAACCAGGGGGCCTTGAATCACGCCTGGCAGCTGCTCAACAGATATCTGAAGAACGAATGGGTGTATTCATAATCGTACTCCAAAGTTTCCCCTAGTTCTGTGCTGATTAAAAAAAGATACGGATGTATGTATTTTTTTTAGAAAGAGCAAGAGCCCATGGGTGGAGGAGAGAGAGAAAGAATCTCGAGCAGGCTCCACACTGAGCCTGGAGCCCAATGACTGAGCTACCCTGGCGCCACCCCCCCTGCAACCTGAACACTCACTTCATTTTCCCCATGACCCTATCAAGCAGACTGGGCAGAGATGGCCTCAAAGATGCTAACCTGAGGTCTGCAGAGGTTGAAGAAGCCGGCTGCAGCCTCAGGGCTCAGGGCAATAAAACCCTTCCATCTAAAGGCCCCTGGACAGCAGTGCAAGGCCCTTGCTCCCCAGCTCCCTCGTGACCACCAGGGCATCCCAGCCGATCCCAACCCAAGCCCAGAGAAGCAGCAAGCAGCTCAGAGCACAACGCCGGAGTTAGACCCAAAAGAGACGCGTGAGGCCAGCCGGCTATCGACCGACCTACTTTGCACTATCAATAACTAATACCTCAGTCATGACCAACCGGGTTCCTAGGATGTATCTGAGGAGGGAAGATCAGCAGGAAGAAGCAAGGAGCATGGCTTTCCTGGCAGGGGCAGTGATGGGACAGCGGGGACTCTCTGCTTGACTTGCCCCCACGGGAGCAGCGCCCCGTGGGCTGCCGAGAGCAGAAGCCCTGATGTGGCCCAGGGGCTCCCCTCCACCCAGCCACGAACCTTCTTCAATGTTCTAACCGTGCTGTGCTCCACCAGATCACCACTAGGGACACAGCCGTTCACTGCCAGCTCTTAAACAAACCGCTTCGGGCCCCGCCTTGGAAGACAGAACGGAGTTTGCTTTATTTTCTCTTATTTTTATTTTTTTTCAACGTTTATTTATTTTTGAGACAGAGAGAGACAGAGCCTGAACAGGGGAGGGTCAGAGAGAGAGAGGGAGACACAGAATCCGAAACAGGCTCCAAGCTCTGAGCCGTCAGCCCAGAGCCCGGCGCGGGGCTCGAACTGACGAACCGCGAGATCATGACCTGAGCCGAAGCCGGGCGCTTAACCGACTGAGCCACCCAGGCGCCCCTATTTTCTCTTCTTTTAAATGAGGCAAAACCAAAGCAAGAGAAACAATGGGGCGGGGGGGGGGGGGTGGCGGGCAGGGCAACGCGTGCTTACTGAGTGATGACACCACTGGGCACGTTCACCCCCCCCCTCCACCCAGAGAATCAACACCCATTAGAGACAAACAGGCTTTGATAACCTGCTTATGGTCATTTAAAAATCCCAATTAACACTCCTGAAAAATAGTTCAATATTTGTCACCGAACTCAGGATGAGATACCTCTGGTGGCGGGGGGCGGGGGTGAGGAGGCAAGGCTGCCTTCTGCTTCAGAGGAAGAGCCGGAGGGCTGGGGCAAAGGTTCCCCCCCCACACACTCGGCAAAAGCAGCAGGGGGCTGGGGGTGGGAGGAGGCCTGCCTCTCCATCCGCACTCCCACCTCCCAAATGTTTATTCCAGCACCTTCCAACAAAATGCCACTTAGGAGCTCAGCCCTGCCATTTGGGCACAGCCCCTCTACCCGTCCTGCTCTGTCACCCACGCCTCCGCTTCCCGGCTCAGTCCTCACCCTCCTACCTTCAGGTCTGGTGGCCTGCTGTCCTGGGGACGTCACACTGAACACCCAGCCTCCTCACCCCCCCAGTCTCCCATTCACCCCACGCCAAACGTATGGAGGACAAACAGCAGGCGCCGTGCACGACACGGACCGTGCGCGGTAGCTGTGGTCGTGGCTTTGTTGTGTTCCCTGTAGAGGGCTCCCCTCCCTCCCATACACACCGCCCAGTTACACCTCGTCTGGGACTGGAGCCCGCTTCTCCAGTCCTTCTTCTCACCCCTCAGGCTCTTGCCGCTTCTTACCTGGCTTCCCAATTGACAATCTTTGCTGCTGCCACAACGATCTTTCTCACATGCAACCAGGATCATCTCGATCCCCTCACGTGAAATAATCCAATGGCCCCTGTTTGCTTTCGGGAAAAATTTGGACCCTTTGGAGAGGCACAAAAAGCCTTTAGTGTCCTCGACTGGCCTCTGCCCTAGTTTTTAACCTTCTACCCCCAGCACACGTGCACACACACACACACACACACACACACACACCCTCCATGTACTGACCCCCTGGAGTCCCCTAGAATATACATCCCCTTCCTGTGGGATGTTGCCTCTGCTGGGGTAGCCCTTTCTCTTCTTCTTCAAATAGCAAACGCTCACTCTCTGTAGCTTAAGCCTCACCTCCTCCAAGAAGCCCTCCCTGACTGCTCCTCCTCACCTTTGATTTAGATCCCCCTCTATCAGTCTGCTGTGTCTGCTGTCTACCCCCCTGGCGGCAATTTCCATCCCACACCATCAATGTCCGTTTCTTCTTCCTTGAGGTTTCCCTGAAAACAACGGTATTTATCTATTTATTATTTATAGTTATTCCTCTCACATTTCCTGGCACACAGTAGGTATTCAATATGTGTTCGTTGCATGAATGGATGAAGGAAAATTGCACACCGCTTTATAAAAATTGTGTAATCACCAAGTGTTTGCGAATCAAACGCTATTTTCCCCTGGAGCTTTGTTAGAATTTCCGAGGTGATTCATCCTCACTTCCAACTGTTAAGATATCAACCGTGGTTCTAATTCTCTAACTCTATATGTCTTCCCCCCCGCCAAAGCCTCTGCCAGGTATAACTCAACCCCAAAATGATCTAGGAGAAGCTGATAGTTAAGGGATTCTTGTGGTTAAGGCTCACTGTGAAAGAAAAGACTTTCTGGAGTACGAATAACCATCTCCTAATTTATGTACTTGGTAAGTTTGAATTTGGAGGTTTCTTGAAAAACATTATTTTAATCTTTATTTTTGAGAGGGATGGGGAGGGGCAGAGAGAGAGGGAGACACAGACTCTGAAACAGGCTCCAGGCTCTGAGCTGTCAGCACAGAGCCCCACGCGGGGCTCGAACTCACGGACCGCGAGATCATGACCTGAGACGAAGCCAGATGCTCAACCTGAATTTGGAGGTTTCTTTAAGTTAGCGGAGCACTCTTGCAGTTTCTCTGAAAATGTGACCACGGTTGCTGCGGCTCGTCCCATAAACATGCAGACATAGGGGCAGCAGCCCGTGGAGAACGTGGGACGAGTGGAGAAAGGAGATGGAAACCACAGAGAATTCCAGGGCTGCTTGGCAACTCCATTATGCAAAGCAGCGATTTTGAAGGAATACTGCTCAGAGCTCAGGCCTCCAACTCTCAATTACCCCAGGGCTACTGCATCTCCGGATTATCCGGCTGTCTTTGCCATCCACCTAATGCTCTAAGGGGGACCCGGAAAGACAGTCCCACGTCCCATTTGGAATCCTTTGCTCTGCCTCTAAGAGAGTCACCTGCTCCACGCCCGGGCCCCTGCCCTCCACCAGGGCCCCTCCCCAGACGCCGCACTCCGACCTGGGAGAGTTTGTTTACTTACCGCGTGTGGCAAATAGGCACACTGAAACCTACTGCTAATGCGCTTGCTAGTTTTCTGGTCCCGGGAAACCTCGGTTCCCAAGTGACAGACGGATTTTAGGCCCATTAGCTATCCTGTCATCAAAACACCAAATCTAACCCTCTGTTCCACTCCTGACCTTTGCCAGTACCTGGATATTAGGGGTTCTCCTTCGGCGTTCAGCCTTAACTCCATGCAAAATGTCACGTCTAAAGAGAGCTGAGTGGAGCTCAGCTCAGAAGTGGATGTAAGCGTGTCAACCCCTAAGACAATGGGGTGGGACAGACCTCCTCTGTCCAGAGCCTGGCCCAGAACCTCATGCCTAGAGGCAGCGCAATAAACATCGGAAGGAAGGGGAAGTAACAACGGTAATGATGATCTCAATAATACCAACTATCACCACCACCACCCTACCCCACCCCCCACCCCCCCCACCCCCCCGCAGTTATACAGGACCTGCTGTGTGCTCCGCCCACACTGGACTCCTCACTGGTATCATCTAGGTCAGTTCTTACCAGCAGGACTGTGCCCGTTTTACAGACAGGAAGACTGAGATCTCAGAGACTAAATAGCTTGTCTAGGAGCACACAGTTGACAAGGTTCATGCTCCTAACCCTGGCGAAGAGAGGAGGAGATAAGGAAAGGAAGGAAGGAGGGGACGATAAACACAATGACCTGAAAGCAAAGGAGGCCAGGTGATTATCATGAAATTTACTCCCGAAATAAGCAAAGAAATAAGCACTTGGTTAGCATGCCTTGGCTATGCTCCCTGAAAAGCTCAAAGTGCCCTCACATCTGTGCCTTTTTCTTCCTACAGCCCAACAAGGCAGGCCAGGGGGTCTGGCCAGCTCTCCTTCCTTTCCTCCGCCCCTGTCCCGAGCCCCACCTTCACCCTCGCCCGTTCCCAGATACGCTCTTTAAAAATTGTCTTCCAACAGATGGCAAAAATGAAGTCTGGAAGAATCTCATGGTTGAAACTCACATATCCGGCTCCCCAGCACAGACACCATGGGCCGCGCCAGGCAGCCTGGTGGGGAGGAACAGGGGCTGAGGGTCCTCAGAACGCTTCACCATCCTCCTCGTGACTGGGCCGGGAGCCCCGGCAGCAAGAACATATGTTCCCCGGTTTCGCTCCAGCCGAAGGGAAAAGGTAGATGTCACGCACACCCACAGCCCAGGAACAATGCGAGCATTAATAACTGTTTTAATTGTATGCAAGTCTCAGCATACTTCCCCATGGCGCCTCCAAAGCCATTTATTTTGGTACCTCATAGGAGGGACGGTACTATCCGCCGGGGGCCCAGCCGGGCTGGTGGTGACTAATAGAGAACTCTTCATTCAGGGGAACACTGGAAAAGCATTTCCATTTCTCCTGCGCGCACTAGGTGGGCGGTGAAGGCGGTGAGCTAAGTAGGGCACTGTCGAGGTACGCCTGTGCGCCCCAGTGTGCGTGCTGTGTGTCGACTCTCCCTGCCCACGCCAGGGGAGGCACGCCTGGGGGGCTGGGAAGGGTGGGGACTGCAGATAACCCCCTACAATGCCTAACCTAAAAATAGTGCGCTTTTGCCTTTGACTGGCAACATACGATTTCCCTCCCAGCAAAATCACCTCCCTAATTTTACTGGGCTCAGGCTGTTACTGAAATGAATGTGTTCTCCGAGAACCCCCCGCAAGGCTGTAGAAGCCAGGTGAGTGCAAGGTGGCGTGTAAATCCAGCCCGGGAGTCTGCATTTGTCTTGGACGATCCTAATTCACAGCCAATTAACTCTAAGTATGAACACTGTGTTCCTTTTAAGATCACATTCCATATTTTTCTTTTGTTACAGTCAAGACACTTCCACCCTCCAGAGCCGCGAAGGAGAAAGATTTTCTTCCCCTGCTAAAAATTCCACTTCTTCTCACCCCCATCATCTACCGTGATTAACATATGTTCGGTACAGTAGATACTCTCTGTGATAAACACAGGACTTCTCTGAGGCTCAGAACCACCATGGGAGTGGTCCAGAATTATCTCCAGTTACGAGTGGAGAAATTGATGCTCAGAAAGAGAGCCTGATAAGGGTCCGAATCACTCACCCACATATCTTGTCCACCCGCTTGCCTCTCAGCAGAACTATGACCGCAGAGTCTCCAGCAGGCGTATGTCTTCTTAGTCCCTCCACCCCCCCCCACCCCACCCCCAGAGTCTCAGAATGTTTTGTCTCTTTGGTAGCGACATCTGGAATTCTGAATTCCCACATATTCAATGATGGGGGAGGCAGGAAGCAGGATGAGGTAAGAAGTGTGACCTTAAGCCAGAGCTTAATCTCGGAGCCTCAGCTTTCTCGCTTGTACCATGGAGACAGAATATGTACCTTGCACCGTGATGGGCCCACTTGCCGGCCGGGCACGGAAGAAGAGCACTTCGAGGCGGACCTCACTCCCAAACCTCTGTTAACAGCGAACTTGGACAGGTAGAGCACCTTCAGGATGCACCCCTGGCTTCTCTGCCCAGCCAGGTCCTCTTTGACACAGTTGAAAAGGAGAGGGTGCCTTTGAGCTTTATTTGGGGAGGCGACTGGGAACAAAGGACCCTCGATGAACCAGACAGAGTACGCCCCCTCCTCATATAAATCCAGACTTCTTCCTGCTAGCTACAGACGCCAAAACCACGTGTCACGGGGGCCCCTCCACGAAGTTCCCCTCCTCCCTTCCAACTTCTATGAGCAGTCTCTGCTCGCAGGAGGTCTTGCCTAGGTCTGGAGACTGGCTGGTGGGCTGGCTTCAGCCTCTCCATGTTACAGTGGGGGAAACCAAAGCCGGCACTTAGGTAGAGAGCAGAGTTCAGATCGTCTCTAATTTTCCCGTGACCCCATGCTGGCCTGTTCCCAGGGAGGACTGCAATCAGAGTGGTGTTTAGTTTAGGTAATGCGGCAGGATTAAGGGCTAGAAGGCAGAGGTATGAGTTTGAGACCCTCTGTGCGGCGAATCGCTGGGCCACACTGACTTCTCCTGGTGAACCGCAAGCCAGGAGGGAGGGGGCCACATCGGTGCAAACACTCGTGCCCCCGAACAAATGCCCTCATCTGCGCACACCTGTGTAGCGTGAGGGGAGGCAGGAGACCTAGGGTCCAGCCCCGCTTCTGCCACTAATATCTCCGGCAAGGCCCTAACTTCGGTTCTCTTCAACTTGCTCAATTATAAATACCACCTGGGGCCCTGATTTTAAAGCGCAGATTCTTGGAATCTTCGCGGAACTAGTGACCTAGGATCACATCACATAGAGTCTCAAGAAGTTCACAAACCACAGGTTGACAGCCTGGGCTTCAGACCTTTGTTCTCTGCTCTGCAAAACGAGGGGAGTAGATCAAAGGCTCTCCTAAAGCGGCATCGCGGGGCCCGCGTCCCAGCACAGACGTTACGCGCCTCTGTGACCAAGTCGCATGCGAAAATATAGCACTGCAGAGGGGCCCCGATGCACATACGCGTGGGGGCAAAGAGATCCTAGTTCTCTTTTTTGCTCTAGCTTGTAGTCTTGTTTGGCTTTGGCCGGACTCCTGGTGGTGACCGAGGGGGTTTTAAGTTACCTACAAAGTCTGTACTTTGGGGGAGCCGGCACTCCAAGTCCCTGACATGACTGACCCCCGGCCCGGCAGGTGGGTGGTAGTGGGCAAGGAGACCCCAGTGACCGAGCACACTAGTTAGGGGTAGTTACTTCCCTGTCCAGAGAGCTCACGTTTCGGGTGATTAAGTAAATACTACCTTTGAAAGCTAGGAAAAAAATGGTGGAATCAGCATCCTGGTCTCCAGAGAAAAAGAAAAGAGGGAATGAATGATCTCAGACGTTCCTTTGGATATCTCTCTCCTCTGCTCCTTCACCCCCCTCCCAAAGGGAGCGCCTCCCAAGCCCAGTCTTCCAAATGTCTTCCCGAGCCAGCACGCTCAGCCCCCTGCAAGGGCACCAAACTGCTGGTGGAGACAGACGTCTGAGCCGCAGGTAGACCAGAGGCTTCGAAAGTGGTACCATGAGGCCATCTTTCCAGTCTTGGAGCACGGGCGAGTAGCCTTCTCCATCCCTGAGAGGTTAAAAAAGAGACCGGACTCCCAGTGTAAACTCACCAAGGGGTGAAGACCCAGACTGGATTAGGGCAATGGTGAATGTGAGAACCGTCTGTCGCAAAGGACAGACTGTGTCTCCCATGTACCCTGCCTCTTGCTCTGGGCCCTACACTGCCCGCTCCTATCCACAGGACAGTGTGACATTCCATTTTCCCACACTAACTGTGGGCAGCCAAGAAGACTTGGGTCAGAAGGGACTTCAAACCTGCTTAATGTAACCCTAGTATCCACAGCTCTGTCACATCGTCTCCATTGGCGGGGGGCATCTCCCTTCTGCTGGAAGACTACTGACAAAAAACTCACCATCTGTCCAAATCTCTTTGGACGGTCCTGCTGTAAAGTGGGCTGGTCTCCTACTTCCTCAAACTAATCTCAAACTTCCTTCGTTACTCAAGGTCCTTGTGTTCTTCCCAAACCAATTAAATTCTGTTGAACTTTGGGCAAGTTTCTTAACCTCTCTAAGTCTCAATTTCCTTTTTCATAGCACGGGGATGATCAGTAATACCGAACTCAAAGGATGGATGTGCAAGTCATGGGAAATAGTAAATAGACAGTGCTTGGCACATCGTAAGCCCTCAAGAAATGTTAGTGGCTAATATTTTGCTTTTGAGGAATTGATACATTCCTCTGTACCTAAGGCATCCCCGATATTTTCATTTTCAGCAGGGACATAGGCTGTCCCGAGAGTGGGTGCTGTCAGGTGCTCTGGAGACATGGGCAGGGAGCGTGGGTCAGAGTTGGTACAGTGCACACAAGTGAAATAATAGTGTCCCATCAAGGCCCAAGGCTATCTGAGTCCTACTGGAGGTCGGCGTTGGGTTGAGGTACAGGTTCCCATGGCACGCCTCCCAGTAAACCATCCCGATTTCATCCAAGGCAGAGTCCTATCCTAGAATCATAGTCTGCCCAAGCTGGAGAAGCTTCTTCAAGTGTACCCACTTGCTTTTTGACTTGGGCAAGAAATTTAAGCTCTCTGAGCTTCAGTTTCCTCAACTGTGAGATAAGGATATTGATCCCACCTCGCGGACTTTTCAGTTTGGAATAAGTTGAAATGAGGTACCTGACTTATGCCAAACTCAATAAATTCCTATAGGACTTCAGATACAGCCTAGTATCAATGGGTGGGACAGCCAGCCAGTAGCCATCGTGAAACAAAATGGCAGCCATCTCACTCCTCTTGGGCTTCCATACCAAAATACCACTGGTTAAGTGACTTAAATCTCAGAAATTTCTTTTCTCACAGTTCTAGAGAGTGAAAATCCAAAGATTAAGGTGCCAGCAGGCTCAGTATCCAGTGAGGACGCTCTCTGTGGGTTGCAGACAGCTGCCTCCTTGCTGTGCGCTCACATGGTGGAGAGGGGCGAGAGCGTGCTCTCGGGTGCCTCTTCTTATAAAGACACTAATCCTACTGGTGCAGTCTTCAAATACAGTCCCGTGGGGGGTTAGGACTTCAACACACGAATTCGGCGTCGGGACAGGGGGAGGGTAAAGAAATATTCAGTCCATTAAAGTAGCCCAAAAGGGGCTATTTATCTCAATAAATTTCACGGGGAGGCAGATCGTTACGTAACCACATCCTTCCCTTCCCCACCCCCAAGCTCTTTCCAGTTTCACTAGGCTTGGGGTCAGGTTTCACAAGACAGAAGCCAATAGGTTAGCACCTTCTGGGCAACAGGCAAGTGTCCTGATCCACCAGCTTCAGCACAGCAGCTGTGAGAAAGGAGACCCCAGAGAGCTGGTCCGGGCCCAGGTCCCTGAGGATCCAATCCCTAAAGGTGACAATGACACTAAGACAGACCCAGATGCAGAGAGCCGGCTCAGCATCCCTGCCTCATGCCGGGCCTCCTCAGTAAGACATGCAAAGAATAAATCTATCACCGTACTCCACCCAGCCTCAGCGCAGTCCTGCCCTTGGTGCAAGGATGGCTGTCCCCTTTGCGAGGAACGGGTCCAAGAAGGCCTTGTCCCGCTGACAGATTCCTTCCTGTTCTGATGGCCCGGGATTTGTATTTTACTTTGCTTCCTCTAACACGGCCTTGTTTATTGCATGGATAGTTCAACTCCCGGATTCATCTTGGGATCATTGTTAAAGGTTCCTTCTCTGCTCACTGAGATGTCGCTGCTAATCATAAAAATCTATGTTGCAGTTTCAGATTAATTAATGTGTAAACTGGGGAAGCTAGGGACTGTAAGCCGTGTTCCCCACTTCTCTGCACCTCTCAAAATCGTATCATTCTCTGATACTCTTCCTAAGAGTAACTTTACCCCCCAAACCTGTCTTTAGCCGGCAGACAGCCTTCCTTGGGCTGGGCTCCAGTCATGGCTTCCTGCCCGTGGACACTGGGATCTGACACACATTTTGGGCAAAGAGCGGCCTCCCCAGTTTTAGCGACCCACAAATGTATCCAGCACGATCCTTCGGGACTAGACAGAACTGGGGAAACAGACTCTCAGTTCAACTGCAGTCTGCCGCTCACAACCTGCGTGACTGTGTGATTTAACCCCTCCGTGACTCAGTCTCCCTGTCTGTGAAACGGGGATGGTCACAGTGTCTACCTGGTAGGTTGCTGTTAGTATGAGATGAAAAATGCTAGAAACGTACCTGCGCGCAGGGGACTCAAGAAATGGTAACTGTCAGGTGGTGTCTGCTGGTCCCAGCACCTGGACGGCCCTAGACACAACCCAGCAGCCACACTAGAGTTCTGCCCTCTGCAAGTCGACAGTCTAATTCGGGAAATGGAACATACTCGAAAGAAAGAGCATGCTGAGCCCGAGGCCGCGTGATACCTGTCATCAATGCAATTGGAGTTGGATCACTTCAAGGTCACACGGCTGGACTCAGGGAGGCCTGTTCTGGATCTACGCCCACCCCCGCCCCCAAGCTGGGCAGAATGTTGGAGAAGCGTATCCAGTGGTCAAGCTTTGCTGCTCTTGCCTTCTCCAGAGAAAACCAAGAAAACTGAGTGCATTCCTAAGTGACCCTGGCGGGGCCTTCCAGGATGGCATTCTTGAACAGCCTTTTTTCCTCTGTGCGTCAAAGTTGTAGCTATGATTTCTGCTTCGTGGGGCAGGCTGAGCCCAGCGAAGGGCAAAGCAGAATGAGGTTGGGCGAAGTTACCGCTGCTCTGCATTGGGCGACCCTCCTTTCTTTTGAAGAGTTAAGATGTGAACCCCACCGCCCTCAAAACTGCACTCCCTGTGAGAAGGCACTGGTGCTCCCAAATTACAGACGAGAAAAGCTGAGGGGCAGAAGAGCTTGCTGAAATCCCTGCATGGAACCAGCTGTGGGGCTTGATAAAAAAGCTCAGGGTCCCATAGAGCGATCTGGCCCGGATGAGCATCCAGGGCATTTCCTTCCCTTACCATCCTTTCTTCTCTTCCACCCTCTCTTCCCAACCGGGCACAGGCATCCAATCCCTGGCACAGATAACTCCAGGGACAACATCCCTGGCTTCTTTACTCAAACATCTGCAATTCCACCCTCAAGAAAGAAGATTCGATTCTGCAGCTCCTTTTTTTTCCTCCTCCTTCCAATTTCGTTCCCATCACCTTAATAATTGTATCTCTGGGTTGTTTAATTCCACAACGAAGCCACTTCTGCTTATAACTGGCCTCTCATCCGCTAGGATTCAGATTCGTTTCAAATAAGAGGGTTTTTCCCTCCATTCCCCTCTCTTGCAGTCCCAAACTGAATTTGCATTACAAAAAAATTAAACAAAAGCAGCTTTTTGAATCTCCATTCATTACTCCCATTACATTTGTTAACATCATTATCTCCAACTGAAGATGGCAACCATTATCAAATGTTGCAATGCTTTTGTGGACCTCTTGCTATATTAGTTTAGAAAATTGCTTTAATGCATATGCTTTTAGAGGTTTAAAATCTACCATGGCATTATAAGCTATATAATGCTGTACATTTTTTAATCTAATAGTGCATGTATTTTTTTTTTTTTTTTTTTAGAGCACGTTGCACTGAAATAAAAAAAAAATGCATGCCCGTGGTAAGGAAGAATATATATGCAATTGGGGAAACGCAGAACCAGGCTCCTGACTGGCAGACCTCTTCCACTTCCCTCTTCCCCTGAGAAGACATCACTCCTCCTGAAACCCAAACCCTGAGGCCCTAATGGGTCTAATGTGTGTGGATGGTGGGGGTGGGGGTGGGGGTGGGTGCTCGCGGACCCTGCGACGGGGAAGGAACCTGTTCTGTTTAGGGCTATAAGCAAAAAGCAAGCTCCGTCCAGCTACTCATTAACACAGAAAAGCACGGTTTCGGGGGCAATTACCAAATTTCTATATTCATAGAAATCCAGTCTCCCTGGAGAGAAAGGCTCAGGTTGGAACATTTATGAAGCGCTGGTTTCTTATGGAAATAAAAATTTTTGGTAATTACACAGGAGCTGCTCTTTATCTGCTTCTGCATTTTAATGATGGGGCATGGTATTTTGTTAGTTTCCTTTTTTTTTTTTTTATTAGCATTAAGGTGCACGCAGGCGACAGCATCCTTGCTGGTATCCCAGGGATCCATTCATCCTAATAGCTGAGAACGAGCGTCTGCGTCCCTGCTCAATCACACCCAATCACTCCGCTCACCAAACCAGAGAGAGCAGAGATGCAAAAGACATGACTGTCCTCGTCCTGGCTCGTGCTCTGGGCGGTAGCTCTGCCCCTCTAATTCCTCCCCCAGTGCCCCCCATTTTCTCCCTCCCCACCTCTCCTCCATGCCAGCCCCCTTTCTGGGGTCGTGTGGAGTAAACCACTCCTTAGGAAAGCCAATTTTAGGGCCAGGAGGTAGAAGGTATGTGAGTTTCTTTATTTCCTCCCTCCCAACCCCCCTTCCGGCAGCAAACCCCCACCCCCAACCACGTCGGACTTACAGAAACATGAACCATGGTCGCTGAAGCGGGACTCACATAACAAGCCTCCCTGCCTCAGTTTCCCCATGGCTCCCTCCATTCCCAATGTCCTGTTGGTAGCTTCCGGTCCCATCCCTGTCCAGGGAATGACCACTCTCCCCCAGGGAGGCCTGCAAACACGACGCCAACCCCCCTCCCAGAGCTATTTGGGCTGATTTATAATGGTTATAAAAGAGGTCAGAGCTTGATTAAGCTTAATAGATCCATTAATTACGCCAAACAAAACAAACATAATGAACATAAAAATTTACGACCTCCGTCACCCGTTCAGATGTGTCCCCTTGTCAGGCCTTGACAGATTCTGCAGAGCCCGTCCATGTCACCACCTTGTAGGGACCAACGGCCTGTGGCTGTGTGGCCACGGGGAAGGTGGCGGGTGGCAGGGGTGGAATGCCTCGCCAGACTCCGCCACTGAGGGAGGAGTCGACCTGGAACCACCATCCTGACCGCCCATCTCTGCAGCCCACAGAGCGGCACGGGGCAAGTGAGCACAGCGGTCACATCATCGTGGTTGGCTTGACTACTGGTCCGAACCCCGGCTTTACCGCTTAATAACTATATGCCACTGGGTGAGTTAGTTCATCTTTCCGGATCCTCATCTGTGCATCTGTGGAAGGGGAAGTAGCCAGAGCAGCTATCCCTCGGGGTTTGTTGCTGGATTAACTGAGTGAATGTATCTAAGGTGCCGGGACTGTGTCACCTGTGTTTCTTTGGGTCTTAGTGTTACTACGGTTTGAATCAAGGTGGGAAATCATCTATCGCTCCGATGTTTCTTGAGGAGCTTCAACTTTTCCCCTTTTCTGAGAGACAGGGAAACCTGTCCTGAAGTTACCCATCACCAAGCACTGAAGCCTACCAAGTGCCTAACACGTACGTGGCTAAGGGCTGAAGGAGCGAGACCCGTGGTGTCCGTCCAGAAATGGCTTAAAGCATCAGTAAGAGCCCAGAAGGTCATCTAACGGCCTTCTACCCACCTTGCCATTTTCCACAGGTGGGGCGGAAGAACAAGAAAGGTTCGAGAGGGGCTTGTCCAAGGAGGCTGGAACGGTCACCCCGGGGCTTCTAACCAGTCCAGGTGTCTTCCTCTCGCGCCATCCCTTGAACACGCAAACGCCCATCCTCCCACCCACGCGGTTTATCATACACCAAAAGAGACCACGCCAGGAAGAAGAGAAAGCAGTGTGGGAAAATAACAAATTGAAACCAGAAACCATAACGCGCTGGCTCGTTCCCAATGCTCTTTGGTTTCTGAATCCAACAGTTCTTATCGTCTCTGGGTCTTTGCTCGAGCTGGTCCCACCCCCTGAAATGCCCTCCTCCCCTCCTTGTTCCTTTGACCAACTCCATTCCTATCTCGAGACTCAGCTGAGCTTTTCCCTCTTCTTCAGCTTCCCTTAGCCATCCCGTGATGTCCCAGAAATAATGGCGCCCTCGCCCCTTCTCTGCTGCCCCTCCAGCCCCACCACGATCTCTTCTCTGTGTGGCAATTAATGCTGCATTGCGACGTCATTGTTTTTTTGGCTTGGCCATCTTCTTATTCACCAAAAAATATACTGAGCACCTGCTACGTGCCAGGCGCTGTCCTCGGCACTGGGAACATGGTGGTGAACTACAGAGTCACGGCCCTTGATCTCGTGGAACTTACCACCTAGTGACACTGATCTCACTTGTGCGTCTTTGAATCCTCTGTGCCCACCAAGGGCCTAACAAGCCTGATGCGGGAGGGGCTGGGGTGCTTGGGGGGAGGGGGAGGGGGAGGGGCAGAGGCTGGCTGTGGGTGGGCTGGCTGGGGAAGGCCAGCAGGCAGGTGGATGATTGGGACCTCTTTACAGAGCAGAGGCAGGAGTTATGGTTCTGCCTGGAGCCCACCCACAGGGCCGGCAACAGGCCTGGGGGAGTACAGAGATATCCACTCGGTGTGGTTTAAGCATATATAACCCTCCCCCATCCATTACTCCATTCTGGGATATCAATTCCTAGTCGGTCACTCGGCCCACAAGACCCTGAAAATAGATTTAAATTATTGCTTTATTTCCCATCCAGCTCAGGGTGTTGATTTATGCTGCCCAAACAATCAAGGCTTTATCTCAGTCACCCAGCAGCATTAGGAGCAATTTATCATGGTTTACTTCTCTCTCTGCTACCCGACGCTGGTGCCTATTGGCTGTGTCCTTCTCAGAAGCTGCAGCACCAAGTGGGCCTGAGCGACAATGGCAGCAGAGGCCAGGGTCCCTCTCTGACAGCCTGGAGCAAGGGGACAAGAACACGCTTAACCCGGAGACCCTTTTATCTCTCGGAGAGCAGAAAGACGCCGGGGCCCGGATGCCCGGCATCCTGGTCCCAGCTGGGCTATTAACCAGCTGAGCAACTTCTGGCCACTGAGGTCCCCAGAAAGAGCCGGGGCAGCTTGGAGAGCTGTCCCCACACGAGAGCTTTGGCTTTTGGCTTTTACGAGCTTCACCTCGACAACCCTGTGCCCACCTCCCCATTGGGAGACAGACCGTGGCCACATGAACGCCCTGAGCTCTGCGTGACCCTACCCTGTCGGAACAGGTGAGTGCACCGAGCAAGAGCGGAGAGCTGGAAGTCAGAAGGGCCAACCGAGTGTGAGGCACGATCCGGCGAGAGCAGGAGTCCAAGTCCGGCCCGCCACCTGCCTTGTGCCACACGAGAGCTAAGAATGGCCATTTACATAGTTGAAATACCTGGGGCGGGGGGGGGGGATCGAAAGAAGGAGACTATTTCATGACACATGAATGTCACATGAAATTCAAATTCCAGCGTCCACAGATAAAGGTGTTTTGGAACACGGCCCCACCTGCTTGTTCACGTACAGTCTGCGGCTGCTTTCGCTCCACGCGGCAGAGCTGTGTGGCTGCGAGAAATCTTATGGCCCACGAAGCCCAAAATGTTTCCTCCCTGGTCCTTTATAGGGAAACGTCTGCCAAACCTCGGCTAGATGACTGGCATGTCTGAGACCACGTTGGTGGCATTTGCTTTCTGCTCTGTTTGGGATGGAGACTCTTCCAGAGGGAGGAAAGGATCTCTGGTGGTTTTTCCTAGCTAAGGGAAGCCCCCCGAGGGAAGCCAGAGTCGAGAGGCAGCTCTGAGCCTCCATCACTGGGACAGGTGATTAGGCCGGCTCCTGCCACCTGGTAGAGAGAGAGAAGCCAAGGACACACCCTGGTGCTCCATACTGTGCCCTCCACCCGCACCGTCCTTCCCCAGCCACACGTTCTGTGCTACACACCCCTCAAAGGTCACCTCCTCCATGAAGCCTTGCCTGTCTCCGCTTGGAAGGGCTCCATCCTCCTTCAGAAGCCCCTCAGCCCTCCATCAGAGCTTCTCTGACATCAGTCCTCATTTCCTGCACCGAGGACAACTAAGTGGTTTCATCTCAGCCCGCTTCCAAGTGACTGGAGGTGGCTTCCGGTGTTGATAAGGAGCGCAAAGCTGCTTGGGAGCTCAGCAACTGCTATCCTGCTCCCCCAGCAATGGCTGCTGTGGGTGGGGGGCGGGGAGGGCTTGGGACTATCCTAGGTCCCTGCCTCGCCTGCTCTATGCTGTGTGCTGGGCACTGAGGAACAGCATCAACCCCCTTGTGACCTATGCTTGAGCCCTGAACAAAAGGGGTGCAGTCAAAAATCCACATATTATTTTTTTTAATGTTTATTTTTGAGAGAGAGAGAGAAAGAGAAGGGCAGAGAGAGAGGGAGACACAGAATCGGAAGCAGGCTCCAGGCTCCAAGCTGTCAGCCCAGAGTCCGATGCGGGGCTCAAACCCACGAACCATGAGATCATGACCTGAGCCGAAGTCAGATGCTTAACCGACCGAGCCACCCAGGCACCCCCACGTATTAATTCTTGACTTCCCCCCGGAACTTCCTGTTGACCGGAAGCCTCACCAACAGCATAAACAGGAGATTACTACATATTTTGTCTGTTGTATGGATTCTATACTGTATTCCTACAATACAGTCGGCTAGAAGAAAGCAAATGTTATTAAGGAAATCATAAGGAAGACAAAATACATCTACAGCACCGGATTGCATTGATCGAAAAAAATCTGTACACAGTTCAACCCCGTGCAGTTCAAGGGTCAAATGTTTATACACTGCCCTTATGGGGGCAGGGCCCAGGGCGGGCTCAAGGCAGGCCAGGACAGCTGGTCCTGACGAGACCCCCAAATCAGTCCTTTCAAGGGCTCCCTGGCAACTGGCACGAAAACACACCTCTTGGCTTGTTCTCCAAGAACTGCCCAGAAGGGTACCTGCTAGGATGGGGGACGAACCGCTTTGCCCCCCCACCCGTCGGTCAACAGGAGGAAATACAAAGCACCAGTTCCAACTTTCGGGAGGAATCCGTGGCATTTACATAGCAAACAGTACCCAGGTGAGGCAGCGTGTCAACAAGGCCCCCGCTCAACAGCTCCCATGTCTCAGCATATTTTAAATGTTTGCCACATGCCAGAGATTAATATTCTAACTGCCGCACATCCCTTCACAGGAGGAGAAGCTTCCGGAACACAGCGTAACAACTGAGCGATAGTACGGCGGGGCACGGCAGACATGGGCTCCAGTCTCTCCCCCACCAGCCCACACACCCCCCCACGGGCCCTCCCCCGGCCTGGCCTGGGCCAGCAAGGCGTTTGCGGGCGGGCAGGGTTCTCAGGCCGGAATGACCCCCGAGGAGGCTCCCAGACCCTTCACGAGGCCCCCCGCTTCGGAGGACAGAAGTGTGTGGACAGTTCTAAGCAAAGCTGCGGTGGCCTTTGTCCAATAACACAGAGAGCTCTGGATATTTGAAATCCAGCAAGAGATTTCTTGGAGTAAGGGGTATGGGCAGGGGGTGGGGGATGAGACTTTCCTCGGTGATAGAATTCATTAATGGGATTAATTAATTAATTGAATAGCTCCTAAATTACTGATATCCCTTAAGACAGAAAATACGTGGCTCAGGGGGAGGGCGTATAGCCTACGAAATATTGCTGCCAATTTCCTTTCTAAAAATACACACAAACAAGATAAACATTCCCCTCGCCCCTATCATATCAGACCTTTAAAAATCCCTCTCTGGTTAGAAATGCTTTTTTTTTTTTTTTTTTTTAATCTTTATTTTTGACAGAGAGAGAGACAGACAGAGAGAGAGGTGGACACAGAATCCGAAGTGGTCTCCAGGCTCTGAGCTGTCAGCACAGAGCCCGATGCGGGGCTTGAACTCACGAACCGTGAGATCATGACCTGAGCCGAAGTCGGAAGCCCAACCTACTGAGCCACCCAGGCGCCCCTCCGGTTACCTGCCAGTGCCGGCTTGGGGTCAAAACTCTTCTGTGAAGCAGCTAGGGGATTTCAGCTACAATCCCCTGGTAATAACGACAGCTAGCCTTTAATGAGCATTTACTATGTTCTAGGCCAGCAGGCAGCAAGCTTTTTCTTCTAAAGGGCTACATAATAAATATTTTCAGTTCAGCAGCATGGACCATGTTTTTAGAGGGGGAAAAAAAAACACAGTGCCTGGGTTCAAATTAAAGTTTATTTACAAGTACAGGTGGTGGGTCTGATTTGGCCTGAGGGCTACAGTTTTCCTGACCCCTCTACGAGGCAGCATGCTACATGTTTTACACACATAATCTCATTCAATCTCTACCGTCACCCGAGGAGGTGGGCACTGTTAGGACACTCCCTTTTCAGAAATCAAGCAACTCAGAGGCAGGGTTAGCTTCTCTGCCCAAGATCACAACGTTAACAGGCAGTGTAGCTGGAATTCAAACCACTGGACCCGCTTGTTCTCGTTAAGAATCTTGGAATAAGGATAATACTCCTAGTGTGGAGTGCTTACTAGAAATCTGGTACTCTTCCGAAGGCTTTCTTGATCCTTACCACTTTATGATTATGCCCACTTTACAGATGATGAAACCAAGTCCAGAGAGGTGAAATGACTTACCCAAGGGCACATAGGTTAGCAAGGGCAGACGAGGGATCCGAACCCAGGAGGTCTAGTTCACCATTCTAGAATCTTAACTGCTTATCTCTTGAGACAGTCTTTCGAGGCTGGTCACTGGGCAAAAGGTTCAGGGGGTTAGGCCTCTGCTGTCTCCTTCTGTTGTCCCTGGAAAAATGTCCGACCCGAACTCACCTCGCACCATGTCCCCGTAACAGATCGCCAGTTAAAGAGCCGACTGTGGTCTGTGGCCTCTGGCCCTGAACACCCGTGCGGTTTTCCAAGACAGAAAGGACTCGGAATCTGGGTAGGAAAGTTCCAGTGGTGTACCACCTCACCTGCCCTCCCTCCCTCCCAGCCTCCATCGAGTCCCTATCAATTAGTCCCTCCCAGCCGTGGCGCCGGAGCCCTTGGCGGACCCTGAAGGGAAGGAGCCCCCGCTGGTCCTCTCCAATGCCCAGTCAGCAGAGGCAGGCCCAGAATAGGAGCCGCCTGTGAGCAGCCCCCACCACCCACCACCCCCCCCCCCCCCGCCCGCACATGCCGCTCACAGTGACACCCAGGCATCCAGGTAGGGAGCAGATAGCAATTTTCCTTTTTACTTATTGGTGCAAGGCAAGGCAGAGCGCCTGACAGAGCCCCAAACAAGCTGTCAGGAACTTCTAATTAGGGCTGAATGGCATAAAGAGTGCACACGCCCTCCAGCCTGGGAATTAGCAGGACAAAGTGCCGAGATCGAGTCAGACAGGCTGAAAGGGGAAAGCCTGCTGCTGGAGGAGAGGAGGGGGGCGAAGGAGCCAGGGCCAGAGCGTGAGGCGAGCCAGCTCCCCCCTCCAGGGCTCCGCAGCAATGCCACTCGAGGGGAACGCCGGACCGATCCCCCTGCGGCCTTCGAGCCCCTCTCTGTCTCCTCCTCCTCCTCACTTCCCAAATAAGCCGCTCAGTCCCAGCAGAGTGACATCCAAGCATGGACTTGAGTCAGCCACACCTGGCTTCCACCTGGGCTGTCCCGCTGTCTGCATTCCGGTTTCCTCACTTACCTCCAGGGGGTGCGGCGAGGGTTAAAGGCAAGAAACGCTCTTAGCATAGCGCACGCACTCAAGAAACACGCGGCAGCCACCATGGTCACTGCGAGCCGTGGACTCCTGAGGCTGAGCTAAAGAAACCCCGCGACAGGGGCAGGGCACAGCCTTTGTCCTCCGAGGAGGCATTTACCGGTGCCTATTGTAGAAGATGACCAAGGTAGGCCTTATCGTCCCCATTTTACAGATGAGGACACTGAGACTCGGGTGAACCGACAAGCAGTAGATTCTGGGCTCGCATGCTTAAGGAAATCCGCATAAGCCCAATGATCGTGCATTAAGCACGGTGCTGAGCAAGTGCTGAGGTGTTTCCCCAAATAATGCTCCAGTCACGGGCCCAATGCCGGATAGCCTAAAGACCTAGAAAGTGCTTCTTTGCACTGAGCCAAAACACGCCTCCCTGTAAAGTCTGCCCACGTGGGTCCTGCGTCCTCCCTTTGGAGATGCAGTCAGTCCAGTCCCTGCGGACACGCCAGCCACACAGGTGCCACACGGGTAACAACCATACCGTCCCCAACCTGCCTCCAGTTACGCCAGGCCATTCCTCAATGGTTGACATATTACTCAGCTAGTTAGTTACTGCGGTCAGAGCTTCGTGACTCCACCCTTCTGACCCCCTCCTTCGGCGGGGACCTGCTACATTTGGTCAACGTCCTTTTGAAAACGTGGAGCCTGGGGTCACGGCTATCAACCGACTGGCCTGTCACTGTCCCGGAGCTGTCTTGGAAGGCTTATCCCCCTACCGATTCAGGCCAAGACCCAGTCAACCAAGCCCCTAAGAGTTTTTCAGGTGTGCTACTGAAAATCCTGCACCCCATCGTGTCTCGGTGCCCTTTGATTCCAGAAACAGTAGTTCCAATGCATCCCTATTAGATGTCATCTTATGTTCTGCCCATAATTCCAGCATTGAAATCACTTTCAATCCTTTTTTTTTTTTTTTTTTTTTTTCCCTTCATAGCACAGGGGATAAGAGCAGAGGCTCTGGGGTCAGAAGAGCTGGGACTAAATCCTGGTTCCGTAACTGGTTACCTTAACCTTTTCTTCCTCAGCTTCCTTACCTGTAAAATGGGCACAACGATATTACCTACCTCGTCGGGATGCTGAAAAAATTCAATGTTGACACACGCGATACGTTTAGAACAGAGTAGGTGTCCTGTACCATCGGCTGTTATTGTTCTTATCACTAGCGCACAAGGTATTATCTCCTTGCAGCTTGAGGTCATTCACGAATCTTATTAGCATGGCCTCCACATCATTAGTCACTGAAAGAACCGGGATCCCCATGTCCCGAGAAACTTTGCCTCCAGATTGATCTCAGTCTATTAAGCGTTCATCCCCCCGGGTCTTCAACCTGTTACAAACACTCCTCGTGGGATACCATCCGGGTTGCAAACCTCCAGCTGGTCCACAAGGATGCCATGAAAGATTATGCCAACCGCCATGCTGAAATCCTCAGCCTCCGTCCAGAACAGGCTCTGACCTACCAGCTCTTCACAAGAAAACAAGAGGTTTGTCTGTCAGGAAGCCATCCTGATTCGGGGTGATCGCCCCTGACTTGCCTGCGTCTACCATCATCCGTTCCACATCTGTTCTAGAAGCCTGCCTGGGGCTGGCGCTGAGCGCCTCCGTGGGCTGTCTGCAGCGTTCCCCGGCTCTCCCCTTTGGGGAGAACACTTGACTGCCTCTCCACTTACAGCTCTGTCTGTAGTTCTGGGAGGCCCAGGGATCTAGCCACCTCACCTGCAGCGCCTGCCCCCTGTGCCGGCCAGGTGTCCCCATCACAGGGCTGGGCCGTGGCCGTCCCTCACGGAGGCCCCCTGCACCCCCGTCCCACCACCCTTCTCTCAGCCTGGCTCTGCCAGCTGCCCCCAACTCCCACGAGCACTATGCCATCTGTGCCCATCAGCAAACCCACACCTCCTTGTTCTTGCCACAAAAACAACTTTAAGAGTCCCTTCCTAAGGCTTCAACAACATTTTCTTTCCTTCCGGCTGACTTCATGTGGGCTTTAACCTTCCTGACCCTTGTCTTACAGAGAGTGATGAGCTGACCCCACGAACTCCTTCCGGTCTGGTGAGAATGTGAATCCCCCCGGGGCTAGAGGCACAGGGTTGAGGCCCCTGGTCCTGCCATGAGGGGTTCTGGGTGGATCTCCAGGCCGGGGTTCTGGGCCAGAGCCGGAAGCAAGAGGAGGAAGCACCACCGCCCCCCCAGGAGGAGGGCGGGAGGCAGGAGGGCCCCAGCGCGGAGCCGTCACAAGGGGCCGCCTCCAGGCTGCCCACCGGGACGTGCAGCCGCTCCCCACACCAGGCCCTCCTGCTACTCTTTATTCATTAAAATGCTCAGATGCCGACTAACTTTATTTGCTCAGTATTTATTTCGCCAGCCTTGAAGCGGGAACAACAGGCAGCTTGATTGAAAGGTTGTCTGGTTTCATTGTGGCTCCTGTAAGTAATTCTACAGCCTCGGTGGAAATGGTATTTTATAACTTGCCAGAGCAGATATCCCTTCGTGAATTGGAATGGATATTCCTGCGTCACCTAAGCTGCCTTCTCCCGAACACCCAGGCCTCTGAGAATCACTGCCCTTTTTCCACCGCACCACGACATTCTGCGCTTCTCCAGGGCCTGTGCCCGAGAGCCCTGCAGGGGGGCGTGGAGGACAGGAGCCGGTCTCCCCCCGAATGTGGCGGCCACCATCCACCGCCCCCCCACACCCGGCAGAGGGGAACCGGCTCAGACTGCGGGGAGGCTCCAGATGAGACCTGGGCTCATTCCAAGGGGTGAGCCCTGGGGTGGGGGTGGGGGGCAGAGAGTCCCTGCGGTTGCTCCTTCTCCGGACATCCTCGAAGGCCAGCTGGTGGCGTCGGGCCCAGTCTTGCCTAGAGAAAGGGAAGGCTAAGACGCTTTCCGGAAAGCATTAAAAATAGGAGGAATCAGAGAGCACCGGCGGTTCCTGCGCGAACCCTGAGTCCCGCTGAGAAACGCAACAGGCAGGGCTGGGCAGGGTCTCCCTGGCCAGGAGGCAGGCCGGATGCCTCTGTCTGCCCCTTCGGAGGGTGCAGGCTTATCGGGCAGAGCAGGCCTCTGTGCCTTGGGGCTCAGAGGGAGCCCCTGCGGCCCAGCGGGACCTCTCTCTGCCGGGGCCTCTGCGGAGCAGAGGCGGCTCGTCTCTCCGGCCCCCAGAGCGCTGATTGCGACTCTGATCGCGGCTCAGCAATCACCCTCTCCTTACTATTATGACTAAATCAAGTTGGGTGATTTATTTCCCACTTATCTTTCCCGTTTCCGCTCCCTGTCCGATCCGCACTGTTGAACACACCAGAGTGAAAACATATCATCCGTTCCGATCAGCGGCTGTGGAGCCAAAAAGCACACCCCTCCTGCTGCCTGTGGCAGAGAGGCCTGCCCTCTGGAAGGAGGGGAGACCTTCCCGGGGCCTGGAGACCCACGGAGGCTCTGCAGAGGGAGCGGGCTGTGGCTATGTGGTGAGAAGGAGGGAGGGGGTCCGGGGGAGAAGGCGGCAGGCATTGGGCCTCAGCAAGAGGCGTCACAGCCCCAAGGCTGCTCTTAATCCAGGCTTTACTCCCTGTCCCCTTCATCCGTCCCCTTCATCTATCTGTCCCCCTTGGGCCTTGTGCCACTGCAGCTGCTCCCGCTGGGCCTGAGCCACCAGCCCCACACAGTCCCTGCCCTGCCCCCCATTCCCCCCCCCCCCACCCGGGCCCATGTTGAAGGGACATACGAAACCTACTGTGCCTGACATCCTCCGCCCAGGTCGGCCGCTCTCTCTGGATGCGCTATCCCCAGAGGGGACGGCAGCCCACAAGACCCCATCCTGCGAGGGGCCAACAGTGTGGGGGGCAAGAGCATCGGTGCTGTGGCCAAAAGCCTGCTTGGCTTTTTTGAGCCCAGTTCCCTTATCTGTTACAAGGGTAATAATACCCACCGGTGCAAAGATCAGAGGAGGTCATGTGTGTAACTAGGTGCTTTAGGAGGTGGCATTTAAACCATTAAGCCAAGGGCACTCCGGTGGCTCAGTCGGTTGAGCATGCGGCTCTTAACTTCGGCTCAGGTCGCCATCTCACAGTTCGTGGGTTCAAGCCCCACATCGGCCTCTGTACTGGCAGCACAGAGCCTGCTTGGGATTCTCTCTCCCTCTCTCTCTGGCCCTCCCCCACTTGTGTGTGCGCGCTCTCTCTCTCTCTCTCTCTCTCTCTCTCTCAAAATAAAATAATATAAATAAACAAACCATTAAGCCAGATTCTTCTGTGTGGGGGAAGGGAGAGGGGGGACCTCACAACAGTGCAATTTTTGCTGTTATTAGTATAGGAAAAATTTCTTGGGTGATTTATTTTTATTTCATATCCTATTTTTACATTTATTTATATGAATATAAGGCCACTGGGAAGCTCCTGACCCAAGCAAAGGGTACATACATCAGGATGATTTCTCTGGGTTTTAGAAAGGCTTCCCTCCTGCAGGCTTACGGCCCACGGGAAGGTGGGGCCGCGCAGAAGGGAGGGGACCCAGAATTCCAACCCTTTCTCTGCAAAGTCGGAAGGTAAAGCTAAGCTGGGGGTGGCACTAAAGAGGGTTTCAAAGCAGGACAGAACCCCAGGGGTCCCAAAGGGAGAGGCTTAGCGAGGGAAAGGGGCCATATCAAGATGGCTTTAGAAAATGATGGTGGGATCGTGATACGAAGTGTGGGGGCTTCCGCCCTTGTAAGGAAGCTGGACCAGCACAGGCAACATGTAGGAACAGGAGACCCTGGGGTAACGGCCAAAGCGATGGCATGGCATACTGTCCCCCAGGGGGCATTTAGCTTGATATCAGGCACAGAGCATTCAAAAAATGTTGGCTCCCGTTAATGATGATGGTTGACATTCTTCGAGTGTGCTCCATGTGCCAGATGGTTTCATACCTTTTACATTCACTGACTCATTCCATTCTAACTAAACTCTCTTAAGTAGGTAGTGGTCTTACCCCTAACTTTATAAATTAAGTACGGAGGCACAGAGAGGTTAAATAATTTACCCAAGGTCACAGAGCTAGGATAAGTAGAAGAGCTAGGATTTGAACTCAGATCCACGGTTATCATTGTTGATGATGAAAGTTCTAGATCTTCCCCCACCTCAACCACCAAGACCGTGTTAACCCTTTGAAACACTGTGGGGTTAAGAGGATGCGTAGATTATAGACAAGCCTTAGGAAAACAGTGGGTCACTGGCCAGAGGTGACAATGACCCTAGCTCTTTCTTTTCATTCTCTTCTTACCTCCCTAGCACCTATACTCTCCACTGTCCCCAAGCAAAACCCTCTCTCCAGAAACGATGGAGTGTGACCGCAGAACTGAGCACATTACTTCTCCTGATGTATTTGCCTTTCAGCTTGAAACAAATTCTTAAGTCAAAGGAATGAACTTCTAATTGCAGAATATCAGAGCCCAGTGAGGTGAGGGACTACAGCCAGGTGAACACTGACAGGGATCCACATTCCTTCATGCAGTCTGGACACAGCCCATGTCAGAAGCAGTGCCGAATCTGCTTGGGGAAACTCATCCTGGCCTCCTCCAATCACCTCGGATCTGGCTGAGCCATTTCACTGCTGGTGTTTCAGCTCTGATTCTGTAAAGATACTGGTTTGGAAGGAAGTCATCTCTGAGCGACACAAAGGCACTTAACAAAAGTTGGGGTGCTTCCAGCAAAGTGGGGTCAGAATCACAGAGTTCTCATCTTTCAAAAGGCAGCCCTCATGCCCCTGCTCAGGTGAGGGACTGGGGGTCAGGTACTTCCTGGAGGTCGTAAGACGAATCGGGGCCAGAGATCGGGGTTTGCCATGGGCTCAGCCGTCTCCAGAAATGGTCACAGTCTCCTCCTTTCCTGGCCTCCCCACTGCTCGTGTCTTTCGTTTGCTCTCATTGTTACTGACTCCCAGGTCACACTCAGTCCTCACTGCACCCCTACAGTTGGAGCTATTGCTGCTGGCCTGAGGGTGAAGGCCCTTGCTGGCCAGTCACCTTCTAAAGCCTGTCAGGCCTCCCAGTGCCGGGGTGGGACAAGCTCCTGAGTCCAGGTGAGGAGCCTGGGTGAAGTGGGGACACGTAGCACGAAGAGAGTACTGGTCAAGAGCCGAGAGGCTAGAAAAGAACTCCGGTTCAGTCCTAACCAGCTGTGCGACCTTGGCTAAGTCACTGAGCTTCCTGAAATGAGAGCGGAGGTGTGAAACCTTGTTCTGCCTACCTAGCATGGCTGTGGGGCAACTCAAAATCAGAAATGGATTAGGTATAAGAGATAGCTTTGTAAATCACGCTAACGTCAGGATCATTGCTGTTGTCGTTATTCACAGTCTCTTGTTTCTAGGTCTCTCTATAACTCTGAGGGAGTCCGTGAGAGTATTTCTTAGGCTGGTGACCCTCTGCCTGTCATGGGGTCTTCCCACAGCCTTAGGTCCCCTCCTGCCCTGTACCATCGCAGAGTGGCCTGGTCCCCATGTACACCCTCCTGCTTAGCAGGGGACGAGGCTGGTCTTTAACCACTCAGTTCCGGATCCTAGGAAGCATCCCCAAACCAAGATAAATCCTAGAGCTAGCCAAGCCTGTAACCCAACTTGCCTTTTCTGAGCAAGGCAGTAAGACCCCGTTCATACAAACCGCACCACAGCAGGCCTCCTTGAGGGTCGATTCATCCTGGTACGGTACACAGGTTCCTCCCTCATGACCTGCTGAGGCTCCCTAGACCTCTGTATGGAGAATTCTGGATTCTGTGAGAAAGAGTTCCAACACAGCTGGGGTGAATGATGAGAGGCAGGAGTGCTGCCATTCAAGCCAAGTTGGGCCAGTTCTAATTGGGTGTGACTCTTCCTGTTAAGGTGAAGACGCCAGGTGTAGGGAGGTGAGGCCAAATGCCCAAGGTCACCAAGACAGAGACTGCCCAGGGCTCCTTCCACTCCCCTGTGGTTTGCAAACTCTGTTCTGTGAAGTCACAAGGTTTTTGAGGAACTCCCTAAAGATGTGCCAGGGGGCAGGAAAGAGAGAGCAGGACAAGGCACAGGGGGCAGGGCTCAGGGCCTCTACCCCTGTTTCAACTTGAGCAACGACCTCTTTTATGGGCTCTAAATGTCAGGGTTCTATGTAAGATTCCACTTGATGTAAGGATTTTGCTGCTTTAAAAAATGTTTAAAACCCATGTATACTATACCAAGATACTGAATCATCTCTAAGAGCTTCTAATCTCTTCTCTTCCTAGAAAATTTCTTGGGCAGATCGACACAAATCATTTGACAAACACTGACTGAGCATTGACCAGGCCAGTAGGATAATGACCCAGTTGTTGAAGAGCTAGCACTCGAGCAGGGGAGAAAGTCAACTAGTCAACTAGTCAACCTTAGGAGAAAATGGCTAGTGCTGCCACAAGTTACACGGGAAGGATGAAAGGGTAGGAGCACAGAAGCAGAGGGCGCTGTTTAGGTGGGTGGAGGGGAGCTCCTGGGGGAGGTTTCCTACCCATAGTGATATCTGAGCCATGCCTTGAAGTCAGTGGGCTCCAAGGATGATCATCCCAGTATTATCAATTACCAGCCAACTGAGTCCAGAAACACATAAGAAAAGATTCTGTTATGACCGAGTGGGATTTATCCTAGGAATGCAAGGTTGGTTTAATATTATAAAATCAATTAATGTCATACACCACAACAATATAATACGGGACGTGCTCATCTCCACAGACACAGAAAAAGCATTTGACGAAATTTAACACCCTTCATGAATAAAGCACTCTACAAACTAGGACTAGAAAGAAAGAAATTTTCTCAATCCGATAAAGGTCATCTACAAAAAAACCTACAACTGACATCACTTAATGGTGAAAGAGTGGTTGCTTTTCTTTAGGATCAGGAACAAGACAAGGATGTCAACTCTTACCACTTCTGTCAACGTTGTACTTGGAGGTTCGAGACAGGGAATTTAAATGAGGCAGTGAAATAAAATATAAAAGACACCCAGATTGGAAAGGAAGAAGTAAAACCATCTTCTATTTGCAAATGACATGATCCCATATATAGTAAATCCTGAGGAATTCACTCAAAATTATTGGAATAAATGAAATCAGCAAGATCGCAGGATACAAGATCAACACACAAAAATCAGTTGCATTTCTATACACTAGCAATGAACAATCCAACAACGAAATTAAGAAATAATTCCATTTACAGTAGCACCAAAAAGAAAACACTTAAGAATACATTTAACAGAAAAAGCACCAAACTTAAATTATAATAGACTGAAAGAAGTTACAGAAGACTTAAATAAATAAAAAGACATTTCATGTTCACAGCCTGAAAATATTGTTAGGATAGCAATACTCCCCAAACTGATCTACAGATTCAAAAGAGTCCCTATCAGAATTCCAGTTGACTTCTTTGTAGAAATCAACAAACTTATCTTAAAATTAATGAAAAATTGCAAGAGACCCAGGATAGCCAAAAACGGTCCTGAGAAAGAACATGCTGGAAGATTTGTATTTCCCAACTGCAATACTTACTACAAACCTACAGTAAACAGAGTAGTGTGGTACTGGCATTAGAATAAACACTTTGATTCACGAAATAGAAATGAGAGTCCAGAAATAAATTCCTACAATTAGAGTCGATTGATTTTTGACAAGGGTGCCGAGATTATGCAGTGGGAGAAGGACAGCTGGATTTCCTCATGCAAACGAATAAAGGTGGACCCCATACCTCACACCATACACAAAAATTAATTCAGAATGAGTCAAAGCTCTAAATGTGAGACCTAAAAATAACAAAACTCTTAGAAGAAAACATACAGGTAAATGTTCAAGACTACAGATTAGGCAATGGTTTCATGTATAGGACACCAAAAGCACAAGCAACAAAAGAAAAAAAAATAGCTAAAACAGATTTCATCAAAATTGAAATGTTTTGCACTTTAGAAGACACCATCACAGTGAAAAGACAACAACAGAATGGAAGGAAATAATCTGCAACCCTTTATCTGATAAGTGACTTGTACCTAGAATACATAAAGAATTCTCATTACTGGATAAAAAGACAACCTAACTGAAATATGGGCAAAAGGTCTGAATAGGCATTTCTCCAAAGAGAATACACAAATGGCCAATAAGCACATGAAGAGATGCTCACTGTGATCAGCCCTGAGGGAAATAGAAATCAAAACCACAGTAAGATAGCACCTGACACCCACGAGGGTGCCTCTTGTGACAGAACAACGACCCTCCAAGATGACCACGACCCTAACCTCCAGGAGCCTGTGAATGCACCCGTAATGTCTGTAGCCATGTTTCTCATAATAGCAAAAAAAGTGGAACGAAATCAAATGTCCTTCAGTAGGTGAAAGAATAAATAAAATGTGGATTCGTGCTACTATACAGAAGACCGTCTAAGACCTCATGCTCAGTGAAAAAAAGCCCAACACAAAAGGCCACATACTGTATTGCCTGTCCAGAACAGGCAAATCCATATGGGCAGAGATTAGCATTTGCCTGGTCAGGCTGTGGGTCAGGAGGAGAGATAGGGAGCGACTGCTCATGGACATAGGGTATCTTTTCAGGGCGATGAAAAATGTTCTAAAGTTGATTGTAGTGATGGCTGCCCCACTCTGTGAATATACTAAATATCATCTAACTGTACACTTTATAATTATAAACTGTGAATCATACCGTATGTGAGTTATAGATCTCCATAAGTATTTTATTGAAAAAAAAAATAGACTGCCTTCCCTGTCCTGCCCTGAGGAGGTAGTTAATCATCGAAGGGCCCCTTAGATATCGGCCTTAGCCAACCACAGCCCTCTGGTTTACCTGAGTTGGGATTCCAGACCGGGGTAGGCGTTGCCTTCTCACGGCCCAGGGTCCTCAACATGGACACTGGAAGGCTAGCCCACAAAGTACCCCGCTTCCCTCTCCAACCCTGTCTCCCACTGTTCCAGCCACAGAGCACACAGGCTGTAATTCTGGAACATGAGGTCGTCCACACACCCGGGCTGCCCCTTCTCCCCGTAGACCTCCTTTCTGCAACTTTTACACATCCCAAGACCCCATTCAGGTGTGGCTCCTGCAGGTGGCCTCCCTGAGCCCTCAGAAGCGGGGCAATTTTGCCCTCCGTCACGCTTCCTCAGGTTCCCCAGCTTCGTGAAGGCAGGTCTGCCATCATCTGACATCACGATAAGTGCAAGTGTTCATGAGTCTTGCACCACGGGCTTGAAGTTCCTTGCGGGCCGAAGCCACTCTTGTCTTTGCAGCTTCAGCATCTAGCATGGCTGGCACACAGCAGGTGTTCAGCAAGGTGGATTAAGCGGCCCACCAGGCCATTTTCCCAGCCTGAACCTGGGCAGGCCCAGCTGAGACACACGGGAGCAAGGAAGGACAAGTGTCAAGGACGGGGGGTGGGGTAGGGGTGGAGAAGAGGGTGGGTGTCTCGGGTGGGTGCCATCCTCTTTCCCTTCCTTCCCCTTCCTGCTAGCAGGTACCCTCCACACTCAATGGCCTTTTTGTCCTCCAGCTGTCCCCCCCCCCCCCCCCAGGGACAGATGTGTATAATCAGCAGACTCTTGAAGACTGAGGAGCATCAGAAAGAAAAGACCATCATCTGTTGAGGATCCACTGAATGTAGGGACTTGGAACGTTCACTGTAGTCTTTGTTCCTCAAAGTAAGCAAGCATCATTATTGCTCATTTTTTTTTTTATTTTTTTTATTTTTGGGACAGAGAGAGACAGAGCATGAACGGGGAGGGGCAGAGAGAGAGGGAGACACAGAATCAGAAACAGGCTCCAGGCTCCGAGCCATCAGCCCAGAGCCTGACGCGGGGCTCGAACTCACAGACCGCGAGATCGTGACCTGGCTGAAGTCGGACGCTTAACCGACTGCGCCACCCAGGCGCCCCTATTGCTCATTTTTCCAGACAAAAAAAAACATGCCCGGGCTCACACCAAGAGTGATGTGCAGGACAGGAATTCAAATCTGGGTCTTCCTGGTCCTAAGAGTTCTGCTTTCCTAGGTCACATACAGAACCCTCTTTGTGGATCTATTAACAAGCTTTGTGCCCTGAGGGCAAAGATCACTCCTCTGCCCCCAGCTTCCTCCATTATAAAAAGAGACACGTAGGGGTGCCTGGGGGGCGCTCAGTGGGGTGAGCTTCCAACTCTTGATTTCAGCTCAGGTCCTGATCTTGTGGTTCATGAGAACGAGCCCCTGCATCAGGCTCTGCACTGACAGCGTAGAGCCTGCTTGGGACTGTCTGTCTCTCTCTCTCTCTCTCTCTCTCTCTCTCTCAATAAAGAAACATTTAAAAAAGAGAGAGAGAGAGACAGAGAGAGAGAGGTGTGTAAATGACCCAATGAGTTCTTACACTACTGAATGAGTAGTGGAATTTTAGACACAGGCAGGGACCCTGAGAGTACACAATTGCCCAGTGCTTCCCAGAGTACACACACACACACACACACACACACACACACAGTCAGCGCCAGGCCCACGTCAAACCCACACCCACACAGGAAGGGCCAGGGTATGGGTCACTTGTCAGGCTGGTCTGCTCTCACCTCTCTCCTTCTGAAAAGTGCACGGTGACTGCCCAGCTTCCCTGGGAGCCAAGCATGAAATCCAGAAAAAGTCAGGAATTATTATTATTATCATTATTAGTGTTATTATTGCACGTAAATTGTGCATGACTAACTCGGGAGGAGGGGCGCGCTTTCTTTTCCCAGAGCCTACAAACATCGGTATGATAATAATAAAAAAAAAAAAAAATTATATGCTTGAAAACATGCACCCAGCACTGCCCTATGTTTTCTTCTAATTGTTCCCAGAGCCTCCAAGAGCCACATTTAAATAAAATGAAGCAATTATTTAGTCTGCAATTAAAGATTGCAGCGATTTATTTTTAAATAGGAATATCATCGTTGGGGGTGAACTGGCAAGAGAGGAGGACAGAAAAGTCCTGTGACACGAGGTGGAGGCAGGAAGGAGGCAGGGAGGCCAGGCCCTGTGCCGTAGCAGCCAGGCCCGGGCGTGGGGGAGTGGGTAGCGGGCCAGTTGACTTCCAAAGAGGCTGAGGCCTGGTCCCTGGGAAGCTCAAAACAGGTGGGTGGGCGGCTCCATGCCTGCAAAGCCCAGAAGACCAACGCAGCTATCCCTCATCTGGCTCTATGCTGTGAAACTCCCGTTTCCCGAAAGTGCTTAAAAATGCTCCCCGTGGGGGCGCCTGGGTGGTTCAGTCGGTTAAGCGTTCGACGTCGGCTCAGGTCATGATCTCACGGTTCGTGGGTTTGAGCCCCACGTCGGGCTCTGTGCTGACAGCTCAGAGCCTGGAGCCTGTTTCAGATTCTGTGTCTCCCGCTCTCTGTTCCTCCCCCACCCATGCTCTATCTCAAAAATAAAGAAAACAAAACATTCAAAAAAATTAGAACAAAATAATGCTCCCCGTTTAGGCCTCGAGCAGCACCTGGCACCCCGCAGGATCTCTGCAAATCGCAGATGACGGGTAGCAGAAGCAGGGACTGGTCACACACACCCTCACCTAGAGACCCCGGCCCGAGGCAGGGCTTGGTAAGTGTAGGCAGAGAGACACGTCTCAGACGTCGTGGGCCTTTGCTCCCCGGGAATGGCTGCTTCGTCCTCGTAAGCATCGAGGTGGCAGACTCAAGGGGGTACCAGGCCATTAAGACAGGCTAATAAAGGATCACAGATGAAACCTGCCGGTGACGGCTGCCCAAAGGTCACGGTCATACCAGCCTGCAGAGGAAAGCGGTCTGACACGGGCGCCCTGACCAGCCATGGGAGGACGCAAGGAGTTGGGAGGAGCGGGGGAGGAACAGGGACAGGATGTTGGAAGTGACCTTGAGACTGTTCCCCCAACTCTGCCCGGACTCCTATATGAGGGCTCTGCCTCACTGGCGGTTCGTCAGCAAAGTCTCCTGGGGCACCACCCCTCCACCTCTGTTCTCTCCTCATGATGTCTTCTTCTCGAGCACTTGTGTTTGGGTAACGTCTGTCTCCTGTTTTCTGTGAGCTCCTTGGGGACAGGGACAGGACTGTTTTCCTCCACAGTGTTTGTTGAGCAAATGATCTCTGGGTGGAGAGACGAGGCGGGGGCCTGGGAGCGGGAGAAGCGCTTAGGAGGCAAGGCGAGGGCTGAGCTTTGGAGGCGAAGGACTCGGGCATGTGACACTCAGCACAGACACAGCCTGGAGATCTGGAGGTGGGGCTGCTGCTCTTGTCTCTCCAGGTGGCTGGTCACCTTTCCACGAGAAAGCCTGGGGGCCATTTAGCGGGGATCCAGGTCATGCGGTGGGAGGCCCTCACTTCACACGGCAGATCCCCTCCCGAGGGACGGGGACCTCATCACCTGGCCTCACAGCGCATCTCGGGAGGCGGAGGGTTGGGGGAGGTGGTGCGGAGAGATGGGCTCTGAGAATCGTTTCGTGTCTCCTTTTCCAGGAGCTCCTGGCCACCGCTGCACCGCGTTCAGGGAGGAAGGAAAGCAGACCTCTGCCCGGAGAGGGGAAGCACTGGGTCCCAGGTCACACCGAACAGCAATGGCAGAGCCGTGATCCCTAGCGTGCAAAGAACTCGCGCGTTCATTACCTTACTCCACGTCTCACGGGGCACGTTTACTATCCTCATTTGATAGACGAGAAAACTAAGGCTCAGAGATGGTGCAACACTGAGCTCAAGGTCATACAGGTTAAAAAAAAAAAAAAAGGCAGATCCAGGACACCTGCCCCTGGAGAGAGGAGAGGCTGTGTGTGTGTGTCTCCAGGAGGGGAACAATCACCCCTTTAAAAGGCACATGAAAAATAAAGCAAGGAGAAGCCTGGACCTTCGCAGAAAGAGAGGGGAACACAAAATATCTTTTTCTTTTCCCAGAACGGCAGCCTGTGTGAGCCCGCGGGGCCCTCACATCTGTCTCCTCATACAAAATGAAAGAGGTTTTGAAAAACAAGAGGGGCTCTAATAAAGCATAGACTGTGCTGGGCACAGAGCTGTGTCCAGCGTGTCCTGTCACCGTCACCGCCGAGGAGACAGCGGCCGGGCTGTTCCCGCACCCAGGCTCTGCCCCAACCCCGGGGCTCCAGGA
Organism: Neofelis nebulosa; assembly: GCF_028018385.1. NCBI lineage: Eukaryota > Metazoa > Chordata > Mammalia > Carnivora > Felidae > Neofelis > Neofelis nebulosa. Next base: position 15,353,769 of record NC_080791.1, read on the forward strand.
GAGGTGCAGACAGATGGACACATTCACACCAGGCTGAGGGAGAAGCCAGGAGGCCCAGAGCCCAGCTGCCCAGGGCAGACACCCAAAGCCACGGCTCATCCCATCGGCAAACAGGGACTCACAGCAGTGTGACTGCTTCTCAGAACCCAGCCCCCGTCCGCAGGGCTCCTCGGGGCTCTCCCAGAAATCAGACCAGCAGCGTCTCTTAACGGGGCTGTATCCGTCACCTACCGCCGCATAACAAATTACTCCCGGGCTGAGCAGCTTCAGACAACCAGCATGTATAATCCCACATGGTTTCTGAAGGTCAACAACCGGGAGTGGCCGAGCCGGGGAGTTCCAGCTCAGGGTCCCTCATGAGACCGCACAACTGTTGCCCACGGCTGCGGTCAACCAGGGCTGGAGAATCCGTCCCCAGCCCACCCATCGCGTGGTTGTGTCAGGTGGGTTGCTTCCTCCTGGCTGTTGGCTCGGGGCTTCAGTTCCTCCCCACGTGGGCATCTCCCTATGGCTGCTTGTAGATGCGGTGACTGGTTTTCCCCAGAACCGATAATCCAAGGGCAAGAGCCCGAGCCCGGAGCCACAGTCTTTTAAAGCTTCATCTCAGAAGTGACCTCATCGCTTTTGTCATTTGCCGGTGGTTTGCACAGACCAACCCAGGTACCGCGTGGGAGGGTGCAACGGGAGGGCGTGGACCAGCCTGGGGGGGGGGGCCATCGCCTTCCTGGAGACGTCGCTCCACCCACCGGGGGTGGCATCCCTGGCCCTGCCCTCCAAACGTCAGGGGCTCCCCGAGTCGCTCTGCAATCAGAATACAACCCCCGGTTCCCTCTCTTGCCTCAATCTCTCTCCATCCCACACACTTCCAGAAGCTTCTTAGGAGTATTTCTTACCACAGGACCATTGGCCCCATGCCCTCAGGAGCATGTGATGAGAAAGAAGCTTTGGCAATAATGCAGAAGCCATCTGTAAACGGGTAGAGTAGAATAACCATGAATCACAGGGCCGCTTGGGTCTGGATTCATAGCCCATCTCTTACGAGCTGGTGTAAAGGTGGGCAAGTCACTTCCCATCCTCCTTCAGGTTCCTGATCTGGGAAATGGGGGTAAATAAGACCCAGCTTGCAGAGCTGTGGTGAGCGGTAAACGAGACAATGTATGTATGTCAAGCACCCATAGTAGGAGCTCAGCAAACCACTTGCTTTGGCATGGATATCAGGCTCCAGGCAGAAATTTGCTGTTCCTTTAGTACCCCATGTCCAGCTGTCGCAGCAAGAACGCGGTCTGGCGAATCAGGAAGCTCAAACACTGCTCTTGGCTTTGGGGGAGTCGCTCTAAATTTTCCTGGGCCCCAACTCCCTCGGTTACATCCGGGAAACAAATCAATTCTCATTATTTTATCCTTTCCAGGGATGTAATGATGGAAAAGAAAGAATAAATAGAAGAAGGCCTTTCAGGATTTAAAGTTTGAGTGTAGCAGAGATTCTGTGCCTGCTGGATTTCACGTCCCCACAGAGTCTGGCCACTTGACCGGCAAATGTACACCGAGGGACCACGATGTGTCAAGCGTTAACGCCCATCAGCCGTACCCGAGGCGGAACGAGATTGGAACAGCGAGCTGTGGGCCTACAGAGCGAAGAACCTTCCTCCAAAGGGGTTTGCCGCTCCGCAGGTAGAAGGTCCTGAATCTGGGATCCATGATACAATGGATGTGTACATTTAAGGTAGTGTTGACTTTGGGGGCGCCTGGGTGGCTCATTCGGTTGGGCGTCCGACTTCGGCTCAGGTCATGATCTCACGGTTCATGGGTTCGAGCCCCGCGTCGGGCTCTGGGCTGACAGCTCCGAGCCTGGAGCCTGCTTCGGATTCTGTGTCTCCCTCTCTCTCTGCCCCTCCCCTGCTCATGCTCTGTCTCTCTCTGTCTCCCAATAATAAACTTAAAAAAATTTTTTTTAATTAAAAAAAAAGAAAGATGGTAGTCTAGCTCAGAATCAATGATACTCTCCAATCCAGCAACCACGCCGGGTTCGTTTTGCTGGGCTCTGGGAAGGCACGTGTCTGAGAGACACATGCCGAGAGGGGTCTATGGAGGACCGCTTGGGTTTCCCACGTGAAGGGTGACCCAGGCAGTGGGCCAGGCTAGAGGAAAGCCGGAGAGAGACGAGAGATGGCGTGGTAGGCTCCAGGGACTGGGAAGAGTCCAGTGGGTGTAGATATCTGTTACGCAGACAGCGAGGAGGCACGAAAGGTTTAAAGTCGGGCAGTGATATGATCAGATCTCTATTTTAGACAGAGGTGGAGAGAAATTGGAGGCACCGAAGTCAGTCAGGAAGCAATTGCAGGCTGCAGGGGTGAAAGATGATGGCTGCCTGAAACGCGCGGAAATGTAGGTTGCTGAATGATTGCGTGCGAGTGTACATCTACACCCAGATACGTTTTATGCCCCGTTCTAGAACAGGACTGTTTCAAGTGGCATCTATTCATTGCTTCTCCACCCACACACTCTGAATTCCCTTCTCACCTCCTGCCAGCACCCCAGCAATTTCTACTTTCTCGGGACTTTTCTTGCTAGAATCCTCCCAGTTTCCCAAACAGAACGAAGCCTATTTTGCATTCTAGGTCATTCCCTCCCTATAAAGGATTTTGTGGGCCCAGCAGTAATTAGCTCCCTGTTTCTCAAGTCTTCCCTCGGATGCTGACTTCAGCCAGACCCCTCTGGCTGACTTCAGCATTAGTCATACGACGTCAACGTCAACCACACTTCATCCTTACCTGCTATCGTGAAGCATGGGTTCCCGTGCACGTTTGGTCGCACACACACTCTATAAAAAAAGATTACCTACACACGTATGCATAAAAATATGAACCATCAGCCTTCTGCTCATTCCATCGGGCTTCCAGGGCCAAAGCCTTGGGTTGCCTGGGCATTCTTGCTCGGCGGGGATTTTGCTGGCGACCAGGCGAGGAGGTGAGCACAGGCCTCTCCTAGATCAACGTCCATGAGCTGCTGGCTACACCAGTATATAAGAGCATCTCGGTTTGGGGAGCGCCCACCTTGAGGGCTACCGGGTATCCAGGCGGAAGTCACCCTGCAGTGGATGCTGAGGCGAAGAGGTGTGTGGCCACATCCTCGGTTGGGGTCCAGGACCAATATTCACCTGAGAAATCGCCGGGAATGCAACGTCGTGGGCCCCATCCCACACCCACTGAATCAGAAACTCGGGGGGTGGGATCCAGCAATCTATGTTTTAACAAGCCCTCCAGCCGACTCGGATGTGCCTGCAAGTTTGAGGACACCGACCTAGGACGTGGAGATGGCTAATGAGGTGTAACAGATGAAAGGACGTCAGTCCCACAAAGCCTGCGTACGGACAGGGAGTGCCCGGGAGCAGGTGGTGGTTGCTTGCTTCAACTGCACACAGCGTGAGCCCTCTCACTGAAATTAACCTTAGTTACCCACTAAAACCTCCAGCATATACTCTGGACCCTGTGCGCGGTTATTCAGGTCGTGCACTGCACAACTCGGAAGAAACAGAAGCAGAGGGGCCGCACCGCCATTTGTGGTGGCCGTGCTTATGGGTCTCGTTTGGTGGCTGCAAAACGGGGACTGACCAGAAACAGGATGAGGAGGCCGACCCAGCATCATCACATATTTATGACCATTCGGGTCTAGAGCCCCCGGGCTCCTCACCACAGACCCAGTGCCAGCCCCCTCTGTAACGGCACATCTCAATCTCCACACCGATCCATCTGTTCAGACAGCTGAGCACACAGCTATCACCTTTAGAATTTAGGGGCCATGGTATGGACCAGTCCAGAAGAACCAGTGAGTAAGGATTCCCAGAAGGGATGTTTTTAACAGCCAGAGTGAAAAAGAGAGAGAACAGACTGCCTCAGGAGGGCAGGGCTCCCTGGTCACAGGGGGAGTCGGGCAGAGGCTGAACAATCACCCACAGTAGGGGAGGACCAGGCTCCCCGCACGTACTGTCTTTTCTAATGATGGAAATGGCTGTGGGCGGTGTCCACTGTTCACCCCACTTACTGATGAGGAAAACTGAGGTTTAGGAAGCATGGAGAACTCGCCCTGCGTTGCACAGCCAGTAAATATCAGAACCAGGGTTTAGACTGGGGCCTGACTCCAAAGTTCATACTCTTTCCCCTTTATCATCCTCCGTCCAGCACTAGGTGACCAACTACCCCGGTGTGTCTGTGACAGGGCTGAGAGGGCAGTTCCCAGGACACGGAACCTCCCAGTGCTAAAAGCGGGAAAGTCCCGGGCAAACTGGGACGAGAGAGTCACCCTAACACCACGAATCTTCCTTTCTGGGGTCTGCCAGGACTCCATTTCCAACCCCTCTCTCTTCTCCAGCCCAGCCCCAGTCAGGGACCTCATTACTGACGCGGACAACCTCAGCCAGCTGCACCCGGCCCGGCTATCCCGGGAAAAGCCGGCTGCCGACACCCTTGCTCCCTGACCCTGTCACTTCGTCTTCCCTTGATTCCAGCCACCTGACAAATGCTGGGGACGAACAAGCCTGGGCTCAGGAAGCGGCAGGCCTTCGCCGTGGCCGGCCTGTCCTGAGCCTCCCCGACTCCAAGGACACCCCGGACAGCGTGCTGAAGGGCCACGGTGGGGCTCCGCCGGATGTGGCTCGGCCAGTCCACGGCCAGGGGCGTCCCCGCGACAAGCAGCCCCGGTGGGCCTTCTGACCCAGACGCAAGAGCAAGCAGAAGGGGAAGGACATCCACCCGGGACCCACTGGGGCCTGGGCGCCTCTTCTCCGTGCTCTCTTTTGTACATAGTCACGTCGATCCCGGAGGCGCATGCTTCTGGCAGAGAGGCTGGGCCTCCCCTTCCACGCTGTGGACTTGTTGCTGGAAGCAGCTGCCCAGCCAGGGGCAAGCATTCTTCTCCCTCACTTCCTTACCTCTCTGCGGGGCGCCGATGGAGTCCCGGCCTGTGAACGGGGTGTGTGCGTGAAGGCCACGCCTGGGCCCGGCCTGCCAAAAACTCGCCCCTTCATCCTCCACCGTCTGTCTCCTCCTCCGCCGTCCACCTCTGGGTGCCGACCTCGAGGGCCACCTTGAGAGCGCGGATCGTTCAACAGAGGGAGCCCCTGGTTCGTCTGGAGCTCTGGGTGACCAGGTGGAAGAGACCCCCCCCCCCCCACACACACACCGCCAACGGCCTACCACATTCTCCATGAGCAAGAAATAAGTCGTGTTGAGCGGCCGAGACCTGGGTTTTTTGTGTTAAAACGGATTGGGCCACCTTCACGAATACAGTGTTATTCCCACTGATGGACAAGGAAACTGAGGCTCAAAGATGCTCCAGGATTCCCTAAGAACACACGGTCATTAGGGGAGGTGGCTCCCCAGGTTCCTCCACACAGGGCGGTGTTCTTCGTGGCCGAGCCAGGCCGGCTTCCCTCCCTGCTGGGGCTGCAGGCCTCTGGACTCAGTCCCGACCCCGTCCCTGGTCACCTCAGCATCACCTGGAATGCCACCTGTACCCTGGGGATGTCAGGGGGTCACGGCACACCAGCTCCACACCCCAGGCCGAGCCCAGGCTGGCTTTGTTACCACTTTCCTCCTCCCCGGGGAAGGCAAAGTAGACCATGGAGCCGACAGGTTTGGTCCCTACTGGTCAGGTTGATATGGCTTTCGTGCTGCTGGGGACGAAACAAAAGGGGGCATCGTCTCTCCCCAGCACCGGCTCCTTGACCATGGGTCCTCGGAGAGCAACCTGGCCCGTGGCTAGACAGCAGCACCCTTCCTTGTACCGGCCTCACTTCCAGAAGCTTGGATCCAGCCGACTCTCAGGAGGCATGGTGAGGATTTATAAAACCCAACAAAATGACCTAACCCGAGGTCGTGCACTGCATTCAAGGGAGAGCCTAGATCTGAACCTGCCCTCCTGACTCCCAATCCAGTGATCACAGGACAGCCATGCGGCTGATTCGCCTGCATAGTTAAGCACCCACATCGCGCCTTGGGCCAGTGGAGGCCCTGGGGCCCCACCTCGAGCCTTGTTGTGAGACACTCCTGTTCACTAACACGTGAATCTCAAATGCCCTGACAAATAATAGGATCACGTCCATCTGGTGACACCCTGGGCTTGGAGGGAGTGAGGCGGCTGGGCGCAGCGGGCCTGGTAGGGAGACAGAGCCAAGCGGCCTCATGCGGGGGGCCAAGGCAGGCCCCAGGGCCCTTGCACGGCACAGGCACCAAGTTCCCAGGGACGCCATTTACCAAGGAGCACAGCAGCATTTGGATTTCTCCCTTCACCTCCAGTTCGGTCTGTCTGCAGGCTCAATATGTTTGAATCAGAATAAATATCTGGAGAAGGCCACTGGGGGTGGGGGAGGGAGGGGCCCATCTTGTCTCTGATCAAGAGCTGGCTCTCTCGAATCCAGCCTTGGCACACCAAGGGGCCCCTACCCGACAGTAGCGACCCACACTGGGGAGCTGCGTTACTCGTGACACTGTGGCCTCAGGTGGCCCCACCCCGTCTCCTGAGTGTCCCTTCTGGGACTGCATCTATGGAAATGGTCCCCCCACTCTTCTTCCCACCGCCCATCCATTCATCCCACCCGCCCCTCCGGCGGGTATGGAGAATCCGCTCTGTGCCAAGCCCTGAGCAGGGTATAAGACACGGCTTCTTGCCCCCGAGGCACTCACGGTCTGTAGGGGAGACGGACACATAAGCGAGCAATTACAGTGTGGTCTTAGGTAGCACAGCCGGGGAGCAGACCCGAAGAAGATGGTGAGAGAGAGCAGGAGGCAGACAGAGGTTGCAGGACACGAGCAGGAGACGGGCACAGAGGTGGAGGCAGAGGGGCGCAGGGGGCCCGGACAGGAGACCAGGCTCCTGGGTCGGGGCCAGTCCCCCTGAGGGCCATGGGAACAACTCGCCTGCACGCACGCACACACACACACACACACACACACACACACACGAACAGGAGGGGACCCGGAGCCCAGCTGTGACCAGCTTATGCCCCAAGCCCCCCCAGATACCCTCAGTTCTGGACATCTCCAGCCACACCAAGCTCTCCAGGGAGCCCAGCAGTTCCGTGAGACGCAGGATGCCGAGTGGAATCCAAAACCTCGGGGCCACCTGGTCTCCCACTCTCTGGCATAACCGCCTGGGTGGCCCCGGCCCGGCGGGTCGTTCCTGAAGCCCAGGCCCCTCCTGGACTCTCTCACGGGCCCTCCAACAGGCCTCTGCCTCTCCCTTTCTCATTTAATTTAGAGCATGCTGGGAGAGAAACCCCTTGTGCTTATCCTCAACAAGCAATCCTGAGCAATTAACTGGCAGAATGTAATATCCACAAACACGCCAGCGGCCTGCTTATGGCCTGCAGGTGTCACATCTGGGGGGGAGAAGGTGGCTCCTGGCCGCCCCTCCCACTCTACCCCACAGCGTTAAGAAAGCCCTTCTTCCGAACGCTGGCTCCGTCTGTCCCTGGAACCGGTTAGCTCATCGGCCTCAGTTTCATCTGAAAAATGAGCTCCTTGATCTGTAAAATGGGCACAATCACACCTCTTCCCGTCAGGGCTCTGTTGTTAGATGAGATGGTGAATGGCCAGCGTTTAGCTGAGCGCCTGGAACCTAGTAAGAGATGGTAACATATTTGCTCACCACGTGTTAGGTGTCGCCCAAAGTGGCTCACGTGGGTCACCTCACCGAAACCTCACAGCAACCCTGTGAGGCAGGTACTATCATTCTCCTCATTTTATGGATAATGCTCAGAGAGGTTGAGTAACTTGCGTGAGGTCACACAGCAAGTAACTGAGCCAGGATCCAAACCCACACAGTCTAGCCCCAGAGTCCAAGCTCCTGACTGCCTCAGTACTGCCTAAAGCAGGGCCTCTCAAACCCTAAAGTGCAGAAGTAACAGCCGGTTGCAGATTCTTTTCCTGCAGGGCAGGGTGGGGCCTGACAAGTCCCAGGCCTTGCCAGGTGAGGCCACAGGATAAACAGGCCGCCTTGCCTTTCATTTCTTGCAGAAAGACCGGCTTCACAAGCAACCTGGATTCCCGGGATTTCTGAGCTGGAAGGAACCCCGGCAATCCCTCAGCCCCGCTCCCTGCTCAGCATCCTACGGGGCCTGTGGTTGCTGGGCGTTCCCTCCACTCTCCACCGAGCCCCAGCCTTGAGTCCCCCTGGTAACCAGAGCTCCAGCAGGGCAAAGTCCACGCCAACCCTACCCTCGGCCTGTTCTGCGCATCCCATTCAGGCCTGAGCCCAGAGGCAGGGAAAGGGGACATCTGCCCCCAGGCCTGGTTTTGATTGCAGACAAAGAGACAGGAAAGCGCTGGGGGTAAATTCTCAGCTACAGGTCCCAGAGAAGGAAGTCACAGAAACAAAACAGGTCAGCTCGGAGATAAACAGGCCCCGGGGCCCAGCCTCCACCACCCCCCCCACCCCCACCCCCCCCCCCACCCCCCGCCACCACTGAGGGCCAGCTGACCCAGAGGAGGTGTGGGTGTCGGGGGCAGGCAGGGCCAGGAGCCACCCGATAGCAGCAGCGATTAACGATCAAGACAGCAGTAACCTCACCCGCAAACCTCACAGACATAGCGTGGAGGAGGAGAGGCCAGGCCTGGGACAGCAGGCTGCACGCGTGCTTCCATTTGCATGAAGTTCAAGACCAGGCAGCACTAATCTACAGTGACAGGCATCAGGAGGGTGGTCACCCGGGGAGGCGGGGGTAACAGCTGGAGGGACACACGGGAGGCTCCGGGGCGCTGGTGAGATTGATCTCGGGGTGGCTCCATGGGCGTGTTCGTTCTGTAAGAACTCACCGAACCGTACACGGAAGGTCTGTGTGCTTTTCCGTACGAATGCTATACCTCATTAAAAAGTCAATTAAAAAAAAAAAACAAACAAAACAACAACACCGCACGACCTGGCTGCCAAACAAAAACAGAAGAAAACAAAACCGGGGCAGGCTGCCGAGGGAGTCCAGCCTGTGGCACCTCAGGGAGCTCTCCTCCCCTGGAGACAAGGTGGGGCGAGGCGGGGAGACGGGGGTGAGGGAGCAGTAACCCTGCCACCCTCTGTGCACGTGGAGATCGGCACCGACCAGAGGGAGCCTCCCCCTGGCCCCCGCCCCCATTTCTTCCCCGCACTTTGTTCACCAGGGCCGGAGGCTGAGGGACGTCGGTACCCAGAGAGACTCATGTCGCCCCAGGAGTGGGCCCAGATTCCTCACCTTCCGCCTCGTTGTGCTGTATTGGCTACGCATGGAAGAGTCTGAGCTAGGCCTCCTAGACTCAAACCCCAACTGTATGACTTCCTAGTATGCATCTCTGGTCAAGCCCCTCCACTTCTCGGTGCCTCGGTGTCTCTGTGCATCAAATGGGGAGAAGAGCAACACCCCTCTCCTAGGTTATCCTGAGGATCCAGTGAATTCCTATAGGTCAGTGCTTGGAGTAGCGTCTGGCCCATAGTACGTGCTCTGTACGTAAATTCTTATTACACTCGACATTTTGCAGATGTGTTAGGCACCTCCAATATGAGCATCTGGGAACAGGCCAGGGGTCAAGAGACAGGGACCCGGGCCTCGTGCCAGGGCTGTCTGCAGCCGGCTGTGTGGCCGAGGCCTCTACAGTTCCCTCTCTGTGCCTCTTGCCCCATCACAGGACCCAGGAGGCCCAGGGAAGTGCTCAGAGCCCTCAGAAGAGGGGCCGGTCTCCTCGGATCCACACGATCCTCCCACTGCTGTCAGAGACATCTTTCCGATTACACACCCCCACCTCAGGACCCCTCGCAGCTCTGGGTGTGCCGGTGGCCGCTGGGGACCACAGGGCGCTCGCTCCCCAAGGGTAGGCGCTCTCTCGCTCCTCTAGGCTCTGTCACACCCTGTCTCCACAGCCGGGACCCACTCTCCCGACCCACTCCTCGCCTGGCAAACTCCTGCTCGTACTTCAGGACTCGGGGGACCTGACCTCCCACGTCTTCCGTGGAAACCCCCTAAGGCGGCCCGGCCCCCCCCCCGCCCCGGTCTTGTCAGGGCTCCCTTAGCCCCTCGGACACGCCTCCAGTGTAACACATAGTAACTCTGGCTGAGAACTCGCAGTTCTGGAGACCTGTCCCACCCTGGATAGTGGCTCCCTGACGGCACCCAATACGCGAGAGATAAATAACAGATTGAGGGGATCCGATCCAAGGGCCACCCACACTTCCCCCCCTCCCCCAGGGCCCAGAAGCCAGGCTCCCTGCCACCTGCTGGCTTCCTCTGCCCACCTCTGCCCCTTCCCTCCCAGCATCCAGACTCACAGTCTCCACTGTCTCTGCCACCCTCCTTCCTGTGCCCCCCCTACTTTTGAACCCTAACCTTTGCCAAAGCGGTCCTTCTCCCCACAAGCTAGGCACCACAGAGGTCTTGCAGCCGTCTCAAAACCTAGACCCAGAAGTGCATTTCCTCCAATTCTAGGTCCTACCTTGACATGACCCTGGCCTGGGCCCGCTCAGGGACCACCACCCCCCCACACACACACACACGCACACCTCCCTATGTCAAGTAGCCTTGGTCGCTCCGTAGCCTGGGTGACCAGCGGCCAGTTCCTAAGTGTCCACTGTCCTCTCCCCGTCCCTCCTCAAACACGTGCCTTCGGCACAAAGCTAAGGGCAAGCTGGAATTCCAGATGATTCCACGAAAACCCATCCTATTCAGAAACGGGGTGCGGCCCTATGGGGTTGTTCGGGGGAGGGAGGGCCTGGCACACCACAGCAGCCAGGCTGAGCACGGGAGGGAGGGCTCTGCCTTCATCATGGAACCCTGAGGTTCTGCAACCTTGGACAGACCATCCGGGTCTTCTGACCTCAGTCCCCTCAGATGACACGGGAGAGGGACAATGCCCAACTCCCACAACTGTGGCGTGTATGGAATGCACGACTTTGTGGGGCACTTTTGTAAGCCCTGAGGGTTCAGACAAGCCAACGTGTTAAGGTCAGACTGAAACATAAGGTGATCGAAGACAGAGGATTGAGGAAAGATGCCTTCACGGGGTAACAAGCCACCAAGTCTGCAGAAGGAGAAGGGTCTAGAGCCTTTCCCCCAGGAAGCAGGTTTCCCTTCCATGAGCCCTGCAAAATGCCAGGAAGAACATAGGCTTGGCTGGGCACAGTCCTGCTCTGCTATTTACAAGCTGTGTGACCTTGGGCAAATGACTTGACCTCTCTGAGCTTACTGCCTCCTGTGCAATACGGGGATAAGACGATATAAACTGTGGGTTGACATGAGAAAGTAAACACAGATCAAGAAAAACTGGCACATAGTCGACATTCAATACATGGTAACTAACATTATTATTATCTGGCCCTGCTCTGGACACTGTGCATAACGGCCAGCTCGCTACCTCATGAGGGAATCTAAGCCGCTGCTTGATGCTTCGTTAGAAAAGTTCCACTGACGCTAAGCCGCCTCCGTCCTCCCCATGTCTGCCCGCCCGCTGGTCCTCATTCCGTCTCTTGGAGCTTCCTGGAACAGGCCCGCTCCCCCTTCCCTGCGGTAGCACCCCAGGGACACTGGAAGGTAGGCAGGAGCCGTGTCTCCCCAAATCTGCGCACCCCCAGCCGTTCAGCACAAGTCTATCAGCTTTTCCCGTAGACCCGACTCTCCCAGCTCCCACACCTCCAGCACCCTGCAGGGAGCGGCCCAGGACAGAGCGCCCATTCCGGCTGGTACGCGGTGCAGGGATCCGGGCCCTGTGTCACTTGGGATCCGCTCGGAGATGTGGGTTGGAGGACAGGAGGGCTGAACTGCAGGCTGGTAGTGTTGCTGAGAGCCCAGGCACTGCGTGCAGGAACCTTCCAGCGCTCCGTATCTAATAGCCTAGACATCCCACGTAAATGGCCGGCAAAGGAACTTCAACGCGACCCGCGGACCTCGGCCTCCGGAGCCTGCCCGTCTGCTGGGGAGGAGGTGGCAGGCGGCCTGAATCCTTGGTGAGATGCTAGGCCCAGACACAGATGACCCTAGCCTGCCAGTGGGGGTTCCTAATGGGCCGGAACTCCGTCAGGCTAAGCTGAATCGGAGGGAAGTACAGGTCTGCCGGGAGCCAGGCCCGGGCACGAAGCTCTCGCGACACAAAACACAGGGCGCGTGGAGCCGCCCTTCCAGCAGGGAGACGGTTGAGGCCAAGTCCAAGGACTGACCAGCAGGAGGTGTTGGGATAGATGATGGCTGTCTGTGCGACCTCGAGCTCTGGGGGTCCTCCATGAGGCAGGCACCCAGGCCAGGGGAGACCCCGAGCAGGGAAGGCGGACACCAGGGTGACATGTCAGGGTTTGATCTGGCTGACAAGAGGCACAGAGGAGTGACAGCGTAGAAGCTGGGAGCCTGCATTCTCATTCTCCCTTTGCCCCCAACAAGCCACGCGACCCGCCCGGGCCTGGCTTTCTCACTTGGGTCATGTTGGTTCAGGGGCATCTGTGGTAGAGGAGACAGAACAATGGAGGATTCATCCGGCAGCGAGGAGTGGGTACAGCGGGGCAGCGGGGAGGTTCAGTCGGTTGAGCGTCCGACTCTTGGTTTTGGCTCAGGTCATGATCTCCTGTTTCATGAGTTCAAGCCCCACATCGGGATCCGTGCTGACGGTGCAGAGCCTGCTTGGGATTCTCTCTCTCCTTCTCTCTCCGCCCCTCCCCTTCTGTTTCTGTCTCTCTCAAAATAAAAAGAATAAAATAGAAAGCGGACATAGCACGAAGGGGACCCCACGCTCAGGGATTCCCCGAAGCCTCTCGGGCTTTGTCTCCTCTCCCTGCCCCCTGCTCCCTCATGCTGCATACTCTGGCGTTGCCCTTACTCTTGACTGGGGGTGGTGGGAAGGGCTGGTCTGGGCAGGTAGACACCTGCCTCTTCGCCGGGCCCAGGGGAGGGGCAGGGAAACTGTGTCCCTTCAGCAGAACCAGAGGAGTGTTTTCAGTCTCAGCCGACCACACTGGGGGGACTTCCAGTGACTTGAAACCGAGAGACCGAGGGAAACGGTCAGCTTCCCAAAGGCGGTAACTGCAGGCACGTGTGTTGGGCAGAGAAGGGTAAATGATGCCCGGTAAACGTTCACAAAGTACCTGCTGGGTGTGTCTAATCTGCCAGGTTCATGGGCTATTGGCACGCATGCCTGCCCTCCCTGGGGTAAGCGAGGGAGGGATACAAGAAAACAGAGTCTAGGCCTCCGTGCTAACTCTAATCCCAAAGTAAAGCCTCTGGAGGAAAAACGCCTGGCTTGGGAGCTGGGAGACCGGTTCAGATCAGAGGGCACCTCGAGCAAATGAGCGGAACCGTGTAATTTACGAAAACGTCTGACTTCGTCAGCCGGGTTGCACAGAGATCGTACAACGGGACCACCCCGCCCAGCCCCTGCCCTCCGAGGGCTTATGCTCTACAACACGGCCTCGGGCTCATGTGGGCAGGATGGCAGGGGGAGGGCGGTCCCACCACCTTGCACCAGCCAGGGGGCGAGGGGCAGGGGTAGCCCTCCCTTCCAGGGTCGGGTCTGCGCTGTCTGGACCCCGGGCTTCAGTGTCAGCCTTCTCAGGCTCCCTGCCCCCGGCCTTGTGCTCTTCTGGGGCTTTCCAAGGCTTCCATCTGGGGGAGGCCAGAGGCTGAGGGCGGGGGCGGCCCATGCATGCGTGTTTGTGTGTGTTTGTGTGTGCGCCGGCGTGTTGTTGGCAGGGACGTGACTCTGCATTATCCTGGCCCGTAATGAGTCCTCATTGCAATGGGTTTGATGGAATAATTATATTCTGGAAAAACTGCAGGAAACTGCGTCCCGCTTCTTAAAGGGCAGGATCATCAAACATTTGTGCCACATTATTTGCAGTCACACCTTGTGCTGCATCTGCTGCCTTGAAGAAAAAATCTCCAACTCCAATCCGATCTGAATATATAAATCTGAATTATCACAGCAAAGGCGATATGCTCACACCTTTTTTGCGCGGTTTTTTTTTTTTTATCTGTTGCCATGGTGATTAGATAAAATTCACGCCAAGTCTCCAGGGAAGGATGGAATCATTTCAGACAGTTTCTCAGCCCTCTCAAGCTCCTTCTCCCTATAACACGCCCGGGCACCATCTCTGGGCTTGGGCAGGAAGACAGACAAGAGAAGTCACCACCTCCTTGGAAAGCCACGGACGAGCAGAGGAAAGAGCCCACATCTCAGATGAGCTTTGGGTGCCGAGCAGTGTCCTAAGCCACAGAGCCAGCACCACGTTCTCGACCCACAGCCTCCTCAGCAACCCCAGGTGCCACCTGGGGAGAAAAACGGAGGCTCGGCGCGGGGGCGGTGAAAAGACAGTGCCCTTGTTCAAGGTCAAGGTCAAGGCCGCGGCAATTGCAGAAATTGGCCCAGGGCCGTGGCCTTGCCCTTCCCAAGCGAAGCTGAGCAAGGAAAGAGGTTTTCCTCGAAAAGAAGAGTTTCAACCACCAACGCTAGGTCTGTGTCTGGATCCGCTTTTCATCAGGGCTTCCCCGGACTAAGATTCTCATGGGGGCTAATTATCAATGGATGTCACTTATTAAAAGGTTTCACACAAAAGGCATTATTGACCTAATTGTTATTTACCGCCACCAGTTCATAAACGTCTGCATGTGGGTGCGTGTGCGGGACTTAAATGATCCGGAGAATATTACAGAAGGCAGAGTCTGCCTCCCTAACGTGAGGCCTCCCGTTTCTATCACAAGTCCCAACTCCAAGGCAGGGGACGGAGGCACTCTCAGCTCTGATTCCAGGAGGCCCCTTCGACTGAACTGAACGCAATGCTTGGAAAAGCTGAGTGGCTCGTTATTAAAGCCACGGCTGAGCAGAAAGGGGAACGCTCTGTCAGCCCAAACCTGAAGGGTACAGGGTGGGACGATAATTTGTGTTTATGTACTCCAGTGGCTCACGTCAGGGTCTCAGGAGTAGTTCCACCGGGAAAGAGGAAGGGTGTTGGGGCACATAAAATGTTAAATGCATCTCTCGGCCGTGTCCTACCCCACGGTGAGTTAGGACACAGAGCCTCGGAGGACAGGAAAGGCCCCTGGACCCACCAAAGGGCTTCAGCCAGACCCCTCCAGGCCAGCACACACGGAAGAGAGGGGCCACGAGCAGATCACTGGGACAAAGAAGACCTCTTTAAGTATCAAAGAACAAGTCTTTCCAGGTGCTCTCCAGGACTAAGGCACATTCCACAGAGGAGCCTGAGAGATGCCAGGAGGTCGCCGTTTGCCAGAGGCTCTGGGTGAACCTGCTAAGCACGGCTTCCTCTCTGGGCCTCAGTTTCCCACTCTGGGAATGAGGAAGCAGCCTATTTCTGTCACCGTGGGGGAACACTGCAAATTCTAACCTCAAGGGGTGGGTTGGCACGAGGGCCCCATCGTGACACAAGGACTCCAGGAGGACCGAGTGGGCCACCCCCCATCCCAGGGTGTGTGAGCCAGGGAGAGCCAGCCATCACCCCAGGATGGTGGTAGGGGCGGTGGGGACACCATGAATGACATGGGCATGGGGGCTGGGCCGTCCTGGCTGTGCATCCTGCCAAGCCACCTCGGGCAATGCTAAGCCTGCTTCCTCAAATGTAAAATGGGAATAAATTAATCACCTACCCCACAGGGTCGTCGTCAAGTGTAAATGGTATAAAGTCTATAAAAGCACTTACCATAGCTCCTGGCATATAGTAAAGGCTCAATAAATGGTGGCAGAGATGATGATGATGATGATGATAATGGTGACGACGACGACGACGGAGAAGCATAAGGATAATGTCACTTCAGCCCAACGTGATGCAAGACAGCACGAGCTCGCCAGTGAGGAGACCTGCGTTCTGGCTCCCTCTTTGCCATGTGTTGCTGCTGTGTTTGGGGGCATGTCACCTCGCCTCAGAGCCTTATCCTTCATTTACAAAACGAGAGCCTACTCTGTTACGAGCTTGTGCAATGAGTGTTGTGATTCTCCATCCTCAGATGAGAAAACGTGGGTGTCGAGAAGGCAAGTTCGAGATGCTGCACAAGGTCATGTATTCGTGGCTGAGCTAGGATTCAGACCCCAAGCTAAGGGTGTCTCCCTGGGCTTCAACACAACAGTAACGACCGGAGACGATGTGCATACACTTTTCTCGATTGTCAAGAGTGACACGTGGCTAAGTTGCCTCCTTCCGACGACGGCCATGAGAATCGCCTTGAATTGACAGCTGAGACCTACGACCCAGTGGGGCTTTGGAACAGCTGTCACTCACCCCGCCTGCTGCCAGAAGCGAGACAGGAAGCCGGGGAGATGATTCTAGAGAGCCTGGTTCTAGTCCCGGCTCTGTCACTGATTACAGGACTCTGGACCAGATTACCTGCAAGTCTCCTCCCAGTACTAAGCCTCTGTGGTTCCAGGATTCATTCACTGGGGATCAGGAGAAATGGCCAGTTTGCAAAGGAGAGGCTTACGCCTGACCTAAGGACACCGGAGAGGGGTCGGGGAAGGCAGGGCCACTCGGGGGACGCATGGAGGCAGCTGAAAAAGATCCTGGGGTCCTTTCCCTTTAAGAGGAGCAAAGATCCCTGACTTCGGGATTAGGCTGTGCAAGCCAGGGAAGGGGGTGGGGGCTGAAAAGCCCCCTGAGTCTAGAGATTCAAAGGCACCCTGCCCCTGTGAGGTGCAGAAACTCTTAATTGGAGCTGTGCGTGCATCCAGCACCGATCACTCCATGATGTGCCTTTCTGAAGCACAGAAGGCAGCCCTTCATTAAATCCGACACCAGGGAATTAATTCAACTCACTGCCATCACTCTGTCTCCGTCACCCGCTCCCCTCAGCAGCCATTGCTCCTTGATCTTTCCCACCTTCGTGTCGAAAGTTCTCCTTGAGAAGGGACGCTTCCCCTGACTGTCACCTGCGCTGTGACTATATCATGGGCCAGGACCCAGGGCCCAGAGGGGGAGGGCAGATGGGTGGGTGGATAGATGGCTCCACACACACATGCTGTCATACAAAGATGAAGGAACACGGGCCGTGACGGATCCTTCACCACCACCAGCAGAAGAAGGAGAGGTTTGAAAGCTGACGGTGACAGCTAAGTGGCTCGCCCCTTTTTAGCTGTTCCTGACACAGTGACTGTACCATTAAAGTCCCCCCAGGAGGAGTCACGGGGAGATGGAGAAAAAGAGAAGGGGCTGCGGGGAAGCTACCTGGGTCACTCTGTGCTGTCACGGCACCTCCTCATCCACAGAAAATCAGCTTCCAACTGCCCCCCTCACCTACCTACAGGTACCTTCCTACCTACAAGTTACGTTCGGGCTTTCCTCCGGACTCCGAGATGGGAGACCCATGTGCAGAGATACCTCGCTCCGAGAGAAGTCGGGCAGGACTTGGGGCGGGCGGACCCCCACCACCACCTGTGGGATCCGGTCACCCTCCGTGGGAGATCGTCCTCCTTTTCCCCCCAACACGCCAAACCAGTATTATCTTTGTTCTACTGGTGCTGAGAAGTGGAACCAGGAACCCCTGCCCTAGGGCACCGAGCTCTGAGATCTGTCCGTCCAAGAAAACAATGCTTCAAAAGCCTTCAATGACCTCCCGTGTAAGTCACCAGGCAGCACTGGAGTCCAATTCCTCTTTCTAAATGGAGCCCCAAAGGGCTTGCAAGGAAATATAAAATAGTCATAAGGCCAGGGAGAGAGAAGGTGGATTATGTGAATGCTCATCGATGATGGAAGAGAGGTTTAAGGAAGAATTTCCCTAAAGGAAGGAGGCAGATCCCCAGGGAAGTACCAGCAGCTGGTCCCAGCTCCTGGTTGAGGTGAGGGATAGCCAAGGAAATAGCCCTAGCGAAATAACTTACATCAGTACCCCCATTTTATAGATGAGAAAGTTCCGAGAGGGAACCAACTTGGTCCAAGGTGAGACCCAGCCCAGACCCAGGCCCTGGCCTCCTTCCTGCCTCCTCTGGCTTGCCCTCTCCCTCCTGCACCAGAGCTTTTTTCCTCTGGAAGATTCCCGCTTGCTCAGGAATTCCAAGTAGACAACAACCCTTCCTGACTTTAATCAAACCACAGAGTGGAGTCAGAAATGCAAAACGAGCCTTTTTAAGGAGCTCTTGTTTTTGAACCTTCTTAAGAAATTCTGACATTTTCTCTTCATCGAGTCGCAAAACCAGATTAGAAAGTTCTCCTGGCCGTGGCGGGGGGGTGGGCTCCGAGTGTTAGGGCTGACAGCACTGCAACAAGGCAGCACCTTGCCACGGAGTAAGGCAGCCTGGTCCCGGCCCGGCCCTGAGACGAGACACCGCACCTGTACCCATCCCACCAGTGCGCCTGGAGTCGCTGCTACATTGTCTCCCTTCGGGAGGACAGGCCCTTTTCCTGGGAGGAGGGAAGCCCCATGTTTGGTAAAACACCAGAGGAGAGGAAGAGAAGTAAGTGCACCGTCATGGGTTTTCTATGAAATACATTCCTACTCATCAATGCCAACAGACTCCTTGGAATTGTGTGAAAGATCTGAATGGCCCTCTGAATCTTCCCCATTGGAAGGTCAACTTGGGAGGTGGGAGAGAGAAAACTGGTGCTGGCCTCCTCTCAGAGACGGGATTCGCAGCTCTGGTTCAGAGCTGGGGACAGGGAGAAAGGCCACTCAACATGGGGGGTGCCAGTGGATTCCCAAGGACAAGCATGCCTTCCTGGTGCCATGTTGTCCCGTATCCCCTAAGCCCTCAAAAAGTTCTGCGGGAGACCTGCAGGCCCAGGTCGGGGGGTGGGACTTGGGGGAAAATCAGGAAGGAGGTTGATGCCACATTCGCTCCACATCAGGACAAGGAAAAAGAAGCATCCCTGAAACACAGAGCAAAAAAATGCGAATTTGGCGGAGCTAAGGAACCACAGCCAGGGACGGCTATGAGCCCGGAAGCATTTCCAAGGAAGTGGAATTAAGATTAGGGGTAATTTTGTAGCTTGTAAGAGGCAGGGGCCACCCTATCAATATCCGGGTTATAGAAAAATATTATTGTTCTTATTTTAGAAATGAGGCAGTTGAAAAATTCAGGGCCCAGAGCTACTGAGCCAGAAGGAGCCAAGGCCACAGGGTGGCTGATAAAAACCTGATCCCAGCTGTACTGGTAGAAACAGCATGTTCCGGCCCAGGAGAGGCTGGAGTCTCATTACCATCTGTGGTGCGGGGCGTCTCTCGGCCCTGTGTTTTGAGAAAGATGCTGACGAACTGGAGTCTGACCGGAGGTGGCACCCAGGATGACATATGAGATCAAACCCTAGAAGGGACCTGCTGCAGAAACGGTCCCCTAGAGCCAGGAGAAAGGGACATGGGGGGGCAGGGGGGGTGCAGGACAGGATGAGGTCTGTCCTCTGAAGGGTGCCACAAGGCAAGAAGGAAAACTCATTCTGTGTTAGTCTGGGGGGCGGGGGGGGGGGGGGGCAGGAAGGGGACCAGAGGGGCGAATTTCAGGAAAGCACATTTCAGCCCAACATCAAAAGGAACTTCATAAAAGAGGCAGTTGCTAAAAACAAACAAACAAAAAGACAAAAAACAACCCAAAAAACCACACAGGAGTAGCGGCTACTTTGCAAAGCACCTGCACTTAGATATGGCCTTTCCATCCTCGACCCACCTCACGTTTAATCTCAACACATCCTTGCAAAATTTAGAAAACTGCAAGAAAGAGATCAGAAATCATTCCCGATCTCACTACCCTAAGATAACCACAACAATCACTGTCACTAATGCAAGCATTTCTTTCAAGACATTCATCTATGGTAGGTGTTTTTTTTTTTAACCAGTTGGACTCCTATTACATAGATAAAAATGTATTTTCCACTTAACGTATTATGATCCTTTTCTCATGTAATTAAAAATGCATTGGGGTATTTCATTACATTATCGTACCCATAAATTATTTAATCATCCCCCTATTATTGGGTATTCGGGACCGTTAAAAAAAAATTTTCACTGTCGTAAATAACATTGCAGCAAACAGAAATCTTTACTGCCATCTTTGGTTACTTCTTAAGGACAGAACCCAAAGTGTGCAGGCCCTGATGGCCCCACGTCGCCAAACTGCTTCCCGGAAAGGTTGTCTATTTGCATCAGTGGTCCGTGAGTGCGCCCAGCTATTCACAGGCTTGCCAAGATCACCTCCGGGTTTCCCTGGAAAGAGCACTCTTCCATTTGAGGTGAGATCTCATACACTGCTTTTCAGGAACACGTCTATTACAGGCCTACTTAGGCCAAACCGGGTAGAAACTCTGTCTTGCACACACACGCACGCTAATTCTGTGTTCTTTGTCACTCTGGCGATACTCTCAGACCTAGGGGGATCGCAACACAAATGTACCCCATTGACCATGAGACCGCCTCTCTCGTCATGTGGTAGGGGGCTTCTTGAGGCCTCGTGCCAGGCCCAACCAAGGCCACAGAGGGTATCTGTAAAGTGGGCTCCATGTGCAGGTGCTACCTGAGACCTGGGCACTCAAGAGGGCAGGAGAACCAGAGAAGGAACAGGAAATCACTGTTGCAGGATAAACTGGGATGGAACTAGGTGCTGTGAGAGGTGAAGGAGGAGGGGGCAGCTGGAGAGCCCCACCCTGCCCCCTGCCCAACCCACCCTCTGTTCTCCAGGTCCCATGGGGCACCCCCCCTCCTCTCACCACTCTGCCCCTGCGGAGCACGGGCAGATCGTCTTTCTCTCTCAGCTTCCCTCATCTGCTACGACCTGGGCTCCCAGATTTCTCTTGTCATTTGAGCTGGGATTGGGAGTAAACCCTTCAAGGCAGGTAATGATCGGGGCCCCTCCCCGCATCCCCAAGTCACTCGTCCCTCCCCAGCTGGCCTCTGACATTGACTCACTGCCCCTCAGGACAGAAGGACATATGGCAACGGCTGCCAGGACACCCCTAGGCTCCCAGCTCTTAGGAGAATGGCAGACCAAGGGGTCTCCCAGCCCCACGAACATCCGGTATTCATTTTCAGGGCCCTCACGCTGGGTGGCCAGGCTCTCATTAAACCACGACACAGATTACAATGAAGTCCCGAGGTAGATACATCTCTCCTCCTCTTACATTTATACCACTTTTAACGTAGTTATTTAACAGCTCTTGAGCACCAGCCCTGCCCAAGGTGGCCGGGGCAGAGGAGGCGGGAAACAGGTGGGGAGGGCGGCGGTGGGGCGGGGAGGGGTGGGGGGAGCATCACTGAGATGTGGGCATGTCTCCTTACCTCTCCCCAGCTCCACCCACAAAGAGCCCCTGGGATCGGCTTCCCAAATCCCACACTCACCAGCCACGAGCTCTCTCGGCATTCCCAGCCCCCCAACCCTGGAATGCCACAGAAGGACCCCGAGCGTGACCCCACCCTTCTCCCCGCATTTTGCGTCCTGTGCTGAAACGGGTTCTTCCTAATGGAAGACACCACGCTTATAGAAAAAGGGTAAAAATAATACAAAAGCACCCATGTTTATTTTGGCTATATTTTCTTCAGCTCTTTTTAGGAAGAAACATTTTAAGAAAGAAAACCTTCTGGAAACAGTTGTCTTTCCCTCAGTGAGTCCGTTGCCTCCTTCCTCAGAGGTAAGCGCTACCCTAAATGTGGTGTTTATCATCCCCATGCATGTTTTTTTTTACTTTGGCTACATATGTATGTATCCAGAAACAATGCAGGGTACTGCTTTGCATGTTTTCAAACTTTATACAAATGGTACCATAATGTACACATCCTTCTGCGATTTGCTTTCTCCCCTTCGACGTTTGTTTTCGGTTTTCTTTTCATGACATGTCCAGGCTGATTTGTAAAGCTCTGCTTCATGCATTTCCCCTACAGTATAGTATTTCATTGCGGAAATAGAAGAGATTTAATTTATCTATATTGGTTTCCAATCCTTTTACTATCACACACACAGTTGCCATGACAATTCCTGCCTTGCCCATATGTAAGAGTGTCTTTAAGGAACATGCATGTCGGAGCTCTTTTCCGGACATGTCTGTCTCCCCAGCAGGACACAGACCTGTCACCCACGGTGCCCCCGGTGCCCGGTATGATGGTGGGCGCATGGGGCTCAAAGAGTGGGTTAAACTGAACCAAGCCGAAAGGGATGTGTGGAATCATCTCTTCCAGCCCCTCCGCTTACAGATGAGGAAAGTGACATCCAGAGAAGGGAAATGAAAGCAGTCAACGAGAGAGCGGGAGCCAGAAACCTGTGCCCCTCCCCCAGCTTTCTGGTCCAATCCTCAGCATACTCTGGGGGAGGTGGTGACAAGCAGGCACACAATCCACACGAGAGAGGGCAAAGACAAAGGGAAGAGGGGCGTTAAGGAGATTATACCTGGGCGCTGGGCCTCCCAGCATGGAGGGTCGTCTCACACTCCCCCTCCGGATGAGATCTCACTCCTGGACACGCAGACAGAGACCTCGGATCTGGACACCCTGCACCCAGACTGAAGTCTGCCTTTTGTGGTCTTGTTTTGTGTCGCAGGAAGACCCTGGGCCTGGGACCCGAGAGACCCCGACACGTGGCCTAGAGGTGAAGAGTGGGGCCTGGCACCACAGGACCTGGGACTGAGTCCCCAGTCCGCTCCTTACCAACCGTGTGGCCTCGGGTAAGTTACTTCGCCTCAACGTGCTTCATTTTCCTCATCTTTCGGATAAGGCTGGTAGGGCCCCTGGGCATCTGACTTCGGCTTAGGTCACGATCTCACAGGTCGTGAGTTCAAGTCCCCTATCGGGTGGGCTCAAGTCCCGCTTCGGGTGAGCCCCACTTCTCTCTCTCTCTCTCTGTGCCCCTTGCTCACTTATGCCCCCCCCTTCTCTCTCTCTCTCTCTCTCTCTCTCTCTCTCTCTCTCCCTAAAAATAAATAAATAAATAAGTCAAATGGGGCTGGTAATCCCAACCTCCTTATCACGATATTGGGGGGACGACACAAGTTCTCCTGTATAAAGTAATCCACGCCGTGCCTGGCACATGCAGGTACCGTGGGTTTATCACCAGCCTCCCCTCCAAACTCCACGCGCTCTGCACAGCATGGCCTCACCTCCCCCTCTGACTCCTGGGCCTTGGGCAGGGCCTTGGGCAGGGCGCTTCTGAGGCCCCATTTCCTCACTGGAACATGGGGACAATGCCACCGTGATCCCATTTTATCCCAACAATACAATGAGACCAATCGATGCAACGGGCCTTGATGAGTTCAACTCATGAAACAGACGCACTGGAGCTCTTACCGTCTTATTTATCCAGTTGGGTAACTGCTGGTGGGGCAGAGCCTCTTCCCACTCACCGCGGGCCACAGACCGCGCGGAAACAGGAACTACGTTCTGTCTTTACAACATGACGTCCCATCTACCACAGCGCCTGGCTCCGCACCTGGCCCATGCCATCGGAGGTACCGGAGGAAAGAGCAAAGTCACCGAATCTCTCACAGCCTCTGTCTGCTCATCTGGAAATGGGAAGGACTGTTCTGTGCTGCACAGAAACCTTGTGAGAGCCGAAGTATAATATGTGAGCTATAAACTATAAATGCACAATGCAAATTTAACTCACTAATGCAAAAAGAGAGGGACTGTTCCGTTTGTCTTTAATCCCTATACTGCTTAGACTCTGAGGCGCGCCTGCCCAAAGGAGGCCCAGTGATAATTCTTGGGAAATTTAAGGGCAGGCTTAGACTCCGGGAGGCAGATGATCTCTGTGTTTCTGGGAACATCCTTAACCACCGAAGACCAGCTCCCCAAAGTCCGGACCATTCCCCACTCAAAATCTTCAACGACTCCCCATTCCCCTTTAATTACATAAAACTCGGTATAGCATTAATTACTCCCCACCCTTAAATAAATATATCGTGAGCTCCAGACACACCAGCCAGTCTCCCCGAAGGGCACAGCCTTTGTTCACCGGGCACCCGGGGACTTTACCCCCGCCATGGCCTCCTGTATGCAGAGCACGGGTTTGCTTACCAGAATCGCCTAGAATCGCCTAGGGGACTTTCACAAATACAGACGACTGGGTCTTACCTCGCCCCCCCCCCCCCCCCCCCCCCACCGCCGGGATCCAGACTTCATTGTTTGGGGTGGGCCTGGACGATAGTGGTGATTCTAACGTTGAGAGCAGACAGGTCTAGAACACTGTCCCCTGCGGGAGCACCGCCTGCCAAAACAACTCATTCTCCAGGACCCCTGGGAAACGCTGCTTCTGGTGTGGCACCTGCTCTAACCACAGCAGACAGGGCTTCCCACCCGTGAGCCCGCAGAGGCCGTGCCTCTCCTGTGCCCTAATCACAGCCTCCTTCATTGGGGGTCACCTGTGTCCCATGTTCGACTCGCCTATCAGGCAGCACGCCCCTCAACGGCCGGCAAGGGTCGCTGCATCTTCCAGGCCTCTGCCCACCTTTCCTGTACCTACACCTCACAGGCCTCATCAAATAGTGACCGCTCCAAGGGTGTCCACAAAACTCACGACACCGAGTTCACCCTCATTCCTGCCCAGAAGATGAAGAGGAGAACAGGGGACCGTCTGCTGTTCAGGAGAAAAGGCCAAGCTCTGTACATTCACCCAGACGCACTCTGGAGCTAGATGCTCCTATGCCCTTCCCCAAAGATAGTGGCCAAGGTGTCTGCCTTGGGTCTCTGCTCTTGAGGGCGCGTGTGGGGGTCTACACAGGTGAGGGGGAGTCTCCTCTTTCCAGAGGCAAAAACCAGGAGTGTTGAATACATGAAAAGACGCCTAGCGACACTCATCGTCAGGGAAATGCAAATCAAAACCACAATGAGATATCCCCTCACACGGGTCAGAATGGCGGCAATCAACAACCCAAGAAACAACCCGTACTGGCGAGAATGCAGAGAAAGGGGAACACCCGTGCCCCGTTGGTGGGAATGCAGACTGGGGCAGGCACTCTGGATCACAGTATGGAGGTCCCCCAAAAAGCTAAAAATAGAACTGCCCTACAATCCAGCAATCGCACTACTAGGTATTTACCCAAATACAAAAATATTAATGCACCGTGATGTTTATAGCAGCAGTATCTACAATAGCCAAATTATGGAAACAGTTCAAGTGTCCACTGATGAATGAATAAAGAAGATATGGGGTGTGTATGTGTGTGTGTATACACACACACACACACACACACACACACACACACACACACACACACTGGAATACTACTCAGCTGTTAAAAAGAATGAAGTCTTGCCATTTGCAACAACACACATGGAGCTAGAGTGTATTCTGCGAAGCGAAACAAGTTAGAAAAAGACAGATACCGTATGATTTCACTCATATGTGGAATTTAAGAAATAAAACAGCAGTGCCTGGGTGGCTCAGTCACTTAAACATCTGACTCTTGATCTCAGCTCAGGTCGTGATCTCATGGTTTGTGGGTTCGAGCTCCATGTCGGGCTCTGTGCTGACAGCATGGAGCCTGCTTGGGATTCTGTCTTTCCCTTTCTCTGCCCCTCCCCCGCTCTTATTCTCCTTCTCTCTCTCTCTCTCTCTCTCAAAATGAACAAACATTAAAAATAAAAACAAACAAACAAGCAAAGGGACAGAGGGGCAAACCGAGAAACAAACTCTTAATTATAGAGAACTAATGGTTACCAGAGGGGAGGTGGGTGGGGCATGGGTGCAAGAGGTGACGGGGATTAAAGAGTACACTTGTCGCGATGAGTACCAGGTGACGTATAGGAGCGTTAAACCACCATATCATGCACCTGAGATCAATATCACACCCTATATTAACTGGAATTTAAGCAAAAACTTAAAAAAGCCGTACGTGCGTGGGTACATGTATGTACATATTCACCGTGTACAAATTACATCGCACATACTATTCGCACCCATTCGCACATACACAGTTTAATTAAAATGAGTTTCCTTGGTGTGTGGAAAGAGGAATTTCTCCAAATCCCCTGAGAGCCTCGAGCAAAGACCCTTGGGAATCCCTGTCTACATAACACAGCATCTTGCACACAGGAAATGCTCAAAAAACATTTGCTAAATTAAATAATGAAGGGAAAATTCAACCACTGCTTGTTGCTAATGCCAACATAGCCATTTAGAAAGATTCGGGGGGTGAAGCCAACGTAAGACGTGGCATTGCCAGCTGCAGCCCGATGGCGTCTGTGCCTTTTCCTGGGCGCAGGCTCTGAGCAGGTACCCCGGCTTCCCTGGGCTTGTGTGACGGCAGGCTCTGGAATATTCTAGATAGCGAGCCTCTTCCTTTCTGTGTCCCACTCCGAGGGTGGTGAGGAGGATCCCCCGGCATCGTCTCTGAAGGGACTCCTCTGCTTAACAAGGCCTCAGACAGCCCACCAGACCCCCACACAGAGGTAGCATCCGATACCTGGCTGACTCCTGAGCCCATAAGCAGCTGAACGGAAAGCCCAGACTCCGCTTCCAACTCCCACCCCCACTGCCACTCACTGTCACAGGCTCTGTCTCCCACTCTGTCGTCTGCTCCGCAGCCGCCCCTCCGGGCTTCCAGCAGATTCCGTGTTCCTAAAGATGTGGGCGTTCAGGTATGTTCTGACCCTGATGTGGAGGGCAGAAGCCTCTAGGTGTGAGAGGAAGATGCTTCCAACTTAGAGGCCTTCGTGCCAGCCTCTGAGCCCCTACTGTCACTGTCCTGGAATGCAGAAGGCTGTTCCTGGTTCCGCTGGCTCAGCATCCCACTGAGAAAGGCAGGCTTCGGCTGACTAAGACACATGCCTAAGGTCCTGAGGTTTCTGCACACGGCAAGGTGCCTGCTGGACCACAAAAGCCGATGGAATATCGGGCTTGTATATAGGCCTTCTGGGAAATACTCTGCCACTGCCCCAACATGAGGGTCTGTTCCCTCAACATCCTGCCCTAAGGCGCTCAGCCCCAATGTAATGAGACCCAAGCTCACCCCTACATGCTCACTCCTAGATACCCACAATCAGATGCCCACCCCCTGGATGCCCCACCTACTTGCTCCCACCCGCACCCTCACTCCTCCCGGAGACCTTCCAGGCCTGGAGGGGATGACAAACCCTGGAACAGTTAGCCTGTATCTGTTCAGCACAAAACAGAGTTGAAACCCTACATTGAGAGGATCTCTATGTAAAACAAAACACGGAAACAAAACAAAAAAACAGGTCTATATAAAAAATGCTAGCTATACATGGAGACTATGTTTTCTCCACATAGAAAAAGTACCTAACTTCTAATCTTCACAGCTGCTGAGAATGAGACTCAGAGAGATTAAAAAGACCCACCTAGGGTCACACGGCAAGCAAGGAGCGGGCCTCAGATTTAAACCCAGATCTCTGGCCAGAGCCTACACTGTTTTCGCTTTGCTATACAGCTTCACTCCATCAAGAAGAGGCTCCCAGCAAGCCCTGCCGACCTGAGGCATCACAGCAGCCCCAGGGCCTCCCCCTTCCCTTTATTTTAATTCATGCCATTGACAGCCCAATCCAGAGATCAGCACCCCCCCCCCCCCCCCACAATTAAACGTCTCTTGTAGGCATCCAATAAACCTCATCTGAGCGCCTACTCCATGCTGGAGCTCAGTGACGCTTGTGGCATTACGGATGTCGACCCTCGTCCCGCAGCGACCCAGCCAGCGTGGACCTCTGCCTGGAACCACAGCCCGTCCCCTGGCGGCTCACGTTCTGGCGGTGAGGTCTCATTGATACGCAACAGAGTTCAAAATCACAGGCTTGGCAGGAAGTGCCATCTATACATAGCTCTGCCATTCTGTAAGCACCGTTGGCTTCTCCTGAATAAACGCTACCCTACATTAAATGCCAGAATTCGGCGAGCAGTCCTGCATGTTTGCAATGAGATTGAGAACTAAAAGCAAGATTGATTCTGATGTGAACACCAGCAAAGCAAATGGGTTTTTGAAAACCCTATAATTTCCCTGCAACCCTTGACTTCACTAAACACACATTTTTAGACTACAGCACAGTTAGGTAGGCATTAAACAAAAATGAAGTAGTCTAATGATGATTTATGTGTAGGATAACCTTCCATAAAGCACCCCGCTCTGATTTCAGGGTAACTTACAGAGGTGCCAACTTAACCAAACAATGCCGCTTGCTCCGCGTCCACTGCCACGGCGTGATCTCGGGGCAAAGCGTCTGCCGGCAGTTGTCTTAAATCTGCTGAAATTCACCCAGTGGGTGCTCTGGAAATGCAGCACCTGCCATGAACTAAATGGAAAAGCAAAACACGACACATGCACACACCACCAGAAGCACCTGTGAACACAGACTATTTTGCTCGACTGTGGAGCCGCGGCTGATGGTTCTGGAACCAACCAACTGGCAGGCAACTGCAGAGCAGCCCGCCCGCCGGGAGATCGGAAGGGGTGCCGGGGAGCCGTGGGCGTGCGGTCCAGCGGGGGCCTCAAGGGCTCCTGAGGGGCAGGCATCACACCGGAGTTCCTGTACCCGCCCCCCCTTTCCTGGCTGGGTGACCTTGGGCAGGCCTCGCAATCCCCCCAAGCCTTGGTTTCCCTCTTAGGTGAAGTTGAGAACGTGTCCCCCTCAGATGGGATGGAAAAGATTCAGTAAGATTATGCCTGTGAGCAGGCTTTATAAGCCAGAGCACGCCGTACAGAGGAAAGGCGGCACAGGGCACGGTGTGAGAGGCGGCCCAAGTCACCGCTCAGAGCTGAAATCAGCGTGCCCTGGGCCCAGCTCCTCGCTCTGTGGCCTTGAGCAGGTGACTGACCTCCCTGTGCCTCAGGCTTCTCATCTGCAAAATGGAGCTAACAATAGCAGCCGCTACATAAGACACTAGGGAGGATGAAACAAAATGGCCCATGAAAAGCACGTATCACAGAAGAGCTCAGTAATTGATCACTTCTTTGCTTACTGACCGTTATTATCACCATGATTATCATTTCCAGTCAGGCCACCCGACTCGGGAGAGAATTCTTTTGCTGCTTCCGAATGTTTCCCTGTCACCTCTCACCTGCAGAGTGTGGTTTACGGCTTTAGAAGGTAGGATTTTCTCTCTGCACTCTAAGGAATAAATTAAGGCTGTCTGATTCTGATGGCCCTTCCCCCATGAAAGCAAACAATAAACAAACAATAATAACAGAATTCAGGGCCAGCTGCTGTTTCCTCTCTGTAACTGCCTTGCTGCGGGAAATAGTAATTGCCACGAGTCCCCGAGACAGGCCTCAGGCTAGAGTCACCAACGTGCGTTACAGGTAAAGAGCATGGACTCTGGGTCCCAGCGACAAAAGCTTCACCACTGAGAAGCTGTGTGACCCGGAGCAAATTGCTTGGCCTCTCTGAATCTCATTTCCTGTGTACCTACGAGTTAGGGGAGGGCGGGTAGCAGGCCTGCCTCACAGGGTTAAGAGGAGAATTCAATGGCAGGACGTCCAGGCACCTGCCGCCGGGCCCTACAGACACACGTGTCTTAATACGCTTCTCGCCTAACCACGCGCGTCCCCAAGCCTCACTGCATCTGCTTCCCCGTCTGGAAAGTGGGGAAGGTAATGGGGGTTACCGCAAAGAGCAAATGAGATCACGAAAAAGCTCTTCCTACACGGTGTGGGGTTGTGGAGACACTAGTTATTACTGAACCAGGGTCTGAGCACTTTGAGATTAGACCGGGCAGTGTGTCCCGGGAAGGGAGCTTTGCTGTGTTGCCACCGGACCCCACAGGCCTTCATCCCTTCCTTTAATGTCATTTCTATCAGGTACCGTGCAAGGCACAGGTGAAAAGGAGAGGAATTCCACACCGTCTTGGCGGTTTGTTTCCCTCATCTTGCCCCCGTGGTCACCCATCTCGCCTTAGTCCCGTCTTCTCCAAGGTCACGTGTTCTACCGCCAGCCCGGCGCCCAGCACAGCCCAAGGCTAGACAACGTCACGAAGCTGGGGGTCAGGGGTAGCGTCTCCCTGCCGTGTTTAGACCCCTCCTTCCCCACCTGAGAATTCAAGCCTCTCCAGAGGCCTGCTTTCCTTGGCAGGGATTCCGTGCACAGGTTTCCTTATCCCCATTTCACAGACGAACGAAAGAGGCTTTGAAACTGACTTGCTCAAGAGCACGGATTAGGACTAGAAGACCACAGCCTGCCTTCTTTCTGCTGCATCCCACTACCTCTTCTGTAAGCTGTCTGCTCCCATCTGTCACCCAATTTCCTATCCGGTTGTCTTCTTCTTGCGGCTTTGCAGCAGTTTTTAAAATATATTTTGTGTGTCAAGTTTTCCGGAGGCAATATAGCGTAGGGCTTAGGAATGCAAAGAATGGCATCCGGATGTGTACGGGTGGGTCTAACACTTCCTAACTTTAGGCAAGTCACTTAGCTTCGCCGTGCTTCAGTTTGTTCATCTGTAAAATGGGGGAATAATAGTCCCTTCATCAGGTTGCTTTGAAGGCTAAGTGAGCCAACGCAGAACCTGGAAACCTAGTAAGGGTTTCATAAGTGTTGGGCGTTACCAAGTTGCCCCTCCACACACACATTTTGTTTTCTTTTGTTTTTGCTTTTCTTCCCAGAACTGGCACGAACGTCATATCCTGGCATCCTTTTCAAACTGCTCTCACCACTTAATTTACCCTCTGGGTCACCCCCACCCCCTCTCCTGCCTTCCTGCCTTTGCCCCTGCTGCTACCTCTACCCAAAGCGTTCTTTCTGCCCCCATGGCCCCGGGGAATGTATCCCAAGACTCAGGGGCAGGCTTCCCTCCCTTTTGGGATGGCTCACTGGGCCACCATCAGCAAGAATCGCAGCCCTGTCATATCATGCTCTCCATGGGAAGATACTACAACCCTACTCCGGAGCTCTGCCGAAGGGAAGAAGAAGGTCATGGGCCAGTTCGGCTCCTCTTCAAGCCCTGACCCTGTGCCCTTCACCCAGCAGGGGCCCAAACCCCATTGTTAAATTGCCTTGAGCACACTATCTAGTCCACATTAGCCCCGACTGACCATCCCCACCCCTTTTCTCTACGGCCCGGGAGAGTCGAGAGCTGAGATCCCCCATTTTGCGTCTCAACAGAGCATCACAGGGGAACCCACAGAAGCCTTCTCTCTCTGGGTAGCTGTGGAGCAGCTCAGTGAAATAAAGACCAAGGACCACCCAACTTAAACCCTGTAATGCCACCGGGTTTCTGTGTGACCTTACCTAGGCCTCTTTCCTCCCTGCCACATGACAGTTTAGTGGGGGAGAGACTGGCATTTTGTCATCCTCATTAATCATCTTCTAAAAGACTGGAGAGAAGACGGGCCTGAATAAAATAAGGAGCCTGCCCTTGCTAGTTATATATTCTCATGGTGGGGAGAACACAGATTGCAAATATACTAGACAAAACACGATTAGCGCCTTGAGCAAGGAACCGATAAAGTCCGGAGGGAGTTCACAAAAGGATCCCCTCGAAGAAGGTTAATCGGGGTGATTTTTAAATCCATTCTTAGCAGAAATCGGGAAAGAGATCATGGAAAAAGTGGTATTTGAACCAGGCCTTGAAAGATGGGTAGGGTTTAGATACACAAAGAAGGAGGGAAGTCTGATAGTAAAAACAAAACACCTCATGAGCAGTTGAAATAATGGGCTCTGAGAATGTCAAGAGAGAAGGGGTGAAGGGGGGCCCAAAAGAGCATCGGTTTATCAGTAAGTGTGGAGGCTGGGCTCCCGGACCTCCAGGGCCCTTCCAGCCCTGACAGTCTGTGACTCTCTCCGTTTGTGGCCTACATGCATCCAAACTGGTCTCCAGGCACAACCCAGCTCTCTCTTGTCTGCTCCGTCCCCCATCCAAGTTGGTGGAGACATATGGGATCCGAGGTAGTCTTGGTATCAGTCTGAGCAAAATGCAATTAATACGCTGAATCTGTATTCCAAAGCAAACCAAGATCATATATGACTGTTTACTGCGTGGAGATTTTCTATCCCTGTCCATCAGAGCTGACAGTATGAACTGAATCCTAAACCCCCAGATGAGGACGGTCTTTGTGTCACCCACTGGGCCAAAAACAGAGCCAGTGCCCAATAAAGCCTTCTTGTTAGAATGGCTGTTTTTTTCACTGATCTTTCAGCTAGAGATCTGTTGCCCTTCAGAAAAGCCAGGGCCTCTGGTCACTGAACACACAGCCAGAGGTCGGTAGAAAGGTTGGTGACACATTTCTGTCCCTAGGCAAGTGCAGGAGACAGGGACAGGCCCTCCTCCCGTAAGAAAACCTGAGGACAGTCCGGTTTTTAAAAAAGCTTATTTACTTAGAGAGAGAGTGAGCGAGCCAGAGAGGGGCAGAGAGAAGGGGAGAGAGAGAATCCCAAGCAGATTCCACACCATCAGCGCGGAGCCCGACACAGGGCTCGAACTCACGAACCGTGAGATCATGACCTGAGCTGAAATCCAGAGTCGCTTAACCAACTGAGCCACCCAGGCGCCCCAAGAACAGTCCATTCTTAATGAGAAGCTTGCCCTGGAGAGACAGCGGGAGATAGAAGGACTAGGAGGACCCCAGTTCAAACCCAGGTTACAGCCTTTGTTAGCTATGTGACCTTGGGTAAAGTGTTTCATTTCCCTGGGCTTCAATGTCCTCATTTATAAAATTAGGGGAAAAAAAAAAATGAAACAAAAAATGTTATCTCTTAAAGGGTTATTGCAAGGATTAGAGATAATTTGGGTCTCAATACATGATAGATATTATCATTAATCTCATTACTATTATGCTGTGACAGGTGCTAAGAGGGCCCTGAGGATAAAGAGATGGAAAAGATACAGCCTTATACCCTCCTGCAGCAGGGAGACAGAAACAACCACCCATCACCTAAGAGAATACGACATAAGTTCTGTCGGCAGGCTTACGGAAGGCCTCCCGGAAGGGGACCCACGTGGACCGAGTTTAAAGGACAAAAGAGAAGTAGGGTATCATCAATAAGGAGAGGAGGGGACAGGTACAGAGGAGACAGCAGACATCACAGCGATGAAAAGAGGTCTGAGAAAACCCGGGAATAACGTGGAACCCTGGGGACCATCAGGGAGGTGGGCTCGCTGACTCTCCTCCGTCAAGGGTAGGCTGCGGTCCAGGAGCCCTGCCCACTAGGAGTCCCCGGACCCCCTCTGACCAGATTCCTCCTGGCCCCTGCATCTCTCCCCCACCACCAACACACAGGGCCCCCAGCGTGCTCCCAGCCCAGCCAGGGCCTGATGACAACCCAGCATTCCAGAGCTCCATCCTCAGAGACAAGGGAGCCGATCCAGGCTTGTCTTCCAAAGCACCGGTGGACACATCTGGCCCACATCTGAGCAGTGTCCAAAACTCCCCTCTGGGGCCACGACAGCCAGTCAACATGCTGGTGAAGAGCATGCTGGGAAACTCCCACAAGGAGCCCGCATCGATATAATCAGGTCTGGTGGAAATTAAAAGCTATTAGGAACAGGGCCGGATTTATCTTTATATCCAATAACATGCATTGTAATGGTGATCATGCAGATGGGAAATTAAACCACATCTCAGCTTCACTGGAGGCCTTAATTTTGATTTATGTTTGTGCACAGCCCTTTGCCCTCTGGACACCCCCACCCCACCCACTCTGGACAGCCAGTTCTCCTCAAGACCAAGGCCCCCGAGACAGGAGTAAAGGGTAGGAATTGCCAGATCATAGGTGAGAGGCTCTGTGCTCTTACATCTTTAAATACCCCAATGGAATGGAGACGTCCAGCTTGGAGGGAAAAGGCAGGGGTGTAGTAGGGAGTTCTGGGAAGTAGCATTTTGGGGAAAGTTTGCATCTTGGTCTCTCCAGCCTCTACCTGGGAAAAGTACAGGCAAAAAGCTGCTGAGAGTTTCTGCGGCCGGCTCCCGGAGGCTTATCTGCCCCTCCCCACCCCGGACAGCTGGGAAGGCTAACCTGTGAGCAAACACCCAACTCACAGAGCGCGTTTAGGCACCAAGCCCTTAATTCCTTCCAAACACCCTCGGAGAGAGGGGTTGAAGGGTAAGCTCTTCATTAGCAGAGGCCTGCACCCACCCCCCTCGCGCCCCCTCCTCAAAGGGCTGCTGCTCTCCCCAAGAAGATGTCCCCTGGGGCCCTGAGCGACCCACCTCAGCCTTCCCATTCCTCCTCCTGCTCTCCATCACCTGCTTCTGTTGGCCCTGTGGTCTGTGAAGGATCTGAGATCAAAGTCAGCACTGTTCTGTCTGCTCCAGAAGCCTACTCTAAAGCATCAGGGGGGATAACCGGCTCCTGGGTCCTCCCCTAACCTCAAGGCAACCTAATCATTAAATCTTCCCCCACCATGAGAAGCTGCTATCCGACCTCCCAGACAACACACACACACACACACACACACACACACACACACACACACTGGGTACAGTGTGAGTAGGGAAGGCAGATAATCCTGTTTTTATGAGAAAAAAAAAAAAAACAATGAACAATTTGCATTTTCCAAAATTAAAGCATGCGGCGTGTGGGCCCAAGCTCTGGCTTCTCATCTACAGAGGCTGGAGGAAGCAAAACTCTAGTCGCTGGTTCTCATGGATTCCTCTGGGAGCGTGTTAGGTGGATTTGTGTGCTTTGGAAAGTCTGTCCCTGGATCTAAAACGTGGCTGTAGAAGGATCTAGAATGATTATGGATGGTGCCCGAGGGCTGGGCAGGGGAGGAAAATTCTCCAAGGCTAAAGGAAAGAAAGAGGTGCCACAGAACTGAAGTTTAACAGAGCCCTGCAGATTAGGACCAAGCCCACTTCCCTGATAATTATGCCCTTTGGGGCCCCCAGCCCTGTCTTGACATCAAAGATTGCCCCGAAGCCCCAACTACAAGGGTTGCCGCGGGGAAGCTCACTGCCTCCAGCTCTGACGCCTAGGAGTCGGGTTAACCTTCCTGCTCTCCCGTCTGCACCGGATGTCGTCATGTCGTCCGACCCCACACCCACTTCGATCACCCTTATTTCAACACTCTTCCCACATTCCTTCTCGACTTTTCCAACCACCCATACATGCTCCGACGGAACATTTAGCAAGCACTTGCCCTGCATGTACAAGGTGACGTGTTAGAAGCCAGGGAATGTGTGGATGAGCCAGCCATTTCCCACGCTGGGAAACTCAAAAAGGGGGGCCACAGGGCCTGTTACATGGAAACAGACACACTGCCAGGGGAAACAGCAGGAACAGGAATGCCCTCTTCCCACTGGGTCATCATCATCATGGTCACAGCGGTCCTCGGTGTGCCAGGCGGCGTTTGGAACCTTTTACAATATTGACTTCTTAAACCGTGTAAAGTAGGGCAATCATCATGCCCATTTTATTATAGCTGGGGAAACTGAGGCACAGCGGGGCAAAAGACTTGCGCAGCTCATTAAACAGTGGGATGAGTCTCAACCTAGGTGGTCTGGTCGCCAGCTCCAGGGACTCAATTCCACGAAGCCTTCCCTAAAACGCAACAGGGACTTTTCTTCCCCTTCCTAAGGCCAAAAGCCTTGTCTAGAGCACACATTTAAAGCCTCTGGTGTAGTCAGAGTAACACTGCGTTGGATATACATGGATGGGTGCTGGGAGGCAGTTCTGCATGGGGTTGGTGCACAGGTGGAAAGAACAGACCTGAGTTCGAGCCCCCGCCCTCTGCTTAATAGATGCCTTACCCGGAAGAAGTTACTTCCTCTTCTGTAAAGTGGAGGGAAAAAACACACTTAACAGACTTTTTATGAGAACAAAATGAGATCACATAGGAACATTTCTGAGCCAGTGCCTGGCAGGCAGTAGCACTCAAACAATAATAATTATTATTTAATAATATTACTAATTGATACTACTGTAATGAATATAACTCTTAGTCCATAAACTCAAGTGTATAAAAAATACCACCTCTCTTTATGTTCTGTCAATCACGTTCCATCGGACTCTGTGGGATAAATGGGCCATTCGATCTTCATTACTGGGGCTTCCCCCAGGCATGTGCCAAGGTCCGCGGTCTCTCACCAGCCGGTTGCCCCTGCCTGCATGATCCCTTTGGGTCTGGAGCTGTGCACCCCATGCCTCATTTGGACGCAAGAACCCTGGACTCAGTCCCAGACCCCGCAGAGCTACACACAGCCACCCATTGTGGGGCCCAACTGCTCCCTCCAGCTGCACCCACTAAGCGGCCTCCAGTCCCATCTCCATCCCTGGGATTCGGACTCGTCTATGTCCCGTTTGTTCCTTGTCTTCAGAGGCCCTCTTCCCCAGCCAGAACACCCATCCTAACCTCTCCTATGAGCTTATGGTTTCACAAAAGGCAGGAAGAGCGGTTGTCTCAAAGTAGATTCGGATTCCTGTCCTGCTACAAGCTCTGAAGCCGGGAAACATAACGGCCTGGCCATCTGCTTGGAACTGAGAGAAGGAAAAAGCACCAGGAGCAAAACACAAATTAATGTCTCCAGAAGAGTATCCCGCCATGTCAGCTGTAAATATGCCGAAGCATTGGCTCTCCTCCTAACTGCACTGGAACCAGGTAAAGAGCTTTAAAAACACTGATGCACAGGCTCTACCACCGAGATGCTGATTTGGGGGCGGTCCCAAGCACCAGTGTCTTCCAAAGAGCTCCCCCGGGACTCCACTGCGCAGCACGATTTAGAAACCCGGCTTTACAGCTTTCAGGCATCGAAGTCTGCCTTCCCTAACCAACCCGAAAACCCAAGCAACGAGAATCATTTCATACGACCAACAATGAGACATCAAAGCCGCAAGGGCACTCAACACCTGGTCAGCTTCCTCCATTTCACAGAAAGGACAAACCAAGGTGCTCGGCCGGGAGAGGAAGAAAAAGCAGGAGATCGTGTGCACCGTGCGGGGATGAAGACAGAGGGGCTGGGAGCGGTGGGGGGAAAACCACCCTTTTGTAACCGGAGGCCTGGAGGCATTTTGAGGACTTGAGGTCCTCTCTTGGGGTTTCCAGACCAGATTTCCTGTTGAAGGGACAACACCACATAGGAAAAGGGAACCAAGAACGAGGGGCTCACGATCATGGCGGCTCTAGCAAGGTGAACCCACGACGTGGCATTGACCTCTTCTCCCAATACCAGGCACAGGCAGGCTCGGGCCAGCTAGAATCCTAATGGGGTCTTTGGCTAAGTCATGAAAACAAAGTCCCACACGCACGTTACCCGTGTCTGGTGCCCTCAGGATCCGGTGCTCATTGCTTGGTCATTCCATGCGAGAATGCACACCACAGCCAGCCTCCTGGCTGTCCTCTCCCCACAGCCCGCCACGGTGAAGGAGCCTCCAGCCTCACCTCCCATTGCAAAAAGCAAGGGCAAGCAAAGGTCCAGGGGCCAGGAAGGATGGAGACCCCGCTCTCTGGGGGAGTAGGATGCACCCTGTGCCAGACAGGACCGTCGCACGCCCAGCAGAGAGAGAGGCCGCTGGCACGTGGGTTTCCACCGCCCCACGGAGAGACGTGCCCAGCCGAGACCAAAGATGCTTTTTTTGCCAAAGCATCACTAGAACAATAACAAATCAGTCACCAGAACCAACCTCAAGATCTCAGCTCAACAACCAACTCAGCACCTCTGCTTTATCTCTCCCCCAGTCCCCGCCCGCCCCGCAGCACCCCTGCCCGCCACGGCGCCACAGTCCTGCCTTACCTGGGATGATGGAGACCGTGTCCTTCTCCCAGGACACAACGCTAACATATTCCTGCACTGAGGAGGGGATGAGGCACTTGAAGACGGCCACGTTTCCACGCATTGACCTTTGATCCTCCACCCGGACGGTGTAGGGTTCCCTGAAAACTGCAGAAAGATGAGGGAGCGGGAAAGAGGGGGGATGTCACAAGGCTGGGACTTGGTAGGGCCCTGAGAAGAGAACGGAGAGCCAGCTCAGCCCCCCCAGCCCCCCCCAGCCCCCACCCCCCCATCACTTCCTCCCCCACCTCCCGTTTAACCAGCCCCAAGGTTCCTGCCATGATCTTCCTCCTGCCTGAGTCATGTCCTCTCTGCCCTATGGGGGAGCCTACTCCCCCTCAGAAATACCCAGCCTTCCTCTGCAAGACCATAAGCCCAGCTTCTAACCTGTCCAATTTCAGGGAGGATTAACAAACCATTCGATTGGGAGGGCCTGAGGGCAGCAAGCTAAGTGCTGCGTTGTGATCACATTCAACAAGGGGATACGGAGGCAACGAGGAAATGCGATAGAATTCCTCTAAGCAAACCACACCTGATTTCCTACATGCTTCCTGGGCCCCGGGTGGCAATGGTTTTAGGCACGGCGACCATAACCTGCCAAAAATAAAAACTGCGACACGGGATGTAACAACAGACTTTTGTGCCACTTCAACGTGACAGGCAGCCTGGGAAAATGTAGCTCACACACCAAACTTTCCGGAAGGGCCTGGTGGTTTATGAGGACAACGGAAGAGAATATCTGAAATTGTGATGGTCTGAAAATGGGCGGTCTCTAAGATTCCCCGCAACAAAGAATCCTTACTGCTCTCTCCTACCTCCTGACACTGCCTACAGCCTGACCCCCAGGCTTGCCCCTGCCTCCAGAACTCTCCGTTCCTTCCCCACAGTGTGCAGTGGGGACCTCCCGCCTCAGTCCCGCGGCTGGGTTCTAGGCCGCTGTCACCTGCAGCCACGCTACATGTCGGGTCCCATGGGTGGGCTGGCTGAGCCTCGGGGGTGGGGCCAAGGGGCCCTGCCTCTTCCTTGTCCTCCTCTGCTTGGCCTCTTCCAGGGATCGTTCCATCCTTCCACCCTTCTCTGCCAAGCGGAGTTGGTGCAGCCAGATCCCCGCTGTCTACCGACCTTGTCCTTCAGCAGGCACCTGGGCAGCGTGCCCTCCTGCTCTCCCTGCCACGGTTGCCAGGGTGACGCTCAGGGCCCCGCAGCCCCTCTGGCTGTGCACCTGCAGCCCCTCTGGCTTCATCAAGAGCCGCTTAATTGGCTGTGTCTCTAGTCAGGCCAGCCCTGCCCGGCCTCCCCAGGCCTTTATTCTCTCCCCACCTCCCTGTTGTGACTGTGCCAAAGAAGAGAGAGAGCTGAGGTGGAGGAGAGGTGGAGAAGGGTGTGGGCAGGGCAGCGCCCAGGGCTGTGAGAGAAGCACCCAGGAGGCTGACGGAGAGCTGACACAGGAAGGAAGCAGAATGGAAGAGGACAGAGCTGGGCTTTGGGTGCACCCGGCCCTGAAGACTCCCAGGGGACCAGCAGAGGCCGGGCTCGGCAGCAGGCAGGCCCGCCTCCTCCTCTGAGCCGCTGTGTGACTCTGCCCAAGAGGTACTTAACCTTCTGGAGCCTCGGTTTCCTCATTCGTAAAAGGAAATCACAACAATGATAACAGCAGCGTGTGGAAGGCCTGGCCCAGGAAAGCACTGTAAAAACACTGTTTGTCATTATAGCTTGTACCTCTGACTAGCTGGCTATGTGCCCTTGGGCAAGCCACTTAACCTCTCCTTGTCTTAGTCCCTCATTTGTATTTAAAAAAAAAAAAAAAAAAAAGGACTTCACAGGATTGTGATGACAACTGCATCCTAACCCAGTGACAGGCACACAACTGGAAATATGACCTTACTTTCTCTTAAACCAGTCCTCTAGGCTGTGGAGGCCGGCACTGCACCAAACCTTGGCCTCGGGGCTTCCAGCCCGGCACGTGATGGTGTTAGGGGGACAGTGCAAAGGGTCTACTCCTGAGAAGAAGTTCCACAGGGAGCCCCAGGAGCGATACCCTGAGGACGGTCCTGGGTTCGAAGAGCTCACATCTACTCCCAACCAAACCAACTGGATGAAGACCAGCTCTTTAATCAAGAGTGCCCTCCCCACCTCACCCCCTGAGGACACCTGTTGCCAGCTCCTTGGAACCTTGGACCTGTGACAGGCACTCCTAAGGCAGAAGGATCCTGGAAGTCAGAGATCTTGCAGGATCTTGGCCGGCAGGTTGGGAGGCCTTCCCCAGAACCTACCCTTCTTTGCCCAACACAATCACCAGGAAAGATGGGACACCCAAGGCTTGGTGCCATCAGAGCGGGTTGGCTAAAACATCATCTGTCCTCTCCCACCCAGAAAGCTCTTCTAAGAAAATCAGTCCCAAAACGTCAGTGGTTTATTGCTACTTGAGGTATACCTTACAACGGATTATGACATACCAGGGCATTCTAATTAAGATTAGAATTAATTAATTAATTAAGATTAAATTCTAATTAAGAGTAGCTCCACCTAAGCCCTTCCCTCACCTCCTGACCTCGCTCCCAGAAATGAAATTTTTTATTTTCTTTAAAGAGAACAGCCGAGGAGCGCCTGGGTGGCTCAGTCAGTTAAGCATCCGACTTTGGCTCAGTCATGATCTCACAGTTTGTGGGTTCGAGCCCCAAGTCCGGCTCTGTGCCGACAGTTCAGAGCCTCGAGCCTGCTTCCGATTCTGTGTCTCCCTCTTCTCTCTGCCCCTGCCCTACTTACACTCTGTCTGTCTCAAAAATAAACATTAAAAACAAAATAAAGAGGACAGCTGAGAAACCTCACTTCCTTGCCTCCACTGACCCTTCCAAAGACCAAAATGCTTCACTGCTACAATTTTCCATCACGGGTTTTATCTAAATGCCTGTTCTCTTAAGATAGACTCAAAGATCCATCAACAGTGGATTGGATAAATAAATGTGGTAGTTGAACGATAGAATACTACACAGCCATGCGAATGAACAACCCCATTCAACTACACACAGCAGTAGAGGT
Source organism: Neofelis nebulosa (assembly GCF_028018385.1). Taxonomy (NCBI): domain Eukaryota; kingdom Metazoa; phylum Chordata; class Mammalia; order Carnivora; family Felidae; genus Neofelis; species Neofelis nebulosa. The sequence goes on from NC_080791.1 coordinate 15,394,359, forward strand.
AAATCCCACAAACAAGAGTGAGCAAAGGATTCAAGAGAATACACAATGCAGGACTCCATTTATATAAAGCACAAAAAGAGGCAAGCACCTGTATTGCTAGAAGTCAGGACAATGGTTTCCCCTAGGGGGGTGGTGACAGAGAAGAGGAACAAGGGGGGCTTCTGAGGTGCTGATGTTGTGTATCTTTATCTGGATGTTAAAGTCTGTGACAATTCATCAAGCTACCTGCTTGTAATATGTGTGCTTTTCTTTATATATTTAAATAAAAGGGGTGGGTTTGGGGGGTTTTTGTTTTTTGAAGCCAGCAACTCACTGGATATTTTCCATGATTCAAGCACTGAAATGAACACTTAATTTAAACAAGCACCAGCTGCCTTGGGGCGCCTGGGTGGCTCAGTCGGTTAAGCTTAAGCGTCCGACTTCGGCTCAGGTCATGATCTCACGGTTCATGAGTTCAGGGCCCACATCGGGCCCTGTGCCAACAGCTCAGAGCCTGGAACCTGCTTCGGATTCTGTGTCTCGCTCTCTCTCTGCCCTTTCCCTGCTTACACTCTATCTCCCTCCCTCTCAAATATAAACAAAGATTATTTTTAAAAAAATTGTTTTTTTAAATAAATGAGCACCAGCCACCTGCGTGGCTCAGTTGGTTAAGCACCCTCTTGATTTCAGCTCAGGTCACGGTCTCACATTTGGTGAGTTCAAGCCCCGAGTTGGACTCTGTGCTGACAGTGCAGAGAACCTGCTTGGGATTCTCTCTCCCTCTCTCGCGGGCGTGCTCTCTCTCTCTTTCCCCCCTCCTACCCCCTCTCGCGTGCACACCTGTGCTCTCTCTCTCAAAATAAAACTAAACGTTAAAAAAAATAAATAAACGAGCACCATCGCAGTTACCATCACAGGTCGTGATGAATGGGGTAGGTGTTGGCATCAGCTTTGCAGAGGAGAATGGGAAGGAAGGCTCAGAACGGTGTTCCTTTCGCCTAAGGACGCCCACCCCGTAAGGAGCCAAGACTCCAAAGGACCAGAAGACTTTCCTTGAGAGACAGACTTCTTCCACGCCCCCCACATGGACCCTCAGAACAAGGGGCTCTGCCCGTTCCCCGTCACCACCCTTAAGATGGAGCTCTCCAGGAGGCATCAGGTGGCTGACACCTTACCTGCTTTGACGCGGATGTTGGGGCTCCGGATCTTGCCGGCTGCATTCTCCGCGGTGCAGAAGTAGTCATTGTCGTGGATAAAGCTATTGAAGGCGGAGGGGGAGAAGGGGTAGAGCTGCAGCGTCCCGTTGGCGTGAACGTGCCGGATGTGTGGCACGTCGTAGATGTCGTCCCCCGTGGCCAGGTACCATCGAAGGGCTGCGCTGGGGGAGCCCGCAGCCGGGCAGGGCACCACCACCCCCACGGAGCTGGAAAAGGTCACCTGCTGCAAGGAGTCATTTACAAAGTAGAGGCTGGTGCCGACATCTTCAGGGCGAGCTGCAGGGGAGCCAAGGGGAGAGGCTGGGTTAGCCGTGTTCTGATAATAACCCCCCCACACCACAGAGCCATGTGCCCCACGCCCATTCATAATTTAAGCACCAGTCACTCAGGAAGCACTTACTGAGCTGACGATGCCCCGGGCACTGGCACAGGCAGATGTGAGACAGTTCCTGCCCCACAGAAGCTTCCAGCCCAGCACATGAACGGCCTGAGTGAAAACATCTCACCTCCCATACCAAGCCGAGCCCATGGAGAGGGGATGGGCCACCACTCCACTAGGCTGAAGGGTCTGAAGCCATGACCCACTATTGGCAACCACACGTTAGGACAAGTACTGAAATGGCTTCAGTAAGTATTTATTGAGCACCTACTATATGGCAGGCAGGTTCACACCCATTACCTCAATTCATCTGCACAACCCTGAGAGGAGCTGGTATTTTTTTTATCATTCCCTTTCCAATTTTTAAAAATTTTTGTAATGCTTATTTATTGCTGAGAGAGACAGAGTACGAGTGGGGGAGGGGCAGAGAGAGAGGGAGACACAGAATCCGAAGCAGGCTCCAGGCTCCGAGCTGTCAGCCCAGAGCCCGACGCGGGGCTCGAACTCACTGACCGTGAGATCCTGACCTGAGCTGAAGTCAGACGCTCAACCGACCGAGCCACCCAGGCGCCCCTATCATCCCCTTTTATAGGCTGAGAATAGTCATGTGATTTGCCAGAGATCACGCTGCTAATAAGCAGCAGAACTGAAATGTGAACCCACTGCTTCTAGGGAGGATTCGAGCACTTTCTATCATACCATAGGTGAAAGGTCTCAAGACCATGGGGTACAAAGACGGGGAATGCTCGCCTGGAGCAGAGACAATGGCAGGAGACCTTGCGAGCAGTCTTCCACCTCTGGAGGCCATTCTGGAAAAGGCACAGCCCCAGAGGGACTGATCAAGGACCAGAGGTACCGTGGGTGGATAAGACCTGGGTGAGGAAGCAAGAGCCCCACCAGCTTGCTTTTTTTTTCTTTAATGTTTATTTATTTTTGAGAGAGAGGGAGGGGGAGGGGCAGAGAGAGAGGGAGACACAGAATCCGAAGCAGGCTCCAGGCTCAGCGCTGTCAGCACAGAGCCCGACGTGGGGCTCGAACCCACAGACCACGAGATCATGACCTGAACCGAAGTCGGACAGCCAACCGACGGAGCCACCCAGGCGCCCCAACCCCACCCAGCCCTGACACTGACTGACCGTGGGGACGCTCCCCTTCTCTGTCCTTCTGCTCCTTCGCTTATAAAGTGGGGTGGGGGTAGGGGTGGGTGGACAGGGCTGCAGAGACCTCAGGCATCTGTGACCGGTCGCCATCACAGCACTCTGCCACCGGGAGGACGTGCTCAGGAGTGCAGCTGCCTGACTAGAGCAGGGCCACCTGACCGGGAGGACAGCTGTCCGCAGCGCTCACACTGGCGCCCGGCCTCAGTCTTTCCTGCCTGATGGGACGCAGCGCCGAATGGTGGAATCGGGGCCTCCCTCCCTGCTGAGGAGCCTTGCCTCCCTAAGAAGGGCCACCTCTGAACAAGTGGTGACGACCCAGAAGAAGAAGACAGCCCAGTCCCAGGTCTCCGGCTGGAAGCCCCTCCCTCTCCACCAGGAAGATCACGCAGCAAACAAACCACTCCGCGGCTTATTTAAAGAACGTTGCAGGGGACCCAACTTGACCTCAATTTCCACAACTTTATGAGAAGGAGGAGGGCCTGCATCCGGACTGTATTAATATTCTTGGCTTAACTCTGAGCGGAGCCTCCAGGGAGAACGCACCGGGCAACTTGTTGAGGGAGGCCATTAAGCCTCATTGGTCAGAGCAATTCCCATCATCTCACAAAAAGCCACGATGAAGCCATTAGCATCAGTGCCGGAAAACACGTCCAGGGGCTCCTTGCTGGGGCGTCAGGGGCATCCTCTTAGCGGCAAATGCATTTTCTGTCCCCACCAGGTGCAGCACCCTTAGCGGCTGAAAGGCTCTTGGGGAGGGAATGGTATCACCTTTCCATCCTCCTCTTCACACTGCCTCCCCTGGTGACAGTCCCGGTGTTGATGACTGAGCAAGCCTGCTCTGAGGGGAGCGGCCCGTCTCCTAAGACTTTCAGAAGCTCAGAAACGTGCCTCACTCACAGCGGCTAGAGTATTCTCCAAAATCACGAAACCCCGGCCCCTCACGGGTCAGCAAACTGAGGCCTAGGAAGGCTTCTTCTTGGACCCAGATTTTCCAGGCTCCCTTTCCGTGGCCTGCTCCCCTTGTGAGAGACTTCCTTACTGCGATTCATTCAGCAAATATTTGTGAAGCGTCTTCCACACGCCGGGCGCTGTTGTAAGCACGTTACTTATACGACCTCTTTTAACCTTGCAACAACCCTATGCAGTAGGGGGTACTGTCCATCCCAGTTTACAGATGAGGAAACCAAGGCACCAAGAGATCAAAGCAACTTGCCCAAGACCACACAACCAGTGAGCGAGGGCCCGGGGATGCAGACACAGGCAATCTGAGCCCAGAGTCTGGAACAATTGTTCGGAACAATTAGATGATTGTAACCATTGCAGTAACAAAGAGGGGGCCCTCGCCTTCCTCAAACACCACCTGGCCACCAACATCCACATTTAGATGGCCAAGAACAGAATTAATACACCTGTGCACCTGCACACATAGACACACACACACACTCCTGGGAGGAGCCCCCTGTTGGACTCGACATCTCAGACAGTGCTTAGCCTGCGAGAGCAGGTCCATCACTCTGGGGTTCTGGAGGCTTCCTGAGACAACCTAGTTAATCAGACATCCTCTCCATGGCAGCTTTATGGATTTGGGGAGCCAAAATCCATCAAGGTACAGCAAGACTCTACATTGTGCCTGACAAATGGACGGGGGAAGCGGAGAAAGATTCCTGACAGAGAGGAGTTCAGAATTATCTGATTCAAGGAACAGGGTAAGAAAATATTTGTGACGTAGCCCTCAGTAATAATAATACCACCAGCAATTATAATAGGCTAGACCCGATGTAGATATTATCTCACTTAATCTTCACGACTCCCTGCGGAGTGGTATTATTGTTATTTTGATCTCACAGATAAGGAGATTAAGACTCAAAGTTAACTAACTTCTCCAAAGTAATACAGTGTAAGTGTCAGAGCTGGGACTGAATCCCAACGCCGCCTTACTTGTGGACCCGGGGATAGAACCGCTCTATTCCGTGAACCACGGTGGAGACAAACCACGAAATCTGGATTTCCGGGCTGGGTACGCCCCACCCCATCACCCCATCCTTTCTTCCATCTCAACCCCACCCCAAACACACAGCCCTCGTCTCCCTCGCTCCCGGCTGGAAATCCGTCCCACACCTCCACCTGCGAGACGGCCCCTTCGTTGGGCCTCCTCCACTGCCACCAGGAGCATCGGCCACAATGAGAGCAGCCTTCCAGCACTCTGAGCCTTGGATCCTTCCAGAGCCAAGGACACGGGGTTCTCAGCAACTACAAATGGGTAGATTTAATTGATGAATTGACTGGGATTGTCCAGCCACCTGTCAGGGCCGATGAAACGGCAGATTTATAGCAAAAGGTGAGTAGCCTCATATTTCTCCCACCCCGGGATGCGAGCTGCTGTCTTCTGAGTCTGGGGGAGCTGGGGAGGATGAGACAAACCATTCATTTCTGCTTACGGCTCTGACAGTGCATTGCCATTATGAAACATCACCCTCAGGTGTAAAACAATAGCATTTTGCACTTACGTCGGGCTCATACTTTACCATCACAAGGCACCTGTCAGCCCAGCATGCAGAAGCCCTCTAATAAACATTAATTTAGCCTCACCCCAGCTGCCAAGAGAAAGGAGTGAGCAAATCTATAAAGGGGAAACTGAGGCACTGACCACCAAGTATCTCAAATCTCTGCCACGTGCCAATGCAAAGGTTGGCACAAGGGCACCAGTGAGTGGCCGCGGCAGCAATGGGTCCATTCGGTCACCCGGCCCTAAAAGGGGGATTAGCAAGGGTCTCACTCCAACCGCATGGAGTCCGGCATGGCCTCTACGGTGGGTTCGAATCTTCAGAGCAGTGACAAAACCTCAGCAAGGACCGAGAAGAGCAAGGCATGGGACAATAGAGCTGTGCTAGGAGTCTGACGAGCTGCCTTCCCTCCTGGGACTCACCCCTGACCTGCTGTGGGTCCCCGGGCTAGCCACGAGCTTTTCTGAGCCTCGATGTCCTCATTCACAAAAGACAGGGACTGTGCCATCTGACCTGCCCTCCAGGACTGCAGAGCAGAGCAGAGCAAACAGAATGCGGGAGTACTTGGTTTCCCATAAAGACGAGGCGTGAGTAGGAGGGACGAGGTTGCTATGCCGGTCCCAGGGACCCCCCCACTGGCCGACGGATCCAGGGTGCTTACGGTTACTGCAAAGGGTGGCCGGGGCACAAGCGCCACTCTGCAGCCCTGCAGAATTCAAGACCCTCCTCCACCCTCCAAGGCTCTCCTTCCCCAGGTCCTTCCCGACCTAGGGACCAGATAAGTCTTGCTCTTTCAGAAGACATTTACAGAGCACCGTTACTCAGCAGCCAGGGGGCCAGCTCTGGGGATGGCGGCTCAAGCTGAGCCTTGAAATAAGATCTAAATGAAGGCACTCCCAGAACCCAGGCCAGCCCAAACGACGCGCTATGGCAGAGGTGGGGACAGCATGTTTGGGGAGCCCCACAGAAACCTGCCGGGGGCAGCGTTGGGGACGAGAGGCAGGAACAGCTGGAGTGGCGAGCTGGCCCTCAGGGATAGAAGACCACGAGGAGGTTTGCAGGCTGGGGGACTGAGTTTATGCAAGTTCTTGTAGCCCTAGGCCCAACTTCATATTTTGTTAAATCTTTTTTTAACGTTTATTTTTGAGAGAGAGCTAGAGAGAGCGTGAATGGGGGAGGAGCAGAGCGAGAGGGAGACACAGAATCCAAAGCAGGGTCCAGGCTCTGAGCTGTCAGCACAGAGCCCGATGCGGAGCTCGCACCCACAAACTGTGAGATCGTGACCTGAGCCGAAGTCGGACGCTTAGCCGACTGAGCCAGCCAGGCGCCCCAGGCCCGACTTCATTTTCACCTTACACTTACTTCCCTGAAGGCTTAGTGGCTTAGCTAACGGTGCAAGTTCTCAAAAGAAAGGAGACTAACACTGACTGAGCACCTGCTGTGTGCCAGGCATGTGGAGTGGGGGGCGGGGGGGTGGTCAGGGGTCTTGACCTTCCAGGGTGCTCTCTCACTTGATTCTCGCACAAAGGTACAAGGTGGTCCTGTCCGTCTCATTTTACAGGTGAGGAGAGAGAGGCTCACGGAGAGATTGTTCAGCTAGAAAGAGGCAGAGCCAACATTCGGTCAAGGTCTGCCCGGTCCCAAGCCTGAGTTTTTTCTGTCATGACGCTGAGGAAAAGAATTCAAAGTTAGGGGCCTTGGGAGGTCCCCCCTCACTCCCTCCCTGGAAGCCAGTCCCACTTTGGAAAGCACGTCCTCACACCAGAAACTCCTACTGCCCCCTTAAGTCTCAGGGAAGCCCCCTCACACACACACACCCCCAACCCTGCCCCAGCTCCTTCTTCCCTCCGCAGACACAACCAGGCATATTTACAGAGCGAACGAGAGGAGGGGGAAACACTTCATAAATAAAGAGGGAGACATTCAGATCAACAGCAAAGCTTCTTCTGGTCAAAGGGGGAAATGGATTTTTAATAGAAAATGGAAGTTATGGGCTCGGTTGTGATGTGACAGACGCCCAGACTTAAACCCATTTAATCTTCTCTGCCGTTTAACGCAGAGCACCACCCTGACGCCGTGTTGCAGAAAACAGGCTCCAAATCGCTGGGAGATTAGAAGTGTAGAAATAGCACCGCAATATTTTTAAACCAGAAATCGCCCCCAGGCATTTGGGCTGCCCCCAGGGTCACCAATGAAATCTGAATATCCATCACATCAACTCTCTGAGCGCTGGCCCTCCCTCCCGCCATCCGGATTAGTTCGGGGAAGGAAACTTGACGCCCATGGGCCCCCACCCTACTGGCCGGGGTTGGGGTGGGCCCACCGAGGCTTCCTCCCAGGTGTATGCTGAATTGTCCCCATGTGATCGTCTCCAGTCAGCATAAATGACAACCCAAGGGGGCTGAAATATTAACACCTCGCCACCTCCACTGGGAGAAGTGAGTCATTTTGCTCTCCTCCTTTACAATATTTACTCATCTCATTCACTGGACTTTTCATCCAGGAACATCTGCCCGTACTGGACCTGTCACCCGTCCCCCAGAGACGGGCAAGAGGCTTCACGGGTCTCCATGCCCCGGCACGGCAAGTGTGGATGAGGGGAAAGCGGTGGGTCCCCAGGACAGTAGAGGCGGGGGGAACCGGCAGGGCTCCCCTGCAGGGCTGTGAGCTCCCTGTCCCGGCCACCACTCTATCCCCTGGGCCTAGCACAGCACTGGGCACTTAGCACCCAGACTCCAGGGCCGGGCTCCCCAGGTTTGAATCCCTGCTCTGCCGCTTACAAGCAATGTGACCTCGGGCAAGATGACCTCACCTCTCTGTGCCTTAGTTTCCCCGTGCATAAAATGGGGGTGACCTCAAGCGTTGTCAGGTTGGACGAGTCCCTGTCAACGACACTGTCCGGGTATACGTTCGCGCCCGGCACCACCTGAGTATTCGTCGCTATTGTTCATGAGTATTTTCATTATAACAGGCAAGCGGCACTTGCAGAATAAATATCCCACAACAAACACTTACCCCTCACCTACAGCAATAACGCCTACCACTACTGAACAAAGTTCTCAGACGGTCTGATAGAGAATCAGCTGGAGAGCTGGTTAAAAACACAGATCCTTAGGGGCGCCTGGGTGGCTCAGTCCGTTGGGCGTCCGACTTCGGCTCAGGTCACGATCTCACGGCTCGTGGGTTCGAGCCCCACGTCGGGCTCTGTGCTGACAGCTCGGAGCCTGGAGCCTGTTTCCGATTCTGTGTCTCCCTCTCTCTCCGTGACCCTCCCCCGTTCGTGCTCTGTCTCTGTCTCAAAAAGTAAATAAACATTAAAAAAAAAAAAATTTAAAAAAAAAATACAGATCCTTAGACAACAGGTTCACCAAGTGCGTCCGAGGGCCAGGAAACGATTTCTGACGCGGGCGGTCCTCCATCCACAGCTCAGAGCAACACTCCCCAGAGAAAAGTAGACTTTGCCACGCTGGACCTCCAACATCACCTTTTCCAACAATAGGCAGTTTCCATGGGCTTGGCTGACAGGACCTTAGCACCACATTAATTAACTTAATTTGGCGATCGAGTTAATGAAGTAATAGTGTGTGATCGATAACAGTAAAGCATTGCAACAGCCTCACGCTGCTGCCCGCAGGCTCGCACACAGTTTTTTTTTTATGCAGATGTGGCCTGGTGAGTTTCTTAGGTTAATCTGCCAGGTTCATTACTGCACTGCATTTGCACACAAAGGTCTCCATAGGCGATATATTACTTGCCCTCACTCGGACTCTTCTTATCCCACAGTTAGTGGGCAAACTCAGGCCCAGAGACCAACGGGCGGGACCTCAACTCGACCATCCAAAACCCCAGGTCTGGACCAGCGAGACAGGGTCTGCCTCCTTCATCAGGAAACTCACTTCTTGTGCGTCCACGCCTCAGACACAGTCTGTGGCTAGACCCTGGGGAAGGTCTCCCCAGATGGCACCAGAGCATTTACAGGCCATCAGAGTTGGCAGTTGCCCCGGGGCACGATGGAACATCCAGGACCAAGTCCCAGGCCTCCCGTCCGTCGCTGTCCCCCAAACCTGGCGCACCTGCTTCACCACCGTCCTCACCATCATCACGGCCATCGTTTCGTTTTTAGCACTCATTTGGTGCCGGGCACCGTGAGACGCCCTTCCCCCGCGTTATTGTTCATTGAACCCCTACAACCACCTCTAACCACGAGACCCCATTGTACAGAGGAGAACACAGGACGTTAGGTCAAGCAATCTCCTAGTTTCACGCAGCTAACAGTGGCAGACCCACACGTCCAACCCAGGCCTCCCTCCCTTCCGGCCGCTATCCCTCAACGGGCATCACACATTCTAGACTCAGACCGTCTCCAGGGTGTGAACGTACCATGAGGGGGGTTTCCGATGGAGAGCAATTTGGGGTATGACATTTCTTACTGAGTTGGGATTGTCCCGGGCTTCCAACATTTCATCCCTAGTGCACCCCCCATTCCCACAACTAAATGCCAGCCCTCCAGCTCCAAATTTCCCTAGGGAAGCAGTCCTACCGCCCCCCCCCCGCCCCCCACTGAGCAGCACAGCTCCAAGCACCCAGGGGCTCTACCTCCCCATCAGAAACCTCTGTTTTCGGTTCTGATTTTGGTCTTTTAAGATCCTCAGCACAAACATACTTCCTGCAACCAGCCACCTGTGAGACCCAGCAAAGATCAGTCATCTTCCAACCTACAAGGCCCCTCACCACCGGCTCCAGAAGCTATGAGCCAACAGCTGACAGTCAAACAGACTCTTTAATCTCCCAGCCCCTTCTAGACAGGCCTGGGGAAGGGAAGGCCTCTTACGGCCAGAAGGTCCTTCTAGGGAGTCGGCTCAGACAGCACAGTTGTCCCTAGAGATTCCCAGATTTAGATTGTTAACGCTTCAGGGACTTAAGAGATTATTTTGTCCAATCTCTTCCATTTACAGATGGGGAGCCGGGGGCACAGAGTAAGTAACCTCAGGTACACAGCTACCCAGTGTCCTGGCTGGGACCTGACCCCTGTCTCTACTGTTCCTTCGATTCTGGCCACCCCACTTACAGAGCCCAGCAGCCGAGGAAAAAAGGAGCCTCACGGAGAAATGAAATGACGTGGATGAGGGAGCATTCGAGGAACCAGAGGGGCTGGATACCCGGAGGAGAGGCCTCCGATGGGCAGACGTCTGTCTGCAGAGGGCCAAAGGGTTATCCAGCAGAAGAGGGCTTCGCCTATACCCCTGTGCTTAAAACACAGAACCAAGGCCGGTGAACAGAAGGTACAGGACCCAGACCGCGGATCCTAAGGACGAGCTCTGTAATAGAACTGTGTGGCCGGAAGGGGCCGCCTTCAGAGGAAGGGGTTTCCTGTGGCTGCAAGGGCCAGAGCAGAAGAACAGTGGGTCTAGTGGGAAACCTGCGTGGGGTCACACATCCGACTAGGGGGTGGATCCCGCGTCCTCAAAGCTGCCTTCCAAACAGGAAGACTTTAGCCCATGGCAGTCATCTGCTCGCTCGCTCGCTCGCTCACTCTCTCTCTCTCTCTCACACCGCAAAGCAGGTCCCCAACCCTCAGACCCCATGGCTGTGGAAGGCCATCCCAGAAGCAGGGTGGCATAACCCTGACTCAGCCGGGCTCTCAGGGCCCGGACTCCAGTAACTGCCGTCACCTCAAACGAGGTCGCACAAGATAGGACTCTATGCCTACTGCTCCTCCCACAAAAGACCGCACATCCTCTGCAGGGAGAGTCACCCTTGCCGAAGGGTGTCCAGAGGACTAACGGAAGCAACTCACACCCAAGGACCTGGGGAGGGAGCGGAGGTAGGCTCTTCCCACTCCCACCAGACACCGGAGCCACAGGGACGATGCCAAGCCTGCTCCCAGAAGACTACTGCCAGCCTGGCTGTGCCCTGTCAGCCGTTCCCCATGTCGCTGGCAAAATTCTCCATATGTGGGGGGCCCGAGGAGTGGGGAGACAGCCACACACAGCCGGGAGACCTTCGTTGTTCCTGGATGATGAAGTGACAGTAATTACACCTCATGTTTCAGCAAAGGATTTATAAGGCTATAAAAGTGGTTTACTGTGGCTCTTACATGTGTGTGTTTCTCTGTTGCCCTGTCTGGTTTACAAAGCATCATCACATGATCTACAATGATGGGCCCCGCATCCTTCCTGCACACATGCAAGGACAGGTGCCCTGCGGAACAGTCAGGACAGGGGTCATTCCCCCCATTGCACAGATGAGGAAACAGAGACACATGACCTCTTAGGTGACTTGCCTAAATCAGGCTGGGCTTTGTCATCTAGGTCTGCAGACGACATTCTTCCCAACACACGCGCGCGTGCGCACACACACACACACACACACACACACAGTAATGGAAGTGCAACCAGCATTTGAATAACTCGGTTCCTAATGAAGGTGGTGACCTTGGAAACTGTCAATGCCAGCATCACGAAGAGCGAGGACACGGGGAGGTGGGGCTGAACGGACGAGGGGAGTAGCAGCTGGATGGCACGGGTGGCACCCGAGGCTAATGCTGTTCACGCTAAAGCAGCACTGGACAAACATCTGTTAAACAGGGCACACGGGCTGTCGTGCCCCCAGCCTCTCCCACACTCGTGGAGCCCGGAGGCCGCAGCCTGCCATGGGCAGCACCTGACCTCTGGATCATATGCTGCGTCCCTGCAGCTAGCTGACTGGGTCATAAAGGGAGAAGTGGCCGAGGGACCCCCAAGGTCATGGGCTGTCAGGGGACTGCCTGAAAAACAGCGAGGTTCGTCCCACCAGGGAGAAACACAGAAATCTACCCAGCCAAAAGGCATGGGGGCTTCTCCTGCGGAGCCCATTCACATAGGCTTTAGGTCATGAAATCCAGGGTAGTTCTTACTCTGTTCGGCTACACGGTACAGATTTAATAACCAACGTGGCCTTCCTTCAGCAGGCGTGTGTGACTGGCCTTTGCCTCACCCTCAAATCCAAGTCCGGAGCCGACCTCTGCCCTTTTCTGCTGCCCTAGCTGTGGCTGGGGAAAGGGGTGTGCCGGGCTCCCCAGGGACACCCAGGTGCCTGCATGGCCTCCGCTATCTCGCGGAGGATGGGTCCTCCAGGCTACTGGGCTACGTGACAGAAGGAAGCCATGATGTCCCCTGCTTTCAGCCACCACACAGCTTTTCTTACTGCTACAAATCTAAGCCAGGTGGCTGGCCAAGACTGAAGCTGATTGAGTCAACTACTCAGGACAGGATCCGATGATCTATCTGGAGGTATGGGCAGAGAGAGGAAAGCGGGAGCAGTGCAGGAAAAAAAGAAGAGGTATTTATTGAGTACCAACTGCATTCTGGCTAGTTTATGTGTATGATCGGCTTTAATCCCAATTAATAGAAAGTGAGGCTCAGGGAGACCCCAAGTCACATATCTAGTAAGTGCGGGGCCAGGATGTGAATGAAGGGTTTGCTTTGACTCCAAATTTCCACCACACTGGTGAGTTGCGATCTTTTTTATTTTTCTTTACAACTCCAATACATAAAATGCTCTGACTGAAAGAACTGGGGAGGGAGGAGCTTGAAACTCTGCCTGCTGGCCCTCCCCCTCTCTACCTCCAGCCCTCCCCCAGGCTCCACCCAATGCCTTAGGGCTCCACACCACCTCCTTCAGAAAGCTCTGTGGGCTCCAGGTGAACCAGGGCCCTCCAGGATCATTAGAGAGGCAGAAAAAAACAACTCTGGGAGGCCTTCGAGCTGCACCTGCCTGGCCAGGATTTGCTCCTGCCCCGGAAATGCAGACGAAACCATTCCCGAAGCCACATTCCCACTGCAGACATCCCAGCTGGCTCCCTGGGAAGGAACACTCCGGCTGCCCTAAATGCTTGCTTCTCAAGTGTTCCTCCCAGCTCTGGCCACCTCCTTCCCTCCGTGACCCCGCACCTGCCTTCCCAGGGTCAGAATAAGCAGCCCAGGGGCATTTCCCCTAATCTCGCAGAGACCACGGCCCCATCCCGAGCTGGAAGTGGACAAACCAGGAGGGTGAAAGAGCCTTCTGCTTCCCATCATACCTCTTCCCATCCACACCGCTTCTCTCGCTTCTGCCCACAGCCCTCAGCACCCGGCTTCCTGCATTCTGAGGGTGCGCTCACCAGAAGTCTGGTGTTGACCCTGGATTTCCACAGCAGGTGTGGCCCCCTCTCCTCATGCTCTCCTTCCTGCAGCCCGAGAGGGACAACCCACACCCCAAGTTTGGCCTGCCTCAGGTGTCCCTGCCCACCAGCACTCATCTTACCCCGATAGCAGTTCGAGCCCCTGTGGGCCTCGAACTCAGAGGCAAGAGAGGAGCACTGCCAGAAGCAATGGTCCTTCTTCACACTCCTGCCCCACACCCATGCCGCGCAAGGAAAAAGTGACCAGCTGCTGCTGAGGCTGAGATCAAGAGGCTACTCACACAGAGAGGGCGAGGCTCTAGGCCGGGCTAGGTCAGCATGCAAATCTGCATGCAAATCATATGCAAATCTAGGGCCTGCCCTTGGGTTCCTGGCACCCTGTCATCTCTGTTGCCTGTGGCTCACCCCGTTCAGGCACCTGGGTCCTGGTTAGACCTACTGGGGTAGGGGCTGAGAAAGCACTTTGGGAACTTGGGGGGCTCTTCCCCTAGACTACTTCAAAAGTCTCCAAGAAACACTTCTTCCAAGATCACACGGGAGGAAAGATTCTCTCAGCCTGGTAGCTCTATCCCTGAAAAAAAAAAAAAAGGCGCTCTGAATAGTCACCCTCCCTTCAACCACAAATAAAATCCACCTTCACCAGGCTGAGCGGGGGACCAAGCAAGTGACAAGGATGGGGTTCCTGAAGACATGGAGAAGGTAAATGGGGCCAGAGGTCCACACCGCCCCCGTCAAAGGCCAACAACCCAAGAGATGCTCTCAGCATACTCCTGCCCGGTATCTGGGGGCTCTCAGCCTGCCTGCTTGGGGGCTTGCTTGTTTAGCAAAGCACGGTTGGGCCAAACGCCCGTCGGCTTGCCCACCTCCTCCCCGTTCCTCAGTCTAAGAAAAACAAGCCTCTCCAGCCAGTCTCCTGGGATCTGCTCAACTTAAGCACTGCCTTTGGGTCAACTGCTTACTTGCTTTTTGTTTCTAATTGAGCTCCCCATTCTGCTGCAGAAATATATTAAAGGCAGCTGACTTTGATGGCCAGAAATACGAAGCATCTGAAAGCTTCACCGGGCATGATGGCAATTCGGTTCTCCGCCACGTTATTCTAGCGACGGGGGCCTCTACGCCCACCTACCCCCTCCCAGTGCTCGCCAGTCCCTCACCTGCTCCTAAGTTGTGTCTGCCATTTCAAGATTTTCAAAACACATTCCCCCAGCGCACCCCACCCCCCTTCTAATTAGACACCGAACAGAGTGTTAGAGATTTTCTTAATGGCTTGACGAAGCCTTTTAATTCAGTCTTCTCAAGAGAGAAGAACCATGAGTCTCCATCCGAGAGGTTGGGGTGGGAAATGGAAAAAAAAAAAAAAAAAAATCAATGCAACCCATTATTTTGGCTTTTAGAAAACAGGAATTTTAGTGCCGGGGAAGCTTGTTTTTCTACACAGTAAAAATGCAAATGCAGCCAACACAGATGCTGGCCCGCTGGATGTAACAACGGAGAGAGCCTCACTGGGGTTCATCTGGCTGCCCAAATCCGGATTTGTTTGGGCAATAATAAGGCAGTTATTGGAGACTCGATAATCGATTATTAAAACACCTTCCCAGTTCAGTTCTGGGGAATCGGCCTGAGCTCAGGCATCAAAAAAAAGGTATTTCGAGAGGAATGGAAGTAACAGAAGCTTAAAACACATTCAATAACTGCTTAATTCCATCCAGAGGACGCTCCATCCCATTTTGTTTTCTTCTCCGCTCTCTCTCTGCCTCCTCCCGCTCCTCACAGATGGACGTACAAATTATTGCAAGAGGATATTGTTTTCTGTAACAGGCTCGAACGTTCACATTTACATTTCCTTGGTGCCGTGGGGGTGACTGGCAACGAGAGAGAAAATACACCCAACCCCATCTTCCCTGCTCTCACGGCGACACATCTTCCCCCAGCCGCCTCTGTCGGCCCCCGCCACCACGCCACCCCAAGCACAACAGGCCCTGGGGACCAGCCTGGCACCTAAGACCCAATTAAGGCACGAAGGGAAAGAAAGGCCTGTCTGGCGAGGCGCCCTGGTGCCCAACACAGATGCTGGAGCCTCTGAACGGCAGGGCCGCCAGGGCCGTGCAGACCGAAAGGCCGCTGAGGTCCCGCCTCACCTGGCACCTCCAGCCTACCCCTAGGCCCAAGGCCAGTGGCAACTTCCTTCTCAAGTTGGAAAGGGTTTTGCCCCTCAGGCTGTCCTGTCCCTTCTGGGCCTTTCTCCACCTCCCCCCAGTCCCCATCTGCTTTCCTCCCTATCAAATAGCTCAGGCTTCATTTATTAATGCCCGGCTTCTGGGAGGGGGAGGACGGGGCCCTTCAGGTATTTGCTGAGGGACATCCACTGCTGGGAAACGGAGTCCTCTGGAAGGAGTGAGGTCGCCCGGCGGGGACAAAGCTGGGCAAGAGTGTGCCAGAACCTTGGGCCTGTGCTTTCTCGCCTGACAAAATGGAAAGGGGGTGGGGGGTGGAGAGAGAACTAGCGAGAGAGAGAGAAAGCTGCCGCTCCTCACCTTATGTATTTTTAATATTAATGTAATTAAAGCTGCAAGCCGAGCCAGCCTGCGGGGGCGGAGGGAGGCAGGAAGAGCCTGGGGAGAAGGAGAGTGGGGTGTGGGGAGGGGGTTAGGGGGGTTGGCGCAGGAGACTGGCTTCTTGCTCCGCAAAAGTGGGAGGAGAGGGTGCTGAGCGGGGGACAAGGGGTTAACCAACCTAGACCAGCCTTGGCTTGGCGTGTCACCCAGTGGGCCCCCGCTGGGTCTGAGAAACTCAACTACTTTGTCCACGATTCAGAGGCCACCTCTCGCCCGCACCCCGATCTCTAGGCAAACCCCAGCAGTACCTGGGCCTTCATTCTGGCCTTGACCGGGCTTTACAGATAAAACAAGGGTCACCCTGCTCCCCGCGCCGCCGCCCCCCGACCCCCACCCCCACCCCCAAGCCACGAGATACTGCCGTCAGCTCCGGCAGGTTGCAGACTCCAGACCCTGGGGCATCCGCACGGGGAAAAAACTAGACCCCTCCCGGAGCGCCAACCCCCTGCTGGACTGCCCTTCCCCCATCGCCTAGGGGTCAAGAGCTGCGGCTCGGCGGGGGCCCCCGGCGGGGCAAAGGGGGGAGAAGCCGCCCCCAGGGCGCGGAGGAGAAAAGTTAGAGGGCTGAACAGGTAAAGCCGAGCTGGTACGAGCGTGTGTGCTTCGCTGCGCAAGGGCGCGGAGTTCGGCCGCCTCATCTCCCGCCATCTGCGCGCCCGGGGGCACGTCCTCTGCCATAGCCTGGAAGCCCTAACGCCGGCGACAGCCCGGTCCCGACTCAGTGCCCAGGTGCCTCCGGTCAGGAATGTCTGCCCCCTCCCCACCCCCCCCCCCACCCCCCAGTCCCGGCTACCTCGAGGATCAGGTGCGCGGCGCCCGAGCGGCAGGTCTGGACAAGCCGGACACCTGGACCCACCCCTAGCAACGCCTTCTCTCCGGGGAAAGCGACACGCCCCCCCCCCCAAACTGAAGACTGTCCCCGTGTCCGGCTGACCCGGCGCGGAAGCGGAGAGTCTCGCACCTTGGGGCGCGCTGCCCGAGGTGGCTCAGGCGGCGCAGCGAAGCCGCGGCTAGTGCCGGGGGCGGGGAGGGGGGGGGGGTGAGGTGGGGCTGGGGGAAGGCGACCTTTGGGTCTGGAGAACAAACTTGCCATCCGAGAGACCCCGGCTGTCGGCACCCCCAGCTCTCCCCGCCCTGCATCGGGCCCGGGCGCGGATCAGCGCCCTGCGGTGCGGCGCCGGGGGTCCGGGGCGGCGGAGGGGCGCAGGGCGGCAGAGGAGGAGTGAGCCGCGGAGTCCGAGGCCCGAAGAAGCGAGGACTCCCGGGCCAACCAACAGTCACGGCCTGAGGACCCCTCCGCTCGGAGGGCACCCCGGGGTCCCGGCGCCACCAAGCCGCAGGAGGCGGGCGAGGGGCTGGGGGAGGGGTCCCGGGCAGAAACCGCGGCCCGGCAGGGCGCGGGGAGACGAGGGGCTCGTCCCCCACCACCCCTCCGGGCGCGCCCCAAAACGGCAGGCGCGGGCGGGCGGGCGGCCGGCGGCGCGGTCGAGGGCACCCTCTCCCCTGACCTCTCCCCGAGTGCCGGCCCCGCCCCCGCTGCGCCCCACCCCGGCCCCGGCACCGAGGTCGGCCCCCCGCCCCCGGGCACCTGGAGCCCGCCGGGCGCCCCGCCTCGCCGCCACCCGCGCGCACCCCGGCTCCGCCGCCTCCGCCGCCCTGGCGCCCGCGCGGGTCTCACCTTTGTGTAAAGAGTCCAGGAGCAGGAGGAAAGTTACCAGCCACATGCCATAAAGAGGCCCTATTCTCCGGGGAGGTGGTCCTGTGGCCGGCCGTGCGGCAGCGCCTCTCCCCCGCTCAGCGCGCTCCCAGCCGCCCGCACTCCGCGCCCCGCTCTTTCTGCTCCTGAGCCCAGCGCTCGGCGGCGGCGGCTCCTCCCTCCTCGGCTCCCTGGCTCCTGTCATCCGCGGGGCTGGGCTAGGCGGCCGCTCTCCCCGCCCCCCCCCGCGGCACCCCGGGTGGTGAGCGCCGCGCGAGCCCGGGGCCCAGCCGGCCCCCGGCCCCGCAAGCCCGGGGACGGGGGCGGGGGCCGGGACCAGCCGGCCCCCGGCCCGGGTTCGCCGTCCGAGAAGCCAGGGGTCCCCGCCGCCCGCCGGCTCGGAGGGTGACATGTGTCCTACGTGCGCCAAGAGCCCGCCATGCTCGGGCCAAGGAGGCCCTGTGTCTCCCGGGCCCGGCACCTGGGGCGAATGCTGCCTGCCTCTTGCGGACTCAGTTTACCCATGGATGCTCTGAATAAAATCCAGACTGAGATCCTTTGGCGTCCCCCGGAGCTACTCCCCACCTCAAAGCTCAAAGCTGCGTGCCCTTCCAACCTCTAGGTCTGCAAGCCTGGCCCCTGGGGAGCCGGGGCTGAGCCCAGTCAACCCCCCCCCCCCACCCCCACCCCCCCCAGCGCGACTTCCCAATTGTCTTCAGCACTTGGCACAATTATTTGCAATAAATAGTTTAATGTCTGTTCTACCTCGTGTATCTTCCTCCTTTAGCTTCACCTACCCCACCGGCATAGCTTTCTCAGCAAGCAGAAATTGGTTTCTTCCTTATACCAATCTGCCTAGAGTTGGCATGGGATTCCATGGGGCTTGAGTGAGGGCATCTCAGTTCCAAAATGAATGTTGAGGACCTGCTGTGCGCCAGGCACCGGCTTTGGCGCTGGGGACAAAGGCACGGCCGAGTCAGGTCTGCTGTGTGACAAGGCTGCTGTGGTTAGGAAGCCCTCCTTGTGTTGGTGATTCCAGAATAAGGGCCCACGCAGGACCCGGAGAAGGGGGCCACGGTAGCCCTGAGAATGGGATGCGAGACAGGACTGGACCGCCTCTCAGGAAGCATAAGGGAGGCCGCCTCGACCGGCTCTGGCTGCTTGGCTTGGCGTGCTTCGACCCGTTTCTCTGAGGTGTGCAGGCAGAGGAGGATGTGGAGGGGCGAGGGAGATAGAGGGGCTGCGGTTAGCTCCATTGGACAGAGGAAGAAAATTTACTTCCCCGAAATGTCTTGCCTAAGTTCAGACCGAAGAAGCAGGTCTCCTCATTCCCGGGTTTTGCCAAGATATCTCTAGACATTTTAGCTAAAAGTTTGAAAGCGTGCGTTTACTTTTTTGATATGTTAAAATCTGCATAAGCAAATTTACCATTCTAAGCATTTTTTTTTTAATTTTTTTTTCCAACGTTTTTTATTTATTTTTGGGACAGAGAGAGACAGAGCATGAACGGGGGAGGGGCAGAGAGAGAGGGAGACACAGAATCGGAAACAGGCTCCAGGCTCCGAGCCATCAGCCCAGAGCCCGACGCGGGGCTCGAACTCACGGACCGCGAGATCGTGACCTGAGCTGAAGTCGGACGCCCAACCGACTGCGCCACCCAGGCGCCCCATACCATTCTAAGCATTTTTAAGCGTGCAGCGGCATCAGGTACATTCACGATGTTGTACGACGACCAACACCGCTATCCGTTTCCAGAACTTCTCCATCATCCAAACAGAAACTGTGTATCCACTAAACAATAACTCCCCATCCTCCCCTGCCCCCCATCCCCTGCGCATCACTAGTTTTCCGTCTCTCTCACTTGGCCTCGTGGAAGTGGAATCCCGCAGTATTCGTCCTTTTGCGTCCGGCGGATTTCACTTAGCGTATGTCTTCGAGGCTCATCCCTGTTTTGCAGTGCATCTCTCTCCTTTTCTTGGCTGAATACTATCCCACGGCATGCACTGACCACGTTTTGTTTATCTGCTTATTTGTCAGGGGGCACTCGGACCGTTTCCACCTTCCGGCTACTGGGAGTCATGCTGCACTGAACACGGGCGTACAATATACCTCTTGGAGACCCTGCTTTCGACTCAGCCGGGCCTACACCTGGGGGTGGAATGCCTGGCTCATACGGTCGTTGCGTTTTTAACTTTTTAAGGAAGTGCCAGGTGCACTGACTTTTTCTGTAGCGTGTGCTTTAAGGGTGTAAAGGACTCTCACCTGCACTTACTCCGTGTAATCCTCACAAGCACTTTGATGCTTTATCACCCTCTTTGAAAACGGGGGGAGAACGCTGAAGCTTAGCTTGTTCAAGGTCCCCCGGTTTGCCTCACAAATGAGACCGGAACCTGGGTCTCGTGACTCGGGAGCAGAGCTCCCCGCTCTGCCCTGCCTTCCCTGGTGCTCAGCCTTACGATGCTAAGTCACCTCTCTGAAGCGGATGCTTTTTCACTAGAGGGTTTCATCCTCTAGAAACAGGCAGAGAACGGAGACGCGGGGTAGACTGCAACAGGTGTTCCAGAGGACCCAGCCCAACCCTCTGCTTTCAGAAGAGACAACTGAGGCCCAGAGTGGGGGAAGACACGGAGCCGCCTGAGGTCATGCCGGCAGTGACGAGCCCAGATGTCGTCACACTTCTGGCTTAGCTCCCCTCCCTCACCGCCCCCAGCCTGCTGGGCTCATTCTCCCGTCATGTCCCTTCCCTTCTAAAGGAGACAGTCGCTGAGAAGAACCCAGTTATTTCAAACTAGGCCTATTGACCCAGAGCACCTGGTCGGGCCATGCCTAAAATAACCTGCTCCATCAGACAGGATGAAAGGGGCTGTTGCCTGCTGGCAGGGGACAGGCCCTCAGCGGGGTTGCGTACAGCTGCTTGGGTCCCATATGCTGAAAGGAGAGAAGAGGCTCCTCCCTTCTCCATTTACCTGAAGTACGTCCTGGAACCTGGATGTCTCGTCTATGTAGGTTACACCTGCCGGCCCTTAAGGGATCACAGCACTGTGTATAGAGGTCCGAGTGTTACCTGCAGGATGAGGTCGTTCACTGTGTCAGTAACTATAGTCTGGCTATTCCGTGAACAGGAGGCACGTGTGTGGGAACAGCGGGTGGGCAGGTGGGGAGGGCCGACCTGGCGATGCTCCGGGGAAGGAGGCTTCAGCATGTCACGGTTAAGTGCGTGGCTTTGGAGTCAGAGCTGAGTTCCCAGCCCCACTCTGCCACTCACGGGCCGTGCACCCTGGGGGAATTTATGTGCGCCAAGCCACGGTTCCCTCACCTGTAAAGTGGGGACCGCCCCAGCCTCTACCTCAGGGAGCTGGCATAAGGATCAAATAAGACAAGCCCAGGGGCCAACACGTCGTAGACACAGGTACACATGTCACTGATGCTACTGGCTTTGCTCAGGGGTGGGAGAGAGAATCGCTTTACCGGGGAGATGCTGGGATAACACCCCGTACTCCGTGCTTTGACAAAGCCAGAGGTCACAGAAACACGGAAGGAAGGTGCATTCAGGACTGGAAGCGTGTGGGGAAACCGCCAGCAAGGGAAGGACCCAAAAGTGGTCTCCCCCACTTTCAGGCTTTTTGTGTTTTCCATTTTCTAGCTGTTTTGTCCCTCCTTAGCATCTAGGAAAGTATCCGTGGAAAATGACAATCTGGCTCAGATGTGTTCAGAAGTCCCCTCTCAACTGGAGTTGTGTCGGGAACTAGCTTGACAGAGTCAGCCAGGATCCTAGCAAGTGAACCCCAAGGAAGAAGTGAGTCTCAGGGCCAGAGAGGGGGCGGCTGGGTTCCCCCACGTGCACTTGAACTCTGTTGCTCATTCGGGAGGAGCTATTTTTTTTTATTTTGTTGAAAGGGACGATTCCTTCTCAGTCCCCGATTAAATGGAAGCCCTCACACCCACACGCAAATACTTGCACACCAAAGTGAGAACAAACACAGTTGCCCAGGCAAACATTCATGTGTACAGGTAAGTGTAAACACTTGACAGCACACCTGTGCCCAAATGCAATTTGAGTGTAGTCCAAAATTTCTGCGTTGGCTCCTATGCAGATGCCTTTATTTTATTTATTTATTTATTTATTTATTTATTTATTTATTTATTTTTATCCAAAGCCTCAAATGTGTGGGATTCATTTAAAAACAGTGATTAATTTCAATATTCTGTTACATCAGGATGCTGGGTGATAACGTGGTTGGGGTGTGTGTGTGTGTGTGTGTGTGTGTGTGTGTGTGTGTTACCAATTCTAGCTGAAGCAGCTATATGAAGGCACCGAGAGCCCTCTCCAATTCAGGTTAATCATGGATATTTGGGGGGTATTATTTTGCCTTGTTAGGACTGGAGCCATCAGGAGAAGCAACACATGCTTTTATTGTTGAATTCAAACAACAGCTTCTATATTTTGGATACTTTCCTTCAAAAACAAAGGCATATAATTATTTTAGCAAAGCTTTCATATGTGCTCTGCAATTCTTTAACAACTTCAGTATAGATAGGGTTTTTATAAAAAGAAACTGATACTGAGCCAGATCAATGTTGAAAACTTAACATTTGGGGTTATATAGCTAATTCAGGATTGACCTTCTTCGCACTAACTCATTGACTGGAAGGGAAAAAAACAAATGAGGATTTCCTTTTTTTTTTTTTTTTTTTTGTAATTGATTTTCATGTTATAGAAAGAGTCCTAGACTGTGAATCAGAAATCCTGGGTTCTAATCTCCTCTAGGCCACCCTAGCCATCTGTGTGATCTTGGTCGGACAAGTCACTTTGCCTTTTGGGGCTCAGTTTCCTCACCAAATGAGTTGAGCAAGAATCATGAAGAAGATCCCTTCCTAACACCAGAGGTGAGGTGAGCACAGATATGTAATGTCCCAGTCCTGTTCTATGTAGGGAGGTGTGTGCATATCCACAAACATACACACAAAGAAACAAAGAGATACAAATTTTCATACTCAGAAAATACTCAGAAGCAAACACACACACACACACAAATAAATAGTTTCGCTTCAAATGCATGCACGTACATCTAAAATATTTCCATTTTTTTGAGATGAATCACTGCAATTCATAAGTAGTGATGCCTACATAAAAAGGTAGTATATATCCTTAAATTACCCAGGCTTTCCTTAAACCGCGTTTCTATATGCTTGTCTAGGGGGATGTCTAGGTATGTGGTAGGTACCACTTTACGCTCTCAATGCGTTGGATCGAAACATCACGGTTCCAGGCTTAAATTCCAGAGGCTTTCTCCCCCACGGATGGGATCTCTGGGGTCTCACTGCTCTTTTTCAGGCCACTGTCTCGGGACGGTTGGTCAGGGGTTGCAGTAGCCCCCAGCAAGGCCGGAGCTCCCCCAGTACCCATGGCCCCCCTCTGGCTGTTCTCTCTCAGCTCACAACTCCCAGATGGGCCAAGAAGCCAACCCAGAGAGGTTCCCTGAAGTCCAAATTTTGTCGAGCTAAAGCTCACGGTCACGTTTCTGTCTGGGGGTGGGCAGGCGGGGAGGTCGTGCTATTCTCCACTCCTTCCTTCTCAAATACACAGTGCCCCTTCTCCACCTGTGTGAGCCCTCTCCGGCCGCGAGGCCTGGCCAGACACTGCAGCTCTCCAGGACCAGCCCCAGCCCCAGCCAGCCCTCCTCCTAGCTCGGCTTGCCTAGCTCGGCTTGGCCGTGTCAGCGAGGCCTGTGGCTCTCATTTCTTTGTCCCGTGCTGTGGCTATCCATGCACGTGTCTGACTTGTGTCCTCTTCGGGACACATTCCCTTTGGATTTGCACCTGCCGAGCCTAGCCCGGTGCCTGCTCACACCAGGGGCACTTGGTAAATGTTGATCGACAACTGGACGAGCTCATCCTCACAGAGTTTCAAAGACCTGATTACAACATCATGGGTCATGCCTTCCAGAGAGGCGTGTCCCTTAACCGGAATCAAAGCCTTAAGCTTCGTAATTCTCGACCTGGAGCTTGTGGCCTGGAAGGTGAGCACTTGGCAGGGTAGGAGAGCCTGCGGGAGTTCTGACCCGAATGCCGGTCTCAGCCAGCATCACCGTCGGCTTCATTGTCCTAGTCATTGAGCACGGCCTTCAGGATCCAAAGGCTTCAGTGCGTATTCATTTCAGATCCTCGCCAACAAATAGACAGGTGGGCCCAGAACTGTTTTTGCTCGATATACGGAGGAAGAAACTGAAGCCCAGGGAGGTTTGTGGTGTCCCAGAGGCGGATATACCGCGAAGCTAACACAGCCCAAGCTTCTGGGTCCTATAGGGCCGGGGTCACGTGCTCACACGGTCAGCCACCGTCGGTACTCTGGGAGAACAGTTTTAAGCGTGATCCGTTACGATCGCTCCTCTTTTCCACTCTGGATGGGTCTGATGTGCATTCGGGGGATGTGACTCGGGATCCCCGAAAGTGAGTGAGGGAAAGCCCCATCTGACTTGGGATTGGTGAGATACATCTCTGGACTGCACAGGCAGGAGGGTGTAGCCATCCCGGTGTGGAGAGTGGCTTGCGTGAATACTCCTACTCCGTGAATACCGCACCTGCTCGCGGGGCTGTGTCCCGCAGAATGGCAGGGCCCCAGTTGTATCACAATATGCCCACCGGCTAAGGGGCCTGCCCGAGAGGTACGTGTGTGCGTGCATCGTGGAGAGAAAGCGTCAAAGTGTTTGCATGGAGCCAGAAGCCAGTCTGTGCAACATTGTAACAATTAAAAAAAAAAAAAAGCATTATAGAGGTGTGTCAGGCAGTAGACACAAACACTGTTCAGATTTTGTGATGTTTGTGGTATTTGTGAATTTTTTCAAGATCTGTAATTTGTTGCACTTTCCTTTTTATCATTCTAAGGGAACTCCGTGCATTTGTGCCTAATATTATGATAATAACCTTGTACTGTTTTCCTTAAAGAAGTCCCTCCAAGGGGTGTGTAAGTTTTGGGTCCAGCAAAACCTGAACCCATCCCAGGAACACTCCTCAGGCCACAATGTGGTGCTGAGCTGGGTCTAGAACCAGATTTTCTGGATTCTGGCCCAGGGCTCGTCCCACAATCCTTTGCTTCAGAGACAGTGTGTAATTTATGAGTTTGTACAGTGCTATGCACACAGAAGTTACTCAGAAATGCCACAGCTCCCCCAGGGGACTGTCCTTCACGGTGAAGGGGAAGTCCAGGCTGGGCCTGTGACAGTGACCTCAACTTGATGACAAGTCCTCTTCCTGAGAAGTCTGGCCATCTCACAACGGGCCCGACCTGTCGGTCCACAAAGCAGAGGATCCTGGGGATAGAAGACAGTGCTGCCCAAGTGGTCTCTACATCCCCTCTGTGGGCAACACCCCTCCTGTCACTGTGACGGGGGCCATATGCATGGAGGGCTGAGATGCCCCTCACAGCCCGAGAGCCGGGGAACACCCCAGCGAGCCCCTCCAGTCACTCTGAACAGGCAATCCACCTGCCAGAGGTCAAAGTGACAGAGCCAGGGTGCTGCGGCAGTGGGCGAAAGGCTGTTTGGGACAGCAAAGGTAGACAAGGACGCTGTTTGGGACAGCAAAGGTAGACAAGGACGCTGTGTGGGGACAGCGGGCTGTGTCGGCCCATCACACCCACAGGCTCTCCTACACCACCGGACAGGTGCTAATACAGTCCCTGCTTGAATGCCTCCAGGGACGAGGGGCTCCCTGCCCAACCAGAAGTCCACGCTAACTTTACTACTCGTGATCACGTACGCACTCTTTTCTTTATTGAACGTAGTCTGCCGTAGCGCTCAGGATGTGCCCGGTCTTTGCCCGACGACAGCTTTTCAGATATTTGAGAACAGCTACGGTGGCCTCCCCCAAAGCCTTCCTTCCGCCAGGCTGAAGAGTCCAGTTTCATCAACCTCCTCTCTTCTGAGCTAATTTCCATACCCGTCACTCTCCCGGTCTCCCTTTTTACACATAAGCCACTTTGACTCCAGCTCCCTTAGAACCAGAATGGACCCAATGCTCCAGACGTGAGCAGCCCCGAGGACAGGCACTATCACCCCCTCGAGAGGTCTCTAAACTACTCGTACTGTTGACCAAGGCTTGGACGGCCTTCTTGGCCGATATGCTCAAAGCGGGGCCTCTTTCGGTGAATTACTGCCGAGCGGCTCCCCTCAGCCCCGTGACCCTGATGTGGATTGTCTGGGGGGCGGGGGAGGTGAGCACGATTAGACACATTTGTTGAATGGTGGGTGGATGTGATACCTTGTGGGTCAAACGCTGCCACTTATACATACTCACGGGGTAAGACTGTCCGTGCCTCTGAAATCCTCACGGCCCCAGGGAGGGCGACAGACCTCAGTTGAGAACACGGGACTGAGGAACCAGAGGTCCCAATTTCAGTCCACGATGGCGCCAAGAGCTTAGTATCTTTTTTAAAAAAAATTTTTTTTAAAGTTTTTATTTTTGAGACAGAGAGAGACAGAGCATGAACGGGGAAGGGTCAGAGAGAGGGAGACACAGAATCTGAAACAGGCTCCAGGCTCCGAGCTGTCAGCACAGAGCCTGACGCGGGGCTCGGACTCACGGACCGCGAGATCGTGACCTGGGCCGAAGTCGGACGCTTAACCGACTGAGCCACCCAGGCGCCCCACTTAGTATCTTTACCAGGCTTGACTTGACGTTCAACAAAACCAGCTGAAAAGGCAAACAGATCGAACACCACGTTCCTCGAGCGTGTCACGAGAAGGAAATAGGTTATACGCAAGAACGGAGTTACGATCAAATAGGTTTGGGAAACACTGGAACGACCGAAGGTAAGCAGGTGCCCAGAACCTTGGAAACGGTAACGGGCGTGGCGAACCTCCACGTGGCAGACACAGTGTGAGGTATCTGGGGATCTGTTTCCCGCATCTCCTGGTCTAAAAACTCTGTCCTTTCGCTGGCCACTTCCCGCATCTTGTCAGTGTATTTATTCTTTCAGCGAGTCAGTTCCCAGCTTCCATGCAGGCAGTGCCCAGCGTTCCTAGAAATCCCAACATGGAACATGTTGCCTCGGGGGAGCTCGCACCCCCGTGGGGAAGACGTAGAGAGAGCAGCAAAGGGAGGCCCACATGCCGAGTCAAAAGATCGGAGTGGGAAGGGGGCTGGAGACCATTTGCCACAAGCACCTTGTGTCACAAAGGAGGACGTGGTGGCCAGGTGGATGGAGAACATCCCCTGTCACTTGGCCTGAGTGTTAGGGCAGGGCTTAGCTGCTGGTCTCCTGACTTCCGGGCCCATACTCCGTCTACTGTGGTCCTCATGGCCCAGGTCACACAGACTGGGCTGGATGACTTTTTTTTTTTTTTTTGAGGTTGGGGGGGAATGACTTGGGGAGGGGCAGAGAGAGAGGGAGAGGATCCCAAGCAGGCTCTGTGCTGTCCCCGAGGCAGGTGATCAATCCCATCAACTGCAAGATCATGACCCAAGCTGAAACCAAGCGTCTGACACCTTACCAACTGAGGCACCCAGGCGTCCCTGGGCTGGATGACCCTTCATGCCCCATCTAGGGCTGAGATTTGATGAATCTGTAAAGAAAGCTCCTTAAGCTCAGAGAAAACCAAAGCAGGAGGTGGGGTTGCATGACAGGAAGACCCTGGATAGGCCGAGCTGGAAGGAAAAGGACACAGCAGCCATCGGGCATTGGGAGAAGGGGTTTCCAGAGAACCTGGCTCTGTGATGTGTGCCCACTCATCTGAGACACCCAGAACAAGGGGGCGAGCGCTGTGTCGTTCCAGACGCCCTGGCTAGAACCTTGGAGCTGAACGGATTGGTCAATTGCTTGTCTGAATCAGCCAGGGTAGCTTTTTTCCTTTTGGCAAATTATAACTAGAGTCACGCACTCCTGATAATAATGATTGTTATAACTGAACACTTGCTGTGGGTCCCGCACTATTCTAAGTACTATAGATGCATAATATCAGTTAAACCTCGAAACAATCCTCTAAGACCAGAATTATCATCATCCCCCTTTTACAGGTAATGAAACTGAGGCATAGAGAAATTAAGTAACTTGTCCGACGCACCCAGCTAGTAAACATCAGATGCCCAAGCCTTGAGCTGGACAGGCTGATTTCAGAGCCTTCATCCTGCTTTATCGCCCTTGGAGGTCGTTGGTAGTGTTCCAGCTGTCACGTTTTCTGTAAAGGGCTTTAATATAGGAAAATGTCACATCCGAAGTAGAGAGAATAGTATAACGAATTGCCACGTGCTCGTCTTCTAACGGCCACAATTGTTGACTCGTGTCCAATCTTGTTTCCTTTTTATTCCCATGTTCCCGCCCCCCACCACTTCCCATCACCAGGGATTTTTTTGAAGCAAATTGTATGCGTTATATAATTACACCCGTAGATCTTTCAGTGTGCATCTCTAAAAAAATGAGGCTGAATCCTCATTCTCAGTCACCACACTTTACGTGTCCTGGCTGAGAAGGAGCTGTGGCCAGGTATGGCCCCCTCCCCCCACACATACACACGCACTGGACGTCAGGCTAGCCACTGCCTAAAACAGCTGAATTTGTGCCCCCTGGGTACAGAGGCATTCAGCTCACTGGGCAGCCTGTCCCAAAGCCCTCACCTCACGACCTGGCCAAATGGCCTCTCTGGGGCTCCTCGGACTATCTTGCTGCAGCCGAAGCCCCTGCCCTCAGTCTAGCTCCCGCGGGGGTGGAAAACAGCCAGATGTGCTGGTCTTCTGCCTAGCGTGGCACAAACCTAAGTCTCTCTTGACCAGCCTAGACCCAGCCCCCAACCCTGGCCGCTCCTCTCATCCCAGTTCCTATTTCAAGATGATGTAAGGTGCCCTCCTCTGCCTAGGAGGGAATGATTCCCCATCCTGTCCAGGCTAAGAGCGAGGGGTGTGGAGGAGATGTGGCTGAACCACCTGGATTCAGTCCACAGTCAGAGATCCACTCATGAACTGGGAGAACCATGTCTCGCTTTCCTCGTTTGTAAAATGGGAGCATAACACCGACCTACCTCACTGTGTGTGTGTGTGTGGCTGTGAATGTCCAAAGAGATGGGCAAGTTTTCGCTGTGGATTTGTTTGGGTAGGGGAGGATGCAGTACCTGCCATGGCCAGCAGGTGTCACCCAAAGACCGGCAGGACGCGGCCAGGTGGGCAGGGGGCCGCTCCCTTGAGGGGATTATCTTTCCACATTAGATCCAGTTGGACTTGGGGGAAGTGGAAGGAAGTTTAGTCTGTGAGATTTCTCCTTATAAAAGTCAATCTGGGGCACCTGGTTGGCTCAGGCAGTTGAGCATCCGACTTCGGCTCAGGTCATGATCTCACAGTTTGTGGGTTCGAGCCCCGCGTCGGGCCCTGTGCTGACAGCTCAGGGCCTGGAGCCTGCTTCAGACCCTCTGTCTCCCTCTCTCTGCCCCTTCCCCGCTCATGCTCTGTCTCTCTCTCTGTCTCTGAAAGATGAATAAACGTTAAAAAAAAATTTTTTTTTTTAAAGTCAATCTGGGTCTGGCTCTTCCCAGAGGTAAAAAGTGGAGCCTTGCCACCTTCAAAGCATGCTCGCAGGAAAACCCCGCAATGAGACAGGCCTCAATAGCCCCATTTGACAGATGAGGAAATTGGGGTTTCAAGAAGCAAGTGACTTGCTAGAGGGGAGCAGCCACTAAAATGACAGAGCTTGGCCTTCTGATCCCATATTCCGGGCACTCTGCGGAGGCACATCCTCAGAAACCAAACCTCTATGAGGAGACCTGAGAATGACCGTCCTTGCCCCTGTGGAAAAGCATAAAAGGTATGGGTGCTCCCAAAGCTTTTGACGTGTGATCTGCCGACCTCCGAGTGCATCTTCCCTCTGTGAGGCTCAGATTCCACTGTTCAGTGAACTAGATCAATGGCTCCCAAAGTCAACCACACAACTGCACACGCGTGCACGCACACGTGCACACACAGGCAGGGCAAAGGAGACAGAGAAATCCCAGGCTGCAGAGGGATCCCAGGGATCTACATTCTACATTTCCCAGGTAATTTGTATGTAAGCAGCTTAGCGTGAGACTAGGGCCTGGCATCTGGGAAACGCTAGACTGGAAGAATCTTTCACGGGTTTATGTTCTGTCGTTTCATAAAGAATTTCCACTTAAGCTTGTCAAAACCCCTAACACAGTGCCCGGCACATCACTTGATATTCAAATACTTCAATATTTTGCTGAATGAGCGACCGAAACAGTATGCAGTCTCCAAGTCAATGAAAGCCTTGGTTGACGTTGCTTCACCACTCAATTAACATCCACATTGTGTTTTTGTAGCATTTTATGACATGTTTGTATACATGATCTCGTTCGACCTCTAATGAGTTGAGTAGTATAGTCCCCATTTTATAGAAGAGGAAGCTGAGGTTCAGGGACACGAAGGGGTTTGCCCGGGGTCTGCCCAGCTAGTCAGTGACAGACCCAAGCTTCGAACCCACGTCTGTTCTGCCCACTTCCGGGGCCTCTCCCATGGCACGTGCCTGCTTGATAGCGTTTTCACTCCATGGTTTGAGAGGAGGGAAAATATCAGATCTAGAAGAGAGTCGGCCTTCCTAAACTGTCAGGACCTCAAATTTGGGGAGAGGTGACATCAGGAATTTGTCCAGAGACCCCAGGGTCTGGAGAAATCCTGCCTCATCTGCGGAAGGGGCTCGGTGCCGAACTCCAGGGAGGGTTGACAGGTGGCCCAGAACGTCGGCGCTCTACTCCCCGGAGAGGGCGGTTCGGGAAGGGCAGGAGCCTGCCTCCCCTTCTTCTGCCTGGCCTCTGGGGTCAGCCATCCAGCTGCCTTCCCACCGCCGGGTAGTCTCCACGGCCCCACAGACCCCTCGTCCACAAGGCTCTGTGCAGGGAATCTGGGTATCTGCCTCCCCCTAGTGCCGTGAGAGGGGATGGGGCACCGTGGGCCTCTGTGTTCCCTCACAGCTCAGAGTCTCTGCCCTTACCCCAAGCAGTGCCTCACACACTCACTCCCTGCCCCAGCTGTTTCCACCTCGGCCTCTGAGAACTACTGGAAGGGGATGAGCAAATGGAATCCTCTGATCCAGGCCCTTACTCTCAGCTGAGGGGCCCAGGCCCAGAGAGGGGCCCGCGGGGAGGCAGGGTGCATTCAGCCCGGTACCCAGGTCTCCTGCTGCTGGGGCCACACCCCCGTACCGTCTGCCGGGCCCCTCCCCAGCTCCAAGACCACCAGGAACGCACACGCACGCACACACACCCTCTCTCACGCACACACATACCCTCACACTCAAAAATACACCACGGGGAAACCTGTCATCAAGCCCCTTTTTTCACAAACCCTCCCCGGTCCCAGCACTGGAGCCAGAGACCCCCCTCCACTCGTCTCAAAGGGACTGGGGCGCCCACACTGAGCTGGCCGTGGCCCAGCGGTGGGACCTCCTCGAGGGTGGACCAGGCCAGGTCTGCGTGGTGCTAAGGTGTGTCTGAAGCCAGGGCCTCTGGTGGCACAGGCCTCTCCTTGAGACCTGGCGAGGGTGAGAGCGGCCCCGAGGACCCCTACCCCTTGATCCTCTTGAACAGTGTCCTGAGGAAAACACACTGAAGAACAAAGAGGAAAGCAGTAAAGGGCTGAGGAGCCTCGAGGGGTCCGGGAAGGGGCCACGGATCCAGTGTTAGCACCGAAAGAGCCTCAGCAACAATCATCAACAGCCTCAGCTCATTAAAGACTGGTCGGGAGCAAGGAACCACGGAGAGTTAGGAACCGTCTCTCCACTGGGGAAACTGAGGCTCAGGAGGGACTTGCCCACAGTCCCATTGGTCACAATTAGCTAAGCCAGGGTCTGAAAGCCGGGCTGGCTGGTCCCAAAGCCTGTGATCTTAACCGCGATGCCAAGGAAGAAATGCTGGCTGTCCCCTGGACAGGTCCGCGGTAGGACTTCCTGAGTGACCACATGCCCACCACCCCCCAGCCACCTGCCCGGAGGGCAACACTCAGCAGCTCTCCTGGCCCCTTGGGGGAGCGGGAGGTGGTAGGGCCAGCTGCGGGTGGTCACTCGTCACTCATTCAGCCCTCTGGTCGGCCAGTCATGCGTGCATTCAGCACACACTTCGTGGACACGTACTACGTGCCCCGGGGCAGGCTGGGCTCTGGGGACTGGTGGGTGAACCATCAGATCGGGCCGCAGGGCAGACAGACGTGAAGGGATGGGGCCCCCCAGCAGTCTCCAGGGGTGCTGAGGGGTGCTGAGGAGGACAGGTCAGGAAGGGTCCAGCTGTAGCTGAGACCCAGCAGGGCCTGTCCCACGCACGCCCTGGGCAGGCATCTGAGGGCTGAGGCCACTCCCCGATGATGTTATTAACTGTGTCGGAAGCCTATGGTCCACGGACATGAGACCTGAAATATTATTCACTTCAGAGCGGAGGACACTCAACTCCCCACGCAGGCTGGGTTTGGCACGACTCTGTTCCTGATTGATAGGCCTTTCAGGAAACAAAGACCACGAGAGAATTCAACATGCTCCTGGCTCGGGGCCAAGCCGGCCTCATCTTCTACGCTTTGTCAAGTGCGTCTTTTTGTCTGCCTTCATCACTTGCAGGGTGCCTCTGCTTTAACCACCAGGAAGAGGAAGCAAGTGTGTATTTGTGGGGTGTGTCTCTGTGTGTGTGTGTGTGTGTGTGTGTGTGTGTGTGTGTGCATGTGCATACAAACACCCAGCTCCCCCTGAGCATGGCTCTCCCGGGGGCTGGAAGGAGCAGGGGGTCAGCTACAGCTCCCGCACTTACCCTTGCCCTCAGCCCCCTGACTTTGAAGCCCATGACTGGAATGTTTGTCTCGTGTTTGCATTTCCCAAAGCCAAGTCCAGAGACAGACTCGGCTCTTCTCAAGGTCA
Source organism: Neofelis nebulosa (assembly GCF_028018385.1). NCBI lineage: Eukaryota > Metazoa > Chordata > Mammalia > Carnivora > Felidae > Neofelis > Neofelis nebulosa. The sequence continues at coordinate 15,426,942 of NC_080791.1, forward strand.
CACAGCAGGCTGAGGGCAAAGCTGGCAGCGAGCCCCGTTCTCCACCTTCTCCTGCACCGGCTGCACCGGTGATGTTCTGGGGCCACAGCCTGCTGCCCCAGCTGGAAATTTCCACTCCTCTGCCCTTCCTCTGCCACGCTCACCTGGGGGACTCCTCCTAGTGATACCAAAGAAGCCCTTTGGGGAAGCGACAGAGAGAATTTCTTGAAAAGGGAACCACGTTTAGAGCTCTACAGACAAACAGCAGCCAGGAGACCCTGGGGAGGCAGGACTCTGGAAGGTGACACAGGGTCGGAACAGGCAGCCCAACAAGGGAGAGAATAAGATGCCAAATCAGAGCTTGGGGATTGCCCCACCCGCACCCCATGCAGCTCCCTCCAGGCACGAGGCCGCCCACCGGCACCTGCGGGGAGAGCCCCTGACTCAGGTCGCCCCTGCCATCTCCCCGAGCCCTCCAGGGTTGAGGCTGAAGCCCCGAGCGCCAAGGTTCCGAGTTCTAAGAAGGATGTCTTTCCAAGCCTTCAGTCGCTCGACTGCAAACACGAAGTGTCCCCATTGCGGGAGGGAGGCCACCGAGGCTGAGCAGGGGGCTTCCCTCCACGGCTGGGTCACCTGGGTGCCCGTCTGGCTCCCGCAGGCTAGCCCGGGGCTCAGTACTGTCCTCCCAAGTGGCCCTGGCTCCAAGGCCCTACCTGATCCGTGTTCCCAGCCAGGGACTCACCACCATGGCAGCAGTGGTGGCATTTGCGTCTGATCTCCCTCCAGCCTAGCGTGTGTCAGGTGGACGATGAAGGGGCGCTCCGCTGCCACCGCCCCAGAGGCCTCTGCTGAACCGCAGTTCAGAGCTCGGCTGCCTGGGGCCACAGATCAACAGGGAGGCCATTAATCTCTCCAGCGGCAGCCCGTCCCCCAAACCCGCCCACTGCCCCAGAGCTGGCAGGAACAGGAGGAGCCCCTGGGGGAGGACTCAACTCCCCTCTGGGCTCTGGGCCCTCTTCAGCAAGGCCACTACCCCCCCTCCACCCTGTCTGCCCAGAGACCCCACTGCCTCTGATCGAGGTGGGACCAGAGTACATGCTTACGGTGGGCTATTGACGGCACCCCTCCTGGATCAGCCTGGGAGAGTTTGGGGTTGCTGGGGGCGCAAGGGAGTCCCCCAAGGTTTAGAAAACCCAGAGGCCCATGCCGGGGGCACCCTCACTCTGGAAAGGAGGTCAATGCCTGCAGGATCTAGGGACCATTCGGTGCTAGCCGGCAGTCCCTGTGATGGGGAAGCCAAGTGCAGGGGGCCACCTAGCCAGAATGCCCAAGAGGGGATCTCCCGCCGCTCCCCACTCTGGGCTCTTTCTCAGCCCCCACCCCACACATATGTGAGCTCCCCATGCGCCAGTGTGCAGAGGCTGGGTGAGATCGGGCATTGGGCACTCCAGCCTGGGGCGGGGGCGACGCGAGCTGATGGGGTCCCCGCCCTAATACTGCCTCTCCTGCCCTCATGCCCCACTCTTCCTATGCACAGAGGCCGCGAGGAAATGCCAGGGCGGAGCAGGCATGGGAACAGAGCCCATGGCCCTAGGATCCAAGGCCAGCACATACCTTTTATGCCCTGAAAGCTCCCTCTGGAGGGTGCTGGGGCGAGGCTGCCTCTGGAGCAGGGTGGCGCTGTCGGCCCGCGAAGCAGGTCCAGTTTTCTTGGACCCTCGGCGTCTCCACCCCATGTGTTCCCCCTGCCTCCCACCCTCCTCACCGCCCTGGCTGGGCCCACCTACCAAGGCCAGTAACTTGCAGCTGGGCCTCCATGACAAATCCACCTGGGGGCGGGCTTAAAAACTACCAACATCTCAACAGTTAAGTCAGAATTTCTGTGGCTGGAGTCGAGAGGAGCGTGCTCTGCCTCTCTCAGGTCCCGCTCATGCCATTGATTAACTCACACCATAGGGTTAGAGGCTTCGTGGTTACCCCAAGCACTGGGGAAGATGCACAGACCGCGTTGGATCCCTGCCTTCCGGAAGGAGTGAGAGCTCCAGACCCACAGCCGAGAAGCACCCCCAGAATAGGGCAAGTGATCTACCTGCAGGATGTGCAAACGGAATGAGAAGAGCTCCCAGCTTTCCCAGGAAACCAGGGCACCAGGCAGACCGTTCAGGGGGGCCTACTGTCAGCCAAGGGCCTTGGAAAGACAGAGTTGAAAAAGCCAAATTCGAAGGTTTGGGCTGAGACACGTGCTCCCCCTGGTGGTGATAGTGGGAATTGCATCCCCTCGGACCAGGCGTTTTGTTGTTGCTGTTGTGTGATGAAGAGTAATTCATCCAATTGTTCTTTGTGACTCAAACCATGTCTGAATTGTGAGAAATCCCAAAGTGAAGCGAAAGTCAGTAGCTCCCAGCCCATGTGAGCTTTGTGGACAGGGAAGGGAAAGGGCCCTGACCAGGAACAGGTCACAGACCTCAGAATGGCACTTGGGTCCATGGTTCTCAGCCCTCACTGGTCTCCAGAACCGGCTGGGAGCTAGCTACGCATCAGTTTTCACCCACCCCGAGATTCCTATTCAATATTCTGGAGGGAATGCTGGGTGTCTGGGCTCTCTGGGGTGTGTAGCCCGGGACCCAAAGGAGCCTCAGTTTTCACAAGGGTGGAGGGTTTGCGGCCAGCGGTGGAGAGGGGAGCGGTTCACCTGGGACCATTACCCCCGTGGACTTCCCCTCCCAGTGGGCACCCTGAGAGGCCCGTGTATAGAACATTCTAGAAGTGTAACTCCTCCCCACTGCTCGTATTCCTCCCCAGGTGGCCACAGACCTGGAACACCCCCTCTTCCTGTCTGTCCTGCTGTTGCATGGAGAAGCTTCAGGAGGCAACCTCCTGTGGAAAGCGCCCCTGACCAGACCTCCCCCAATTCCCGTTCACTTCTCCCATCATCACCGGTAGCTCGAGTCCACGCCCCATCTTGTGTATGGAAATACTGAATTCTATTTAGGGGTGTGGCCTGTCACATTTCATTTGTCGTCGGTGGGCCCCCATCTGGAGCAGGTGTTGCAAAGACCTTGGCCCCGGCTTGTAAGCGGCCAGGCTTTCCTGGTCTCCCTGGAACGTGTCCTCCCGCCAGCCCCTCTCTCTTTTCCCTCAGCTCTCCAAGCCCACAGGGGGTCAGTGGGGCTCTGCCCACCACCCCCAGGGGTCAGTGAGAAGAAAAGCTGGACCAGTCACCGGAGACCTGGTTTCTAGCTCTGGCCCTGATCCAGGCGGGCTGCGTCACCTGCACAAGTCACTGCCTTTCCCGGGGCCTCAGTTTCCCTCTCTGAAAAGTGAAGCTTGTCTGTTTTGCTAAGGATCTTCCGTGTTCAAACCTCCTGCGATTCTGCGAGGGTCGGGGGGCTTCAGGGCCTGGGGGCGGTGGAAGAAGACAGAGGACTCAGTTTGCAAATGGAACGGTGGCCTGCCTGCCTCTGGCCCCCAGACACACCCTGTTCATTTTAAACTCCACTAACGTGCTGCTGTCCGGGCTCCCCTGCCTGTTCTCTCCTCCCTGCCCTGGCATGCTTGCAGGCCCTGATGGGACACTAGGTGGTGCCATGATCCTTCCCTTCTGTAGGGGAGAGTGGAAGAGGGAAGACAGGCTCCTTCTGAAACGGCCAGAGGGGACCGTGCTGTGCTGCAAGGAGGCCACAGGCATCAGGAAGTTGGGCACTGGTGGGAGAGGCAGCCTGGCACCATCTCGGGTCAAGTTGTCCATGGACGGCTGCCTGCCACCGTGGATGGGGCTGGAGGAAAGGGTACCAAGGGGCCCCACCGTCACTGTGCACCCCTCGGCCCTGGGATTCGCCAAGGTAGCACCCCTATACGTGGATGAGAATAGGCCCAATGGGCATCCCCAAGCCCCATGAGTGGAAAGGGCGCGGCCTGAGCTCAGCACCAAGGTCGGGAGGCGGGTAGGGAGAGAGTGTGCCAAAGCCTGGGCCAGGCCCCCCGGACCCGCCCGGCCCGGCACGCTGGCGCACGTGTGAGATGGCAGGGCACATGCTGTGGTCACAGACAGCTCAGGGCACGTCTGCGGGAACCCCCAGCAGAAAGCTCCAGTAGCAGCATCCAGGGCCTGAGGCAGAAACCCAAGCAGCACCCGATCATCGCTGACCTTCAGACTTCCCGGCTGTCTCTCTCTCTCTCTCTCTCTCTCTCTCTCTCTCTCTCTCTCTCTGCCTTGGGAAGACAGGCTGAGTCCTCTGCCCATGGGGCTCGGGGGGCAAGAAGAGGCCTGCAGGTGGTCCTACGAAACTTCCTGCTTTAATAGGCACGGGCACCTGAGCAGTTCATTGAAAACCGGGAGAGACCAGGCTGCATTGCACCCCAGCTTGGAAGGGCGAGTTGGTTGTGGCAGGTATAGAGGAGGAGGGAGGGACGCCAGGGAAGGAGCCATCTCTGAGGCTGGCTTTATTATTAACAGGAGGTGGCCGAGAGGTGGGAGGAGGCCATGTGCACCCAGGGGTCACACGGAGCCTGGCGCTTCCTTCAGCCGAGGGCCTGGCAGTGCTGGGGACAAAGGTCTACAGCTCAGAGAAGGCTTCCCAATGACCCCAGTGCAACGGGGGCACGGCAGACTCTGAAAAGACAAAGATGGGATTTGGGCTGTAGTGGGGGCCGAAGCAGGGCCTTTTGTTTCATTCCTGATTCATCGACCTTTCTCTTCGCAGTCCTCCCTGGCTGGCCCCCTCCCCTGTCCCTCCCCAACTTACCCATCATTACAGCTCATCTTCGTTGACTTGCCTGGGGTGGGGGAGGGAAAAAGACAGGTGAGAGGTCAGAGGAGGAGGTGGTGAGTCCGGGGGGATCCCTGAGGTTGGGGACCCCCCTTCAAAGGCCTCAGAGAAAAATCCTTGACCTGGCCCTCCTTCCCATCCCCCTCCACCCCGTGTCCCTGCCTCACTCAGTTACCCTGGGCAGACACCCACCGGTGTTTCTTTCTGCCCCCACAGCGGAGTCTTTTGCCTGGAAGAGAGAAAGGAGGTGAGTTTCCCTCAACCGCTCGCTTCCAAGGAGACCCTCCCTTTCCTCCCTCCCTCCCTTCTGCCAAAGCCACAGGTGACTGTTTCTCTCTTCACATATGGCGGGGCCATAAGCATTCAGGGGCCCAAGCCGTTCGGTCAGTCCGTCAACAAACATTTACCGCAGCGGATCCATGGTAGGCTGGGCACGCCGAGAGCAGTAGCCGAGCCTGGGCCATCGTGGTGCCCCCAGCACCGGGGCTGGGCACATAGTCGCCGCTCAGTAAGCTCTTGGAGGAGGACGACTGTGAGGCCAGAGCCAAGATCTCTGCTCAGGCCGGTCTGCCTCCTGCAGCTGTGTGCTCAACCACTATACGGGGCTGCCCTTGAGACACCTTCCCGATGAACTGGGGAGACCGGCCATGTCTGCAGACCGAAGCCTTCAGATGGGATGGCACCGACCATGGACGGGTTAGAATCCCAGGACACAGAACTGATTGCGTTTCTGGGTGTGTTCCTTCCGGTTGCAGCAAAACAAGCCAATAAGCCTTTACTAAGTGCCTGCTGTGTGCCTGCTGGGGCCGGGCTGGGGCTGGGAGATATACAAGGACCCTTCGCTCCCCCAGAACACTCTATGCCTATGCCTGAATGCTTTCTTGGCTGCCATGTCTTTGGGTGATAGCCCTGGCTTTATCAGTGGGATCGTCCCCATTTAACAGATGTGCAAACTGAGGCCCGGGGAGTTGGGGATCCATAGTAAACTAGCAGTGGGTCCTGATGCCTCTGGCTCCCAGCCTCATTTGCTTTCCAGCAGTGGGCGGGGGGCCGGGGGGTGGGGAGGGGTGGGGGGGGGGGGGAAAGAGCTGAACCCAGCTCTGCTCCTGATTGGCTGTGGAACCCAGAGCAAATTGCTGCACCTGCCACGGTCAGTGGTTTTCATCTATCAAATGTGATAGTCTTGACCATCCCTCAGTGTTGCCCAGAGGATTCAATGGACTGAGATGGGGGCGCCTGGGTGGCTCAGTCGGTGGAGAGTCCGACTTCAGCTCAGGTCACGATCTCACGGTTTGTGGGTTCAAGCCCCGCGTCGGACTCTGTGCCGACAGCTCAGAGCCTGGAACCTGCTTCCGAGTCTGTGTCTCCCTCTCTCTCTGCCCCTCCCCTGCTCATGCTCTGTCTGTCTGTCTCTCTAAAATAAAGGTTAAAAAAAAAATAAACGGACTGAGATGTAGCTCATGCCAAGAAAGGAAAGTGACTGGATCTGGTCAAGGGAGGTGTCCATTGGAGGTTGGTTCCCTCCCCTTGAACCCCTGGGACACTGCGGTGTCCCAGGCTGGAAGAGCCTGCCCTCCCATCTCAGCAGCTCCTCCACTGGCCACCAGAGGGCGCACGTGAGGAAAAGGGAACTTGCTCTGGGTGGTCCAAGGACCAAGTAGGGAGGCATCCCGGGGTGCCTCTGTCTATCAGGGTGTCGCTCAGTTCCCACATCCTGCATGGGGCAATGGAGGCGAGCGGAAAGACTCACTTCCCTTCTGGGATCTGGGAAGGGAGTGAGAGGGCTTTCCCCCACCCCCACCTGGGGAACCAGTGCCCAGTGGCTTTGAGAAGAGATGAGGCTCCATGCAGCGCCTCACCCCCCCCCCCGCCAGCATGAGGCCAGCCCCACTCACTGAGGATGATGATGAGCCCCACGACAAAGGCCAGGGCAGCAAAGATCAGGCCTCCATTGCGGACGGTCTCGTAGTCTGAGGAAGGAGAGGGCAAGGAGGTGGGATGGGTCGCCCCAGGCACCCCTCCCCACAGCCCACCCCAGCAGCAGCCCCATGCTAACAGGGGAAGATGGGGGAACATAACTGGGGGATGCCAGGACCCGGGCATCCGTGCGTGGTGGCCAGAAGAGGGGCCGAGAGGGACCCACCAGGCCTACCGTAGTAGAATGGGTCCACGTCCCCTTTGGGGTCGCCACCTGCAGAGAGAGCCAGAGGCAGGCTGAGTCTGTCACAGAAGCAGTGGAACTCACATCCGTCCCATCCGTCAGCCCCAAGTGGCCAAGTGGGCAAGAGGAGGCTGGTGGGCCTGCTAATGCCACTGCCAACGGGGACATCTGTCCTAGGCTGCTTCAGATAGAGTCACCTTGGGACCAAACACCAAGCATCCAAAGCAGAGCTCTGTGCTGCCTGTGGGGGCCTCTGGAAACCCTGCGGGGTTGGCTCTTTCCTCTCTTTGCTTCCTACAGTAGTAAGCAAGGCCGAGGGAGACATCTCCCATTAGACTCACCTCCACGTGACTTCTTAGTCCCTCTCCATGTGACTACTGAACGCCTAGCAGACGCCTAGCGACATTCATGCAACGAATGGAGAGGCCCTTAACATTCACTGAGCAGAAGGGGAAAACTGAGGCCCAGTCTGGAGACTTGTTTAAAGTCCCCACGAAAGTTCGAAGCAGAACTGGGTCTTGAACTCAGGTTTCTAGATTCTTCTCGCTTATGTTTCTATCCTCAACGGGAAGCAAATCCTTTGAAGAGACATTAATACATAGTGTTTACCACATGCCAGGCCAAGGCTAACAAAACATTAGCTCATTTAGCCCTCAAACAACCCTATGAAGCATTAATATTATTCCAATATAATCCATAAGAGGACGGAGGTACCGAGGGGTTAGGTCACATGCCATAAAGGGCGAGAGCTGGCATTCGAACCCAGGCAATGGGTTGCCAAGAATCGAGGTGCTTAACCCCTTTGCTACATTGCCTCTCAGATGGTCAGAAGGAACAAGATGTTTCAAGGTCGAGTATGGTCCGGTCCCTTGCCTCCTGTGGTGTTTCCCCACCAGGGGTGGAGCTCTGCCCCCCAGCCCCGTAAACAGAGCACACTTGTCTTTGGGCAGCCGGGGGGCACCTGGCCAGAGCTTTGCTGCCATGGCTGAGGGTGGCCCCTCTGTCCTGCCCTGCTCCAGCCCCTTCTGGGCAGTAAGTAAGCCGTGCGTGAGGTAGAAGGAAGGCACAAGTTGTCACCTCCAGTGGCGTGCCGAACCGTGCCCTGGGTCACGGTGGGGGGCTTTGGGGCCTGGGGAGCCCGGTTATCCCCAGGGCAGCCTCCCTGGCCAGGCGGGGTCAGTGCCTGGGCCTACGGGGGTGACTGCGGGGGCCCGATCCCGCCCTCCTGCAGGAGACCACCAAGGTTGTCTCCCAGGATCCGGTTCGGGTCTTGTTCAAGGTCACCTGGGGGGTGAGCGCCAGAGCCACGACTGGCCTGGCGGCTCCCCTCACCACATCAGGAAACCATCCATTTGGTGAGCCCACCCCCCCCACAGCCCTCATCTTTCCTAGGTCTGGCTCAAAGCCCACCGTGGTCAACAGAGGCCCCTGTTAGCCTCCAGGCCCGAATCACCCCCATGGCAGGATCCTTCCAGGGGTGTCCCAAACTTGAGGGGCTCTCACCCCAAAGCCAGCCTGGCCCCCTCCACCTCCTGCTCCGAGCTTGGATCGTCCCCCAAGATGCATTGTACCAGGATAGGTGCATGCCAGGAGGCCGAGACAGAAGCTCACCCTCACCCCCACTCCCCCAGCGCCTCCCTGGCCGCCGAGGCTCTGCCTTCAAGCAGAGTTAAGGCAGGATCCTCTTTTCAAAGAAATTGTTTCGAAAAATCCTCTTAGGATTGGGTGGCAAGGGTGGGGGAGGGGCGCCGGGGACTCCGGAAGGCAGGGGGGCAGGGGTGCAACTCATCCCTCCAAAGGTGGCCCACGGAGAG